>NC_142462.1:3380370-3683400 GCF_049115385.1 Moschus berezovskii
TGGACCTCAGGAACTCGATCGTGTAGTCCCGGGGAAGTCAGGACTTCTTTCGTTTTGGTAGGGGAACATCGCGATTACGCTCGAGGCATTTAATGGGAATAGTGCCTCATCTAAAATTGATTCCATAAAATATTTTCTTCTCTCAAGTGGGGACAGCTATGTCAGGGAATGTCTTGAGTTGCAAAAAGGGTGTCAAGTACCCGTTCGCCATTCAAGTGGGAATGTGAGATTTCTCTTGAGATTCTGCAGGGGAAATTTTCCTCATCTCACATTGAGTGCAAAATCTTGTGGTTTTTCTCGAGAGGCGGCGGGAAAATTGGGGTCCTTCTCGAGTTATGACATGGACCTCAGGAACTCACTCGTGTAGTCTCAGGGAAGTCAGGTGTCCTTTCATTTTGGTAGGGGAACATCGGGATTCCTCTTGAGCAGTGGAAAGGCAATAGGGCCTCATCTAAAGTTGAGTCCATAAATTGTGTTCTCTTCTCAAGTGGGGACAGCTATGTCAGGGAATGTCTTGAGTCACATAAAGAGTGTCAAGTAACCGTTCGTGTTTCAAACCTGAATGTGGCATTTCTCTTGAGATTCTGCAGGGGAAATTTTCCTCAGCTCACATTGAATGCAGAATGTTGTGGTTTTTCTCGAGTTGCGGCGGGAAGTTTGGGGTCCTTCTCGAGTTGTTGCAGGGGCCTGAGGAACTGGCTCGGGTATTCCCTGGTATATCAGGTTCTGAGGGCACTTGACACCCTTTATGTGACTCAAAAAGTTTTATGAAATGGCTGCCTGCACGGAGAGGAGAACACAATTTACAGACTGATTCCTCGATGAGGCCCTATTCTCTCGATGACTCCAGTTAATGCAGAAACTCTCTTGCAACACGAAAGGAGACCTGACTTCCCTGAAGCAACATGAGCGAGTTCCTGTGGTCCCCAACGAAGCTTGAGAGAGACCATATGTTTAGTGCCGCAACTCGAGAAAAATCAAAAGACTCCCCATCAATGCGAGATGAGGAATATTTCTGCTGCAGAGTCTCAAGAGAAACCCCACATTCACGGTTTAAATTCGAATGGATAGTTGACACCCTTTCTGCGACACAAAAACCTCCCTGATTAAGCCGTCCCCACAGGAGAGGAGCACACAATTAATGGACTCATCTCTAGATGAGGCCCAATTCCCATTCCACGCCTCGACAGGAATCTCTAAGTTGCCTTTCCAACACGAAAGGAGACCTGACTTTCCAGGGTCCATGGGAGCGAGTTCCTGAGGTCCCCGTCCCAATTCGAGAGGGACTCCAAGGTTCCCGCCGCAACTCAAGAAAAACCACAACATTCTGCCCTCAAGGCATGATGAGGGACTTTTCTGCTGCAGAGTCTCAAGAGATATCCCACATTTCCGCTTGAAAATCGTACGGGTACTTGACACCCTTCATGCGACCCAAAACGTTCCCTGACATAGCTGTCCCCAGTACTAAGGAGCACACAATTTCCGGACTCAAACTTAGGTCATGCCCTGTTCCCATTCCACTCCTCGACAGTAATCCCGAAGGTGTCCTTGCAACAAGAAAGGAGAACTGATGTCCCTGAAGACCACGAGTGAGTTCCTGAAGTCCACATCGCAACTCGAGAGGGACCACAAGCTTCCCGCCACAACTCGAGAAAAACCAAAAGATTCAACCCTCAAGGCGAGATGAGGATCTTTTCCAATGCAGAGTCTCATTAAAATTCCACATTCCCGCTTGAAACTCTAAAGGGTACTTGACACCCTTTATGCGACTCAAAACTTCCCCAACATAACCGGCCCCACTGAGGAAGAGCACACAATTTACCTACACAACGCTAGATTCAGCCCTACTCCTCTGCTGCGCCATGGGAAGAATACCGTTGTTCCGTTCCAATGCGAAAGGAGACCCTACTTCCCAGGGACAACACCAGCAATATCCTGAGATCCCCGTCGTAACTCGAGAGAGACTACAAATTCCCCACCGCAACTGGAAAAAAACCAAAAGATTCGGCCATCAATGCGAGATGAGGAAATTTTCTGCTACAATGTCTCAAGAGAAATGCCACATTCCCGCTTGAAACTCGTAGGAGGACTTGACACCTTTTATGCGACTCAAAACTTCCATGATATAACTGGCCCCACTCAGGAAGAGCACACAATTTACCTACACAATGCTAGATTCGGCGCTATTCCTCTGCTGCGCCACGGGAAGAATACTGTGGTTCCCCTTCCAACACGAATGGAGACCAGACTTCCCTGGGACAACACGAGAGAGTTCCTGAGGTCCCCGTAGCAACTCCAGAGGAACCCGGAGCTTCCCGCCGTAACTCGAAATAAACCACAGGTTTCCCCATCAATGAGAGATAAGGAAGTGTTCTGCTGCAGAGTCTCAAGAGAAATCCCACAATGCTGCTTGAAACCCGTAGGGGTACCTGACACCCTTTATGCGACTCAAAAAGTTCCCGGACATTGCTGTCCCCACTGGAGAGGAGAACACAATATACAGACTCATTCTTAGATGAGGCCCTATTCCCATTCCATGCCTGGAGAGTAATCCCGAAGCTCTCCTAGCAACACGAAAGGAGACCTGACTTCCCTGAAGAATTATGAGCGAGTTCCTGAGGTCCCAGTCATAACTCGTGATAGACTACAAGCTTCCCACCACAACTTGAGAGAAATCACAAGATTCCCCCATTAGTGTGTCATGAGGAACTTTTCTGCTGCAGAGTCTCAAGAGAAATCCCACATTCTCGCTTGAAACTCGAACTGCTACTTGACACCCTTTCTGTGACACAAAAAGTTTCCTAATTAAGCCGATCCCAAAGGGGAATAGCACAAAATAACGAACTCATCTCTATATGAAGCCCAATTCCCATTCCACGCCTCCAGAGGAATCCTGAAATTCCTCTTCCAACACGAAAGGAGACTTGGCTTTCCTGGGGAAACACAAGCGAGTTCCTCAGTTCCCCATCACAATTCGAGAGGGACCCGAAGCTTCCCGCCACAACTCGAGGAAAACCAGAAAATTCTGCCCTCAAAGCGTGATGAGGAACATTTCCGTTGCAGATTCTCAAAAGAAATCCCACATTCCAGCTTCCAACATGACAGGTAACTTTACATCCTTTATGCGACACAAAAATTACACCGACATACCTCGCCCCAGTTGAGAGGAACACTGAGTTTCTTGCCACAACTGACAAAGTGCCCCCGTTATACAGTCTTGTTTTCCAGATGACAGTCGATTCACCTGCTTTGTCTGGAATGGAATCCGGAAGTTTCCGTCGCACCCTAGGAGGAGGCCAGGACCACCTTGAAACTAGAGACGATCCACAGGGTTTCAAAACACAATTGGAAAAGGAACCGATGTCCCCACCCACTAGAGATATTGTATGATTCCACGGCACAGATACAAATGTATCCTCGAGTATCAACTCACAAGAAGAATGGAGACCTGACTCCCCGAGAATTCTCGATACAATCTCCAGTTACAAACTCAACTCGACTGTGGTCTAACACCCCTTTTACAAATCGAGAAGAAAGTGGAGTTCCATGCCTGAACACGAGAAGAGCCCCAGGTGAATGTTGAGAGCAACTCCAAGATGCATATCCCCACTGGAGAGGAACACACAGTTGACAAAATCAACACTAGATATGGCCCTATTCATCTGCTGCGTTTGGAGAGGAATCCCGAGGTCCCCCTTCCAACATTATAGGAGACCTTCCTTCACTGGGGCAACAAGAGTGATTTCCTGAGGTCGCCGTGACAACTCGAGAAGAACCCCAAGCTTCCTGCCACAACTCGAGAAAAGCCACAAGACTCCCCCATCAATGTGAGATGAGGAAATTTTCTGCTGCAGAGTCTCAGGAGAAATCCCACATTCCCACTTGAAACTCGAATGGGTACTTGACACCGTTTAGGTGACTCAAAAAGTTCCCTGACATAGCAGTCTCCAGTGCTGTGGAGCACACAATTTACGGACTCAATGTTATATGAGGCCCTATTCCCATTCCACGCTTTGAGAGTAATCCCGAAGCTCTTCTTGCAAAAAGAAAGGAGACCTGATTTCGCTGAAGCAACAAAAGCGAATTCCTGAGGTCCCCGGCACAACTAGAGAGGGACCCCAAGTTTCCCGGCACAACTCGAGAAAAACCACAAGATTCTACCCTCAATGTGAGATGAGAAATTTTTCTGCTGCAGAGTCTCAAGAGAAATCCCACATTTCCGCTTGAAACTCTTACGGGCACTTGACACCCTTTATGTGACTCAAAACGTTCCATGATAAAGCTGCCCGCATGGAGAGGAGAACATAATTTACAGACTCATTCTTAGATGAGGCCCTATTCTCATTCCACGCCTCCAGAGTAATCCAGAAGCTCTCTTACAACACAAAAGAAGACCTGACCTCCATGAAGCAACATGAGTGAGTTCCTGAGGTCCCCAACGTAACTCGAGAGAGACCACATGCTTCCCGCTGCAAAGCGAGAAAAATCAAAAGATTCCCCATCAATGAGAGATGAGGAATATTTCTGCTGCAGAATCTCAAGAGAAACCCCACATTCACGGTTTAAATTCGAACGGATAGTTGACACCCTTTCTGCGACACAAAAGCTCCCTGATTAAGCCGTCCCCACAGGAGAGGAGCACACAATTAATGGACTCATCTCTAGATGAGGCCCAATTCCCATTCCACGCCTCGACAGGAATCTCTAAGTTGCCCTTCCAACACGAAAGGAGACCTGACTTTCCAGGGTCCATGGGAGCGAGTTCCTGAGGTCCCCGTCCCAATTCGAGAGGGACTCCAAGTTTCCCGCCACAACTCAAGAAAAACCACAACATTCTGCCCTCAAGGCATGATGAGGGACTTTTCTGCTGCAGAGTCTCAAGAGAAATCCCACATTTCCGCTTGAAACTCGTACGGGTGCTTGACACCCTTCATGCGACCCAAAACGTTCCCTGACATAGCTGTCCCCAGTACTGAGGAGCACACAATTTCCGGACTCAAACTTAGGTCATGCCCTGTTCCCATTCCACTCCTCGACAGTAATCCCGAAGCTGTCCTTGCAACACAAAAGGAGAACTGATGTCCCTGAAGACCACGAGTGAGTTCCTGAGGTCCCTGTCGAAACTCGAGTGGGACCACAGTCTTCCCGCCACAACTCGAGAGAAATCAAAAGATTCAGCCCTCAAGGCGAGATGAGGAACTTTTCCAATGCAGAGTCTCATTAAAATTCCACATTCCCGCTTGAAATTCGAAAGGGTACTTGACACCCTTTATGCGACTCAAAACTTCCCCAACATAACCGGCCCCACTGAGGAAGAGCACACAATTTACCTACACAACGCTAGATTCGGCCCTATTCCTCTGGTGCGCCACGGGAAGAATACTGTCGTTTCCGTTCCAACACGAAAGCAGGCCAGAATTCCCTGGGACAACACCGGCAATATCCTGAGATCCCCGTCACAACTCAAGAGGAACTACAAGCTACGAGCCTGAGCTGGACAAAAACCAAAAAATTTGCCCATCAATGCGAGATGAGGAAATTTTCAGCTGCAGAGTCTCAAGAGAAATCCCACATTCCCACTTGAACCTCGTTGGGGTACTTGACACCCTTTATGCGACACAAAAATTCCCTGACATAGCAGTCCCCACAGGAGAGGAGAACACAATATACAGACTCATTCTTAGATGAGGCCCTATTCCCATTCCATACCTCGAGGGTAATCCCGAAGCTTTCCTTGCAACACGAAAGGAGACCTGACTTCTAAGAAGCAAAACGAGCGAGTTCCTGAGGTCCCTGTCATAACTCGAGAGAGACTACAAGCTACTCGCTGCTATGAGTTCCCCCTCCAAGCGACGTAGGTCCTGAGGATCTAGCAAAGCTCCAAGGTAAAACCGACTATGACATCACAACAGGACAGGATACCTGACACCCATGTTGAGGCAATAGACAAAGCCCTAATGAACGGCCTGATCACGACACGAGGACAGATTCCTCTTTTATAACTCGAAAGGAAAGCAGAATTCCATGCCTCAAATCGAAACGAAACCTGACCCCCCAGTAAAACCTTCATAGCAACTCCCAGATCCCTGTCGCCACTGGAGAGGAACACACAGTTGACAGACTCAACGCTAGATGCGGCCCTATTCCTCTGCTGTGCCTAGAGAGGAATCCCGAGGTTTCCCTTCCAACATGATAGGAGACCTGATTTCCATGGGACAACACGAGAGAGTTCCTGAGGTCCCTGTCACAACTCGAGAAGAACCCCAAGCTTCCAGCCGCAACTCGAGAAAAACCACAAGATTATCCCTTCAATGCCAGATGAGGAAATTTTTCATTGCAGAGTCTCAAGAGAAATCCCACATTCCCGCCTGAAATTCGAATGGGTACTTGACACCCTTTATGCGACTCAAAAACTACCCGACATAGCTGTCCCCACTGGAGAGGAGCACACGTTTTTCCGACTCAACAGCAGAGGAGGCCCTATTCCCATTCCACGTCTCAAGAGTAATCCCGAAGTACCCCTTCCAAGATGACAGGAGACCTGAATTCCCTGAAGCAACATGAGCGATTACCTAGGTTCCCTTCGCAACTGGAGAGAGATACCAAGCTTCCCTCCGCAACTCGAGAGAAACAACAAGATTTTGCCCTAAAGGCGAGATAAGGAGCATTTCCGTTGCAGATTCTCAAGGGCAGTCCCACGTTCCCGTTGGAAACTCCAGAGGGTTCTTAACATCCTTTATGTGACTGAAAAATTACACTGACCTACCCCATCCAAATCAAGAAGAACACCGAGTTTCCTGCCACAACTGACAAAGTGCCCTGTTTCCAGTTCTCTTTTCCAGATGACAGTCGATCCCACTGCTATGTCTGGAATGGAATCCGGACATTCCCGTGGCACAGTACAAGGAGGCCAGTACCACCTTGAAACTCGGGAGTATCCACAGGGTTTCAAAACACAATTGGAAAAGGTACCAGTATCCCCACCCACTCGAGATATTGTCTGATTCCACTGAACAGATTCAAATGTATCCTCGAGGATCAACTCACAAGACAAGTGGAGACCTGACTCCCCGAGCATTCTCAATACAATCTCCAGATACAAATTCAACTCGACTGTGGCCTAACACCCCTTTTACAAATCGAGAAGGAAGCGGAGTTCCAAGTCTGAAAACGAGAGGAAGCCTGACTCCCCAGGTGAAATTTGAGAGCAATCCTAAGAACTCTGTTGCTACTGGAGAGGAATGCTGAGTTAAACCGACGCGAATCTAGATGCAGACCTCTTTCTTTGCAGCAACGCCAAAGAATCCTAAGTTTCCTCTTGCAATGGAAAGGAGTTCTGACTTCCCAGAGACAACACGGGAGGCTCCCTGGTATTCCTGTCGTTACTCGAGTGGATCACCAAACTTCCCATAGCAACTCGAGCAAAACCTCGAGATTCCTCTTTCAAAGCAAGATGAGGTAATCTTTTTTTCCTGAAACACATAGACAGAAGTCCTGAGTTCCTTTTCCAAATTCGAAATGAGGCTTGACTTCCTTGATGCAACTTAAGGGTCGCCCAGAATTACCCATCCCGATGAGAGAAGAAAACTGAATTTCCCCACCACAATTTAAGAGAAGGCCTCTGATCACACCTCAGCTGAAGATAATGGGACATTTCACTTTCAAATGAAGAGGAATCCCAACTTCCACTCACACCACTTCATGAGTCCTGTCACATCTATTGACACTCGAGGGCAACCCAATAGATACTGCAGCAAGGTCAAAGGACTCCGAGTTCACACTCAACTAGAGATGAGTCATGTTGTGTTTGCAGCAGCTCCAGTGGAACACGGAGTATCAACTCCTAACGTGATCGGAGGCATTAATCCCCCGCTGAGCCTCTCGAAAAATCCCAAATTTCCCGCTCAAACAGATAGCGGGCCTGATAATCCTTTTAAAACTTGGGGGGAAATCTTAGTTCCCTCCTCAACGAAGACTAGGCCTGACTGCCCAGGGGAACTTTCATAGCAACCCCAAGATCCCTGTGGCCACTGGAGAGGAAAACTGAGTTTACCCTCTCAAGTCTAAATGTGGCCCTCATGCCCTGCAACGAATCGAAAGGAATCACGATGTTCCACTTACAATACGACAGGAGACCTGGCTTCCATGAGGCAAAACTAGCGAGTCCCAGTGGTTCCCGTCGTAACTCGAGAAGACCTCCAAGCTTCAAGCCGCAATTCGAGAAAAACAATGAAATTCTGCACTCCACGTACAAGTCGCCCCTATCCGCTAATTAAACTTTCTGGATGTTCCAGGCGAACAATAGCCAATCAGACTTTCTCTGTTTCCAGTGAAAAGGGACTCGGGTGCAGCCTCCCTTTCAGCACCGATACCCAGGTCAGGTTGACAGGGTTCTGACCTTCCATCTGTGAGCCGCAGGCCACAGGTATCCTCGTTTGGCCTTGGCTGTGTGAGCAGCTGAAGGGAGTTTAGCCTTGGCAGGCGCTCAGCAGGCCTGTGGCTTCGGACCGCCAGAGTTGAGCATCTCAGCAGACAGAAACAACCATGCCAGAAGTGGAGTGGGATCCACCCTGAGGGTGGGCACTGATCGCCAAGAGATGCTCCTGTGGGACTTTGCTGGGTCCTGCACACTCTTCTCCCAGAGAGCGAGAGAGATGTCTATAGGCTCTGCTAGGCCCTCGGCTCCCTCTTGTGGTCCCGAAGGCTGGTTGTCACCATCTGGAGCACCTAGCTCTGAGATGATGACCACTGCCACCTTCCCTGTGTTTCCCTTTGCCTGCGTGTCCATGCGAAGTGTCTGGCAATATCTGACCTACACGAGACATGTGCATTTCCTCTCATTGGACCTGCATATGTTTCTTCTCTTTCCTTCCCGATCACTGATTTTCTCGAGGATATGGGGGCCAAAAGGATGGTGGGTCTTTCTCTGGCTTTGTGCTCTGAGGAACACTTCTCCCTTTGTTGGTGTGGGTTTATCTTTCCATTTCTCCTGCCTGGTTTATTGTTGTGAGTTTGTTTGTTCTGGCAGAAGAACTCAGCATTTCCCTTGTTCCTGAGGAGTCCCAATTACCACAACACTGCCTACCTGGAGATTTTGAGTACATTTGCCAAGAGGCTTCGTTTGGCAGGTGACATCTTGAAAGGACCTACACTGTCCTTTCAGATACCCAAAGGCTACTTCAAATGACATAGAAACCAGTATTCTAAAGTTTGGTCTTCCAATATGTGGGGAGTCAGAAACTCCCCTGGAGAAGGGAAAAGCTACCCACTCCAGGATTCTGCTCTAGAGAATTCCACGGACTGTAGAATTCATGGGGATGCCAAGATTCTAACAATACTGAGAGACTGCAACTTTTAACTTCAGTCAGAGGAAAATCCAGTTTCCTTTCATTTCAGTGATTGGCATTGATTGTGGCCTCAAAAGGATGGGAAGAAATGCAGAGAAAAGTAGACTTCTCAGGTGGGGGAGAGAGGAGCGGGGAGTGCTAGTCATGAATCTAGGCTTTGCTGGGAAGTGGGGGGAATAGAATGAGGGTGTCTGAATGTAGACAGTGGTGATGCTTTCAGGGCATTGTGAAGGCCTCCATATTCCCAGAGGGCTTCAAGGGAGGAAAATTTATTGATACACACTTATGAGCAAAATATACATAAAGCCACAAAAAACATAAAAGATGAGAAGAAAGATGCCTAGGAGCCTGATGAAAATCAGCTCAGGGGAAGGGAATTCAGTCTCCCCTGGGTGGGGAGAGAGTGGACGGCGTCCACGGGGAACACAAAGGGATGGAGGCTGCAGAGCCAACTGCACCCTTGGACCAGGTATTTGCCAAAAGGGCTCTGAGTCTATGTCCAGAACTGGGGCCTGTTCTCCCTGCAGGGGAGGGACAGAAATGGTGTGCGTCTGAGTCCTTGGCAGGAGCCAGGGCAGGCTGCCCCTGCCGAGGTGGTCACTCAGGCCCTGACTAGGGTTCTGCCGCCAAAGCCCAAGCAGGTGCAAGTGCACGTGGAGGTGGAGGTTCTGGAAGGTGGGGTAGGACATCAGGGCCTGGGGCTGGGGGTCCTGCAGGCACAGAGATCCAATGTGCTGAGGGTGCTAGCCAGTACACGGCTTGCCCCGTGTCTTTGGGTGGGGACATCTCAGGTCTCGATCTCCCCTCATTGGATCCCTGGGTCCTGCACCTGGAGCTCCCACCTCTGTAGGGACAGGTCTTGTTCGTGGAGGCTGGATGAGTTTGACGGCCAGAGCTAGAGCTTGGGGAAAAGAAGAGTTTGCCACAGGCCAGCCTTGACATGTGCCTAAGTGGGCATGAAAGCTTCCTAGAGATGCGCTAAGAAGTCCCAGCATTGGTGTCTTCTCTGCAGTCTCCAAGATGGGTGGTTTGAGTCCAGCCTTTGGTCCAGGCCCAGCCTCAGCTCTTGAGGACTCATCCCTGTGTGGCTCAGCACCGCCTCCCCACACTCACATGCAGCATCCCCAGCCGCCTCACCTCTGTGCTCTGCTGTGTTGGGTTCCAGGTCCTTCTGCTGTCTCCGAGGCAGGGCTTCTCAGCGCTCTGCTTTAGAGCTGGCTGTGCTGAGCTCAGTGGCAGCCTGAGACTGGGTACCCGGGTATGTGCTGGGTGGTGTCTGAGCAGCAGGCCTTGTCCGCTTCCTCTTCATTGACAGTTTGCCTGAGCCCTCCGTGGTCACGCTCACCTGGAGCCTGCACTGGGCCTCCAGGGCAGGGGGTGGTGCTCTGAAACCTCCCTCATGGAGGTTGATGGGGTGTACACCTCCGGGGCCACCTCGGATGGGACGCTATGCAATGATAGTGACCACCAGCCAGCCCTGCTTCAATATTTCTGAGCTGAGCCTGGACAAGATGTCTAAAGTTTCTGCCCGTCTGCCTTTCTGCTCCCAAATAGAACAGATACGGGTGTCTGCTCAGTACCCACCGGGTAGGACGGAGACCCCCCATGAGGGTGTGAGGTCAGCCTGGGCACACGGCTCAGCCCGGACGCTCCCCATGCCACCCAGCATGCTCTCCCCTGGGGTGTGGACACAAGCGACCCACGGGCTCCTGACCCATATGCGGCTGGGCTTGCCTGAGGCAGACACACCTCAAGAAACCCCAATCCACACACAAGGAAAGGCCTCAGGCTTCCCCTTATGGGACGGGAGATGTGGCCTGACCTGGCCTGGGTCTCCCCTGTTACCTTTCGGTTCCTTCGGGCAAAGGATCAGAGGCCTCTCTGGGGGCCCTGAGCCAGCATCGACCGCGTTCCCACACACTCTGCCTGTGAGCTTGCTGAGGCCCTGGCCTCTGGACAGGGGCAAACAGCAGAACATCTTGAAAGCAAGCGATCTGGCTGGGGGCTCCTCTCTGCTGGGGAGGCCTGGAAACCTGGGTTTCGGGTTCTGTTGGGTTGTGTTTCCAGGAAGTGATATCATTTCCTGCTTTCGTGGCCAAGGTCCATTCCACAAAGTTCCCCAAGGGAACCTCTGTGGTTCTGGTTGTTCCCCCATGCCCTCAGGACAAGTGCAGGCAAATTGACACCCACACAGCACAACCCACAGCCTTGAGGAGCCCAGGATGCAGCCAGGGCCTGAGCTCTGAGGACACAGCTGCTTTCAGCCCAGGCTCCTTCTTCTCAGAAGTGATGTGGCCCTGGGCAAGCCATGTGCGCCACAGGGTTTCCACAGTCTCTCCATCTGCAGAGTGGGGATCACTTTCCCATTTCCTGCCTAGGTCTGTCAACCTACGAACAGCTCCAGTGCCTGTTCAAACTTTGGGCTGCTCTCACATGGAGCTAGGACACTGAGACTTCCCAAAGGACGGATTCCACACAGGGCTGACCTAGCACAGAATGGGGCAGAATCAGGCCTAGATGGGCTCTGGGACCTTCGAAGATGAAGTCCACTTCCTGCCTATTTCTTGACCCCAGCATTGGGAGGACCGGATGGTAACATTCAGACATCGCCGCCTCTGATATCAACATTCCTCGTCCTACTCAAATGTTGAACTCTGGCTCGAGGGGTGGTGGAGCCTGCCCCAACAGTGGCTCCCCGCATACTTGTTTTTGAGTCTCATCATCTTGGGTCATTTTCCCCCTTTCAGGGGGAATTGGCACTGTAACTTTCCCCAAACTCAAGTGAGATTCATGCAAATACTGTGAAATCGATTCATTTACTCTCTCCATTGTTCAGTCTCTCTCCCTCGTTCCCTCTCTTTCTTGACCTTTCCAAATTCAGTCTGTCTCTTCCTCTCTGTGTTTCTCCTCTGGATGCTTGCATGCTTGAGAAATGCATGTACACATGTATATTGTTGACCTTCAGTTCAGTTCAGTCCAGTTCAGTCGCTTAGTCGTGTCCGACTCTTAGCAACCCCATGAACAACAGCACGCCAGGCCTCCCTGTCCATCACCAACTCACGGAGTTCACTCAAACTCATGTCCATCGAGTCGGTAATGCCATCCAGCCACCTCATTCTCTGTCGTCCCCGTCTCCTCCTACCCCCAATCGCTCCCAACATCAGAGTCTTTTCCAGTGAGTCAACTCGTCACATGAGGTGGTCAAAGTGTTGGAGTTTCAGCTTTAGCATAAGTCCTTCCAATGAACACCCATGATTGATCTCCTCTAGAATGGACTGGTTGGATCTCCCTGCAGTCCAAGGGACTCTCAAGAGTCTTCTCCAGCACCACAGTTCAAAAGCATCAATTCTTCGGTGATCAGCTTTCTTCACAGTCCAACTCTCACATCCATACATGACCACGGGAAAAACCATAGTCTTGACTAGACGGACCTTGGTTGGCAAAGTAATGTCTCTGCTTTGTAATGTGCTATCTAGGCTGGTCATAACTTTCCTTCCAAGGAGTAAGTGTCTTTTAATTTCATGGCTGCAATCAGCATCCGCAGTGATTTTGGAGCCCCAAAAAATAAAGTCTGACACTGTTTCGACTGTTTCTCCAGCTATTTCCCAAGAAGTGATGGGACCAGATGCCATGATCTTCGTTTTCTGGATGTTAAGCTTCAAGACAACCTTTTCACTCTCCTCTTTCACTTTCATCAATAGGCCTTTGAGTTCCTCTTCACTTTCTGCCATAAGGGTGGTGTCATCTGCATATCTGAGGTTATTGATATTTCTCCCAGCAATCTTGATTCCAGCTTGTGCTTCTTCCAGCCCAGCGTTCCTCATGATGTACTCTGCATAGAAGTTAAATAAGCAGGGTGACAATATACAACATTGACGTACTCCTTTTCCTATTTGGAACCAGTCTGTTTTTCCATGTCCAGTTCTATCTGTTGCTTCCTGACCTGCATAAAGTTTTCTCCAGAGGCAGGTCAGGTGGTCTGGGATTCCCATCTCTTTCAGAATCTTCCACAGTTTATTGTGATCCACACAGTCAAAGGCCTTGGCATAGTCAATGAAGCACAAATAGATGTTTTCCTGGAACTCTCTTGCTTTCTCCATAATCCAGCGGATGTTGGCAATTTGATCTCTGGTGCCTCTGCCTTTTCTAAAACCTGCTTGAACATCTGGAAGTTCTTGATTCACATATTGCTGAAGCCTAGCTTGGAGAATTTTGAGCATAACTTTATTAGTGTGTGAGATGAGTGCAATTGTGCTGTAGTTTGAGCATTCTTTGGCATTGCCTTTCTCTGTGATTGGAATGAAGACTGATCTTTTCCAGTCCTGTGGCCATTGCTGAGTTTTCCAAATTTGCTGGCATATTGAGTGCAGCACTTTCACAGCATCATCTTTTAGGATTTGAAATAGCTCAATTGGAATTCCATCACCTCCACTAGCTTTGTTTGTAGTGATGCTCTCTAAGGCCCACTTGACTTCACTTTCCAAGATGTCTGGCTCCAGGTGAGTGATCACGCCATTGTGATTACTTCCGTCTTGAAGATCTTTTTTGTACAGTTCTTCTGTGTATTCTTGCCACCTCTTCTTAATATCTTCTGCTTCTGTTAGGTCCATAACATTTCTGTACTTTATCGAGCCCATCTTTGCATGAAATGTTCCCTTTATATCTCTAATTTTTTTGAAAAGATCTCTTGTTTTTCCTATTCTGTTGTTTTCCTCTATTTCTTTGCATTGATCGCTGGGTAACTGTTGACCTAGGTTGAGGCTTTAGGGTTTCATTTCAAGTGAGGCAAAGGTTTCGGGTGGGAGCTCGTGTTAGGGGAAAGGATATGTCTGGGGTTTGTTCTGGGAGACTTAGTGGTGTGAGTTCTCAGTCTCTTTTATGTAGGAACCCCTTCTCCGATATTCTGCTTGCAATTATTCTTTTGTGTTCAGATTGTTACCATTTTGATAAGTGAATGCTTAGCTTTTCTGATGCAAAGCTGTTCAGTGGATGGAAGCAAGTTGGTGTCTTTTGGTTTCCTGTTTCCTTGACTTGAAGAGACCCAATTTTCTTCCCCCTCCCACACACGTGTTGAGAAGTCCCTGACATTAAGGAGCCAATGGCCCTTGTTTCTTTCCAGGAGTTTCATCACTTCAGGTTTGTATTGACGTGTTTCCATAAATCTGAAATGTTATGAGAACAATAGCTAATGTGATTGTTCAGATGGAACTATCTCCAATTCCCACGGCCTTTCATTGCAGAGGCTCTAGTTCCCATTCATATCGCCTCCCTTCCTTTGGCATTGAGGAATTGACCGTTGATGCTTGGGTTTATTTCTGGACCCTCAGTTCCATTCCATGTATCTGGTTCTGCGTCTTTGATTTCTTCCCAGTACCATGCTGTCCTGATGATCCTAGTGTGATACTCTGATTGGCTATCAGGCAGCCTGCTATGTCCATTTCAGGGCTTTGTGGCAGATTGCATTGACTATTTTGACTCCTTTGTTTTTCCATAGATATTCTGGAATTCTTTGGTTATAATGACCTGAGAACACCTGTTGGTATTTTGAGAGGAATAGTGTGGAAACTCTGGATTGCCCCACGGTGGGGATTGGGGGGAGGGGGAAGTGATATCATCTTACCAGGAGGAATTCCTCTGATCCGTGAGCACAGCTTATTTTCCATTGGATTGTTGGGCTTCACCTTCTTTCATCCATCTCTTGCTGTTCTCTGAGAAGGGCTTCCCTCCTGGGTTAGATGGACTCCTAGCTATTGCCTTTCAGGGAATGTCACTGTCGGTGGGGTTGATAATTGCCTTCTTCTAAGCGTTTGCTGGAAGTGTTAGAAATGCCAAGGATTTTTCTTCCCCTTTCTCACTGTCCATCTCTCTGTGCCTCCAGGTAGAACAGGCCTATTCCAGGGTACCACGGGGCTCGGGGAATGCAGCTAGACCGTATTTCTCAGGCCTCAGTGCTGGGCATCATCCGGTGTACTCTCCCTGTCCCTTCCTTCTCCTGGTGTCTCCTTCAGGCCCATTTGTGTTCAT
Source organism: Moschus berezovskii (assembly GCF_049115385.1). Lineage (NCBI taxonomy): Eukaryota > Metazoa > Chordata > Mammalia > Artiodactyla > Moschidae > Moschus > Moschus berezovskii. The sequence goes on from NC_142462.1 coordinate 3,395,742, forward strand.
GTCATTTGTGTATTAAGAGCCAAATCCTGCCTAAGCTCTGTGTATGCAAACAGTTGTCTCCCAGCTTGGGATGTGTCATTTGCGCTTTTCAGACGGTTTTTCCCAGAGTGCAAATCTTGGATTTGACAAAGTTCACTGTGTTCCCTTGTTACTCTTTGTGTAGTGCCTTTCTGTATTGTGTGTGAAGACACAGAACTCATGCTAATCTCTGCTCCATTTCCTTCTGGATTTGTGAACCGTTTTGCATGGAACATATGTCTAGGAATCATTTCAAGTGCATTTGTTGAGAGGTGTCAAGTTTCCATGGACATGCATGTCATCCTCTCTGGTTTCCAAATGTGTTGCTCCTAAACTCTTTTGGACATCTTCTCGGAAAGACGGGTGTTTTTCAGCTTGCATTTCCACAGAAGAATGAATTCAGCAGTTCTAGCTCAGGGACGCTGTGTCCAGTGAAAAGGGAGTTGGGTGCGGCCTCCCTTTCAGCACCAATCCCAAGTTCAGGTTGACAGGGCTCTGAACTTCCATCTGTGATCCAGATTCCACAGGCATCCTTGTGTGCCCTTGGCTGTGTGAGCAGCTGAAGGGAGTTTCGTCTTCGAAGTCGCCCAGCAGGCCTGCAGCTTCAGACCGCCAGAGGTGAGCATCTCAGAGGACAGTAGCCACCGTGCCAGAAGTGGAGTGGGATCCACCCTGAGGTTGGGCACTGATCGTCAAGTGATGTTCCACTGGGACTATGATGGGTCCGCCACACTCTTCTCCCACATAGCGAGAGAGATGTCTATGGGATCTGCTAGGCCCTCCACTCCCTCTTGTGGTCCTGAAGGCTGGTTGTCACCATCCTGAGCACATAACTCTTAGATGATGGCCACCTCCACCTACAATGTATGTCCCTTTTCCCACGTGTCCATGCAAAGTGTCAGGCCATCTCTGAGCTACACTAGCCATGTGCTTTGCCTGTCATTGGACCTGCACATGTTTCTTCTGTTTCCTTCCTGATAAGTGATTTTCTCGAGCATGTGGGTGCCACAAGGATGGTTTGTCTTTCTCTGGCCTTGTGTTCTGAGGAACACTTCTCCCTTTGCTGGTGTGGGTTTATCTTTCCATTTCTCCTGCATGGTTTATTGTTGTGAGTTTGTTTGTATCGGCGGAAGAACTCAGCCTTTCACTTGTGCCTGATGCGTCCCACTTACAACAGGACGACCTACCTGGAGATTCTGAGCACATTTGCCATGATGACTTCATTTGGCAGATGATATCTTGAAAGGATCTACACAGTCCATTCAGATATCCAAAGCCTCCTTCAAATGACACAGAAACCAGAATTCTCCAGTTTGGTCTTCGAATATGTGGGGAGTGAGAACAATCCCCTGGAGAATGGAAAAGCTACCAAATCCAGGATTCTGACCTGGGGAATTCCATGGACTGTAGAATTCATGGGGATGCCAAGACTCTAACAATACTGAGAGACTATAACTTTCACCTTCAGTCAGACCAAAATCCAGTTTCCTCTCATTTTAGTGATTGGCATTGATTGGGGACCCCGAAACGATGGGAAGAAATGTAGAGAGAAGTAGACTCAATGTTTTCAGGTGGGGGAGAGAGAAACGGGGAGTGCTTGCCATGAATCCAGGCTTTGTTGGGAAGTGGAAGGGGGATAGTATGAGTGTTTCAGAATGTAGACAGTGGTGATGCTTACACAGCATTGTGAAGGCCTCCATCTTCCCAAATGTCATCAAAGAAGGAAAATTTATTGGCACACACTTGTGAGCAAAATATACAGAAAGCCATAAAAGACATAAAAGATGAGAAGAAAGATGCCTAGAAGCCTGATGAAAATCAGCTCAGGGGAAGGGAAGTCAATCTCCCCTGGGTGGGGAGGGAGTGGACGGCGTCCATGGGGAACACACAGGGATGGAGGCTACAGAACCAACTGCGCCCCTGGACGACAAGTTTGCTGAAAGGGCTCTGGAAGTCTGTCCAGAGCAGGGACCTGTTCTCCCTGCAGGGGTGGGAGTTATGGTGGGCGTCAGAGTCTTTGGCAGCAGCCAGGGCAGGCTGCCCTTGTGCAGGTGGTCACTCAGCCCCTGACTCGGGTTCTGCCCCCAAAGCCCAAGCAGGTGCATATACACGTGAATGTGGAGGTTCTGGAAGGCATGGTGAGACATCGGGGCCTGGGGCTGGGAGTCGTGCAGGTACAGAGTTCCGATGTGCTCAAGGGACTGTCAAGTACCCGGTTCGCCTTGTAGCTTTGGGAGGGTTGTCTTAGGTCTCGATCTCCCCTCATTGGATCCCTGCGTGCTGCACCTGGAGCTCCCACCTCTGTAGGGACGGGTCTTGTACGTGGAGGCTGGCTGAGTTTCATGGCCAGAGCTAGAGCTGGGAGAGAAGAAGAGTTTGCCAAATGCCAGCCTTGCCATGAGCCTAAGGGGACATGAAGGCTTCCGTGAGATTCGCTAAGAAGTCCCTGCTTCGGAGTCTTCTCTGAAGTCTCCAAGATGGGTGGTGTTAGGCCAGCCTTTGGTCCAGGCCCAGCCCCACTCTGGGGGACTCCTCCCTGTGTGGCTAAGCACCGCCTCCCCACACTCACATGCAGCAGCCCCAGGAGCCTCAACTCTGTGCTCTGCACTGCTGGGCTCCAGGCTCTCCTGCTGCCTCCAAGGAAGGGCCTCTCGGAGCTCTGGGTCAGAGCCGGGTGTGCTGAGCTCCGTGGCAGCCTGAGACTGGGCCCCGGAGTGTGTGCTTGGTGGTGTCTGTGTAGCAGGCCTTTCCTGCTTCCTCTTTTTCGCCAGTTTGGCTGAGCCATCCATGGCCACGCTCACCTGGAGCCTGTACTGGGCTTCCTGGGCAAGGGGCTGGTGCTCTGAACCCTCCCTCAGGGTGGTGGTAGGGGTGTTCCCCTCAGGGGCCACTTCGGGTGGGACGCTCTACAATGACAGTGACCATCAGCAGCACTCCTTCGATATTTCTGAGCTGTGCCTGGCCAGGATGGCTGCTGCCTCTGCCCATCTGCCCTTCTGCTCCCAGAAAGCGCAGAGACGAGTGTCTGCTCAGATACGCAATTGGGAGGACAGAGATACCCCTGAGGGAGTGAGGTCAGCCTGGGCAGCCAGCTCTGCCCGGATGCTTCCCATGCCACCAGCCTGCTCTCCCCTGTGGTGTGGACAAAAGCGACCCACGAGCTCCTGACCAATATGTGGCTGGGCTTGCTTAAGGCAGACACACCCCGAGAAACCCCCATCAACACAGGCAAAGGACTCAGGCTTCCCCATGTGGGACGGGAGAGGTGGCCGGACCCGGCCTGGGCCTCCCTGTTACCTTTCTGTTCCTTAGGGCAAAGGGCCAGAGGCCTCTCCGGGGTCCCTGAGCCAGCGTCATCCACGTTCCCACATTCTCTGCCTGTGAGTTCGCCTGAGGCCCCGGCCTCTGGGCAGGGGCAAACAACAGAACATCTTGAAAGCAAGTGATCTGGCTGGGGACTCCTCTCCACTGAGGAGGCCTGGATACCAGGGTTGCCGGTTCTGTTGGGTTCTGTTGCCAGGAAGTGACATCATATCCTGGTTCATGGCCGAGGTCACTTCCTCAAAGCTCCCAAAGCGAACCTCTGGCTTTCTGGCTGTTTCCCCGTGCCCTTAGGCCATGTGCAGGCACAGTGACACACACAGCCCACCCCACAGCATTGGGGAGACCTGGGTGCAGCCAGGGCCTGAGCTCTGAGGACACAGCTGCTTTCAGCCCAGCCTCCTTCTCAGAAGTGAAGTGGCCCTGGGCAAGACATGTGCCATGCAGGTTTTCCCCACTCTCTCCATCGGCTGAGTGGGGGCCACTCTCCCATTTCCTGCCTAGGTCTGTCAGCCTACCAACAGCTCCAGTGCCTGTTCAAACATTGGGCCGCTATCACATGGAGCTTGGACACTGAGACTTCCCAAAGGATGGATTCCACACAGGGCTGACCTAGCACAGAATGGGGCAGAATCAGGCCTGGATGGGCTTTGGGACCTGGGAAAAGGCAGTCCCCTTTCTGCCTATTTCTTGACCCCTGCATTTGGAGGACCAGAAAGTCATATTCAGACATCACCCCCTCTGATATCAACCTTCCCCATCCTCCTCAATTGCCCCACTCGGCCTCGAAGGCTGGGGGAGTCTGCCCCAACAGTGGCTCCCCGCATCCTTGTCCTTGAGTCTCATCATCTTGAGTCATTTTCCCCCTTGGGGGAAAAGCACAGTCATTGTTTCCAACCACAAGAGAGATTCATGCAAATTCTATGAAATCGAATCATTTCCTCTCTCCATTGTTCAGTCTCTCTCCCTCGTTCGCTCTCTTTCTTGACCTTTCCAAATTCAGTCTGTCTCTTCCTCTCTGTGTCTCTCCTCTGGATGCTCACAAGCATGTGAATGCATGGACGCATGTATGTTGTTGAACTTGTTTGAGGCTTTAGGGTTTCGTGTCGAGTGAGTTAAAGGTTTGTCGTTGGATGTGGTGTTAGGGGAAGGAGTAGGTCTGGGGTTTGTTCTGGGAGACGCGTAGGAACCCCTTCTCCGATATTCTGCTTGCTAATATTTTTTTTTTTGTTCAGTTTGTTACCATTTTGATTTGTGAATGCTCAGCTTTTCTGATGCAAATCTGTTCAAGTGGATGGAAGCCCGTGTGTGTCCTTTGGTTTACTGTTTCCTTGACTTGAAGGGACCCAGTTTTCTTCCCCCCACACACACACATGTTGAGAAGTCCATGACATGAAGGAGCCTATGGCCCGTGCTTATTTCCAGGAGTTTCACCACTTCAGGCTTTGAGTTGATGTGTTTCACGGAATCTGACGTGTTCTGAGACCAAAAGCCAATGTGATTGTTCAGATGGAATCATCTCCAATTCCCACGACCTTTCATTGCAGAGGCTCTTGTTCTCATTCGTATCACCTCCCCTCCTTTGGCGTCGAGGAATTGACCGTAGAAGCTTGGGTTTATGTCTGGACCCTCAATTCCATTCCATGGATCTGGTTCTGCGTGTTTGATTTCTTCCCAGTACCATGCTGTCCTGATGATCCTTGTGTGATAGTCTAACTGGCTATCAAGCAGCCTGCTATGTCCATTTTAGTGCTTTGTGGCAGATTGCATTGACTCTTTTGACTCCTTTGTGATTCCATAGACATTTTGGAATTCATTGGTTATAATGCCCTGAGAACAGCCGTTGGTTTTTTTTTTTTTTAATTTTTATTGGAGGCTAATTATTTTACAATATTATATTGGTTGGTTTTGCCATACATTGACATGAATCCGCCTCGGGTGTACATGAGGTCCCTCTCCCGAACCCCCCTCCCACCTCCCTCCTTCCTTTATTTTCCCTCTGGGTCATACCAGCCCTGAACATCCTGTAACATGCCTCGACCCTGAACTGGAGATTCGTTTCACATATGATAATATACATGTTTCAATGCCATTCTCCCTAACCATCCCATCCTCACCCTCTCCCACAGAATCCCTACGACTGTTTTATACATCTGTTTCTCTTTTGCTGTCTCGTATACGGGGTTATCATTTGCATCTTTCTAAATTCCATATATATGCGTTAGTATATTGTATTGGTGTTTTCCTTTCTGGCTTGCTTCACTCTGTATAATAGGCTCCAATTTCATCCACCTCATTAGAACTGATTCAAATGCATTCTTTTTAACGGCTGAGTAATACTCCATTGTGTATATGTACCAAAGCTTTATTATCCATTCGTCTGCAGATGGACATGTAGATTGCTTCCATGTCCTGGCTATTGTAAACAGTGCTGCGATGAACATTGGAGTACATGTGTCTCTTTCAATTCTGGTTTCCTCGGTGTGTATGCCCAGGAGTGTGATTGCTGGATCATACGGCATTTCTATTTCCAGTTTTTTGAGGAATCTCCACCCTGTTCTCCATACTGGCTGTACTAGTTTGCATTCCCAACAACAGTGTAAGAAGGTTCCCTTTTTTCCACAACCTCTCTAGCATTTATTGCATGTAGACTTTTGGATAGCAGCCATTGTGACTGGTGTGAAATGGTATCTCCTTGTGGTTTTGATTTGCATTTCTCTGATTATGAGAGATGTTGAGCATTTTTACATGTGTTTGTTAGCCATCTTTATGAATTCTTTAGAGAAATGACTGTTTAGTTCTTTGGCCCATTTTTTGATTGGCTCATGTATTTTTCTGGAATTGAGCTGCAGGAGCTGCTTGTATATTTTGAAGATTAATCCTTTATCAGTTGTTTCATTTGCTATTATTTTTCCCCATTCTGAAGGCTGTCTTTTCACCTTGCTGATAGTTTCCTTTGCTGTGCAGAAGCTTTTGATTTTAATTAGGTCCCATTTGTTTATTTTTGCTTTTATTTCCAATATTATGGGAGGTGGGTCTTGGAGGATCCTGCTGTGATTTATGTCAGAGAGTGTTTCGCCTACATTCTCCTCTAGGAGTTTTATAGTTTTTGGTTTTACGTTTATTTCTCTAGTCTATTTTGTGTTTATTTTGGTATATGGTGTTAGGAAGTATTCTAGTTTTATTCTTTTGCAAGTGCCTGACCAGTTTTCCCAGAACCACTTGTTAAAGAGACTGTCTTTTCTCCATTTTATATTCTTGCCTCCTTTGTCAAAGTTAAGGTATCCATAGGTGCCTGGATTTATCGCTGGGCTTTCTATTTTGTTCCATTGATCTATGTTTCTGTATTTATGCCCGTACCATACTGTCTTGATGACTGTGGCTTTGTAGTAGAGCCTGAAGTCCGGCAGGCTAATTCCCCCAGTGACATTTTTCTTCCTCAAGATTGCTTTGGCTATTCGAGGTTTTTTGTATTTCCATACAAATTGTGAGATTATTTGTTCTAGTTCTATGAAAAATATCTTTGGTCGCTGGACAGAGATTGCATTGAATGTATAATTTACTTTAGATATTATACTCATTTTAACAATATTTATTCTTCCAATACACGAACATGGTATATTTCTCCATCTATTAGTGTACTCTTTGATTATGTTCACTAGTGTTTTATAGTTTTCTGTGTACAAGTCTTTTGTTTCCTTAGGTAAATACATTCTTAAGTATTTAAATCTTATCGTTGCAACAGAGAATGGAATAGTTTCCTTAATTTCTCATTCTATTTTCTCATTATTAGTGTAAAGGAATGCAAGTGATTTCTGTGTGTTGACTTTATATCCTGCAACTTTACTGTATTCATTGATTAGCTCTAGTAGTTTTCTGGTAGATTCTTTAGGGTTTTCTGTGTAGAGGATCACATCATCAGTGAACAGTGAAAGTTTTACTTCTTCTTTTCCAATTTGTATTCCTTTTGTGTCTTTTTCTGCTCTGATTGCTGTAGCCAAAACTTCCAGAACTATGTTGAATAGTAGTGGTGCGAATGGGCACCCTTGTCTTATTCCTGACATTAGGGGAAATTCTTTCAGTTTTTCACCATTGAGGATAACGTTTGCTGTGGGTTTGTCATATATAGCTTTTATTATATTGAGATATGTCCTTTCTATTCCCACTTTCTGGAGGGTTTTTATCATAAATGGATGCTGTATTTTGTCAAAGGCTTTCTCTGCATCTATTGAAATAATCATATGATTTTTAGTTTTCAGTGTGTTAATGTGGTGTATTACGTTGATTGAATTGTGGATATTGAAGAATCCTTGCATTCCTGGGATAAGCCCACTTGGTCATGATATATGATCTTAATGTGTTGTTGGATTCTGATGGCTAGAATTTTGTTAAGGATTTTTGCATCTATGTTCATCCGTGATATTGGCCTGTAGTTTTCTATTTTTGTGGGATCTTTACGAGGTTTTGGGATTAGGGTGATGGTGGCCTCATAGAATGAGTTTGGAAGTTTCCCTTCCTCAGCAATTTTCTGGAAGAGTTTGAGTAGAATAGGTGTTAGCTCTTCTCTAAATTTTTGGTAGAAATCAGCCGTGAAGCCGTCTGGACCAGAGCTTTTGTTTGCTGGAAGATTTTTTATTATAGCCTCCAGTTCCGAGCTTGTGATGGGTCTGTTCAGATTTTCTATTTCTTCCTGGTTCAGTTTTGTAAAGTTGTACTTTTCTTGGAATTTGTCAATTTCTTCCAGGTTATTCACTTTATTGCCATATAATTGGTGATAGTATTCTCTAATAATTCTTTGTATTTGTGTAGCCGTTGGTATTTTGAGAGGAATAGCGTGCGACCTCTGGACTGCCCCAAGTTGGGGGTCGCGGGGAGGGGGAAGTGACATTTTCTTACCAGGAGAAATTCTTCTCATACTGGAGCACAGTTTATTTTCCATTGGATTGGTGGGCTTCACCTTCTTTCATCCATCTCTTGCAGTTCTCTTAGAAGAGGGGCTACCCTCCTGGGTTAGATGGACCCCTAGCTATTGCCTTTCAGGAAATGTCACTGCCGATAGGGTTGATACTTGCCGTCTCCTTCTAAGCATTTGCTGTTTGTATTAGAAATGCCAACGATTTCTCTTCACCTTCCTCACTATCCATCTCTCTGAGCCTCCAGGTTGAACAGGCCTAGTTCAGGGTCCCACGGCTATTGGGGAGTGCAGCTAGACTGTGTTTCTCAGGCCTTCATTATTGGGCATCATTCAGTGTACTCTCCATGTCCCTTCCTTCGCCTGGTTTCCCTGCAGACCTCTCCTTCAAGCTTGTGTTCATGTCGTTTGTGTATTAGGAGCCAAATTCTGCCTACGTTCCGTGTATGCAAACAGTTGTCTGCCCGCTTGGGATATGTTGTTTGTGTTTTTCAGACGGTCTTTCCCAGAGCCCAAATCTTGGATTTGACAAAGTTCACTGTGTTCCCTGGTTACTCTTTGTGTAGTGCCTTTTGGTATTGTGTGTGAAAACTCAGAGCTCATGTCTAATGTCTGGTCAATTTCCTTCTGGATTTGTGAACCATTTTGCATGGAACGTATGTCTAGGAATCATTTGAAGTGCATTTGTTGAGAGGTGTTAATTTTCCATGGGCATGCATTTCATCCCCTCTGGTTTCCAATGTGTCACTCCTAAACTCTTTTGGAGACCTTCTCGGAAAGATGGGTGTTTTTCAGCTTGCATTTCCACAGTTGAATGGATTCAGCAGCTCTAGAAGCAAGGACACTTTGTCCAGTGAAAGGGGGAGTCAGGTGCGGCCTCCCTTTCAGCACCGGTCCCCAAGTCTGGTTGAGAGGGCTCTGATCTTCCATCATTGAGCCAGAAGCCACAGGCATCCTTGTGTGCCCTTGGACGTGTGAGCGGCTTAAGGGAGTTTCGTCTGCGCAGGCACCAAGAAGCCTGCGGCTTTGGACCACCAGAGGTGAGCATCTCAGAAGACAGGATCAACCGTACAAGAAGTGGAATGTGATCCACCTTGAGGGTGGGCAATGATCGCCAAGAGATGTTCCAGTGGGACTTTGATGGGTCCAGCACATTCTTCTGGCAGAGAGCGAGACAGATGTCTATGGGCTCTGCTGGCCCTCCATTCCCTTTTGTGGTCCCGAAGGCTGGTTGACACCAACCTGAGCACCAAGCTCTGAGATTATGAGAACCGCCACCTGCACTGTGTTTCCCTTTGCCCGCGTGTCCATGCGAAGCATCAGGCCATCTCTGAGCTACACTAGCCATGTGCATTGCCTCACATTGGACTTGCACATGTATCTTCTGTTTCTTTCCCGATCACTGATTTTCTCGAGCATGTGGGGGTTACGAGGATGGTGGATCTGGCCTTGTGTTCTGTGGAACACTTCTCCCTTTGTTGGTTTGGGTTTATCATTCCATTTCTCCTGCCTGGTTTATTGTTGTGAGTTTGTTTGTGCCAGCGAAAGAACTCAGCATTTCCCTTGTGCCTGAGGTGTCCCACTTACAACAGCATTGCCTACCTGCATATTCTGAGCACATTTGCCGAGAGGGCTTCGTTTGGCAGATAACATCTTGAAAAGACCTACATGGTCCTTTCAGATACCCAAAGGATACGTCAAATGACATAGGGACCAGAATTCTCCAGTTTGGTCTTCCAATATGTGGGGAGTCAGAACAATCCACTGAGAAGGGAAAAGCTACCGATTCCAGGATTCTGACCTAGAGAATTGCATGGATTGTAGAATTCATGGGGATGCCAAGACTCTAACAATGCCAAGAGACTAAAACTTTCGCCTTCAGTCAGAGCAAAATCCAGTTTCCTTTTATTTCAGTGATTGGCATTGATTGGGGACCTCGAAAGGATGGGAAGAAATGCAGAGAGAAGTAGGTTCAATGTTGTCAGGCGGGGAGAGAAGAACGGGGAGTGCTTGCCATGAATCCAGGCTTTGCTGGGAAGTGGGGGGGATAGAATGAGGGTGTCCAAATGTAGACAGTGGTGATGTTTACACAGCATTGTGAAGGCCTCCATATTCCCAAATGGCATCAAGGAAGGAAAATTTATTGACACACAGTTGCGAGCAAAATATACAGAAAGCCATAAAAGACATAAAAGATGAAAAGAAAGATGCCTAGGAGCCTGATGAAAATCAGCTCAGGGGAATGGAAGTCACTCTCCCCTGGGTAGGGAGCGAGTGGACGGCTGCCACGGACAACACGCAGGGATGCAGGCTGCAGAGTCAACCGCGTCCCTGGACGAGGTTTTTGATGAAAGGGCTCTGGGTCTCTGTCCAGAGCATGGGCCTGTTCTCCCTGCAGGGGTGGGACAGGCATGTTGGGCATCTGAGTCCTTGGCAAGAGACAAGGCAGGCTGCCCCTCTGCAGGTGGTCACTCAGGCCCTGACTCGGGTTCTGCCGCCAAAGCCCAAGCAGGTGTAAGTTGACGTGGAGGTGGAGGTTCCGGAAAACGGGGTGGGACATCAGAGCCTGGGGCCCTGGTTCGTGCAGGCACAGAGTTCGGATGTGCTGACGGTACTAGCCAGTACCCGGCTCGCCCCATTTCTTTGGGAGGGGACGTCTCAAGTCCCAATCTCCCCTCAGTGGATCCCTGGGTGCTGCACCTGGAGCTCCAACCTCTGTAGGGACTCGTTTTGGACGTGGAGGCTGGCTGAGTTTGACGGTCAGAGCTAGAGCTGGTGGAGAAGAAGAGTTTGCCACAGGACAGCCTTGCCATGTGCCTAAGTGGGTACGAAAGCTTCCTAGAGATTCTATAAGAAGGCCTAGCATCGGAGTCTTCTCTGCAGTCTCCAAAATGTGTGGTGTGAGGCCAGCCATTGGTCCCGGACCAGCCCCAGCTCTGGGGGACACCTCCCTGTGTGGCTCAGCACTACCTCCCCACACTCACATGCAGCAGCCACAAACACCTCATCTATTTGCTCTGCCCTCCTGGGTTCCAGCTCCTGCTGCTACCTCCAAGTCAGGGCTTCTCAGAGCTCTGGGTCAGGGCAGGCTCTGCTGAGTTCCGTGGCAGCCTGAGACTGGGCCCCGGGGTGCGTGCTGGGTGGTGTCTGTGTAGCAGGCCTGGCCTGCTCCGTCTTCATTGCCAGTTGGGCAGAGCCCTCCGTGGCCACGCTCACCTGGAGCCTGGACTGGGCCTCCCGGGCAGGGGGCTGGTGCTCTGAGCCCTCCCTCTGGGAGGTGGATGGGGTGTGCCCCTAAGGGGCCACCTCGGGTGGGATGCTCTGCAGTGATAGAGACCATGAGCCAGCCCTGCTTTGATATTTGTGAGCTGAGACTGGCCAGTATGGCTGCTGTTTCTTCCCGTATGCCCTTCTGCTCCCAGAAGGAGCAGCGACAAAGATATGCTGAGATACTCACCCAGAAGGACGGAGACACACCCGAGCGCGTGAGGTCAGCCTGGTCCACCAGCTCTGACTGGACGCTCCCCATGACAGGCAGCCTGCTCTCCGATGGGGTGTGGACACAAGTAGTCAAAGGGCTCCAAACCCACATGCAGCTGGGCTTGCTTGAGTCAGACACACGCCGAGAAAACCCCTTCCACACACAGGGAAAGGCCTCAGGCTTCCCCGGGTGTGATGGGAGAGGTGGCAGGACCCTGTATGCATACACTGAGCTTAGGCAGGATTTGGCTGTTAATACACAAATGACATGAACACAAAGAAGTCTGAAGGAGAGGTCTGAAGGGACACCAGGCAAAGAAAGGGATGCGGAGAGTACACCAAATGATGCCCAGAACTGAGGGTCTGATCCACAGGGTCTAGGTGCACTCCCTGAGGCCCGTGGGACCCTGGACTAGGCCTGTTCTACCTGGAGGCTCAGAGAGATGGACAGTGAGGAAGGGGAAGAGAAATACTTGGCATTTCTAACACTCACAGCAAACGCTTAGAAGACGGCAATTATCAACCCCAACGACAGTTACATTCCCTGAAAGGCAATAGCTAGCAGTACATCTAAACCAGGAGGGGAGCCCCTCTTCTCTGAGAAGTGCAAGAGATGGATAAAAGAAGGTGAATCCCACAAATCCAATGGAAAATAGCTGTGCTCAAGGATCAGAAGAATTCCTCCTGGTTAGATGATATCAATTCCCCCTCCCCCGGACCCCCACCAAGGGGCAATCCAGAGGATCCACTCTATTTCTCTCAAAATACCAACGGCTTTTCTCAGGGCATTATAGCCAAAGAATCCAAAATGTCTACGGAAACACAAAGGAGTCAAAAGAGTCAATGCAATCTGCCGTAAAGCTCTGAAATGGACATAGTAGGCTGACTGATAGCCAATTAGACTCTCAGACTAGGATCATCAGGACAGCATATTACTGGGAAGAAATCAAACACACAGAACCAGATCCATGGAATGGATTTGAGGTTCCAGACGTAAACCGAAGCTTCTACGGTCAATTCCTCGACGCCAAAGGAGGAGAGGTGATACGAATGGGAAAAAGAATCTCTGCAACGAAAGGCCATGGGAATTGGAGATGGTTCCACCTGAACAATCATATTGGCTTTTGGTCTCATAACACATCAGATTCCGTGAAACACATCAATGCAAAGCCTGAAGTGATGAAACTCTTGGAAATAAGCATGGGCCATAGGCGCCTTAATGTCAGGGACTTCTCAACATGTGTGTGGGGGTGGAAAAAAATTGGGTCTCTTCAAGTCAAGGAAACAGTAAACCAAAGGACACCCACGGGCTTCCATCCACTTGAACAGCTTTGCAACAGAAAAGCTAAGAATTTGCTAATCAAAATGGTAACAAAGTGAACACACAAGCATATTTGCAAGGAGAATATCAGAGAAGGGGTTATTATGTAAGAGACTGAGAACTCACACCACTAAGTCTCCCAGAACAAACCCCAGATCTAGCCCTTCCCCTAACACCAATTCCAACCCCAAACCTTTAACTCAATCTACACGAAACACTAAAGCCTCACCCTAGGTCAACAGTTGACATGCTTACATACATTCACATGCATTCAAGCATCCACAGGAGAGACACAGAGAGGAAGACAGACTGAATTTGGAAAGGTCAAGAAAGAAACGGAACGCGAAAGAGAGACTGAATCAGGGAGAGAGGAAATGAATCGATTACACAGAATTTGCATGAATCTCTCTTGAGTTTGGAAACATTGACAGTGCGTATTCCCCCTGCAAGTGGTAAAATGACACAAGATGATGAGATTCAAAGACAAGGATGCGGGGAGCCACTGTTTGGGCAGACTCCCCCACTCCTCGAGGCTGAGTGGGACACTTGAGTAGGACAAGGAAGGTTGATATTCAGAGGGGGCGATGTCTGAATATGATCTTCCGGACCTCCCAATGCGGGGGTCAAGAAATAAGCAGGAAGCGGACTGCCTTTTCCCAGGTCCCAGAGCCCATCCAGGCCTGATTCTGCCCCATTCTGTGCTAGGTCAGCCCTGTGTGAAATCTGTCCTTTGGGAAGTCTCAGTGTCCAAGCTCCATGTGATAAAGGCCCAGAGTATGAACAGGAACTGGAGTTGTTCGTAGGCTGACAAACCTAGGCGGCAGATGGGAGAGTGTTCCGCACTCTGAAGATCAAGAGACTGGGTTACCCTGCGGAGCACATGCCTTGCCCAGGGCCACATCATTTCTGAGAAGAAGGATCCTGGGCTGAAAACATCTGTGTCCTCAGAGCTCAGGCCCTGGCTGCACCCAGGTCTCCCCAATGCTGTGGGGTGGGCTGTGTGGTTTCACTGTGCCTGCATGTGGTCTAAGGACGTGGGGGAACAGCCAGAAACCCAGAGGTTCCCTTGGGGATCTTTGTGGAAGGGACCTCGGCCACGAACCGGGAAATGATGTCATTTCCTGGCAACAGAACCCAACAGAACCCACAAACCGGGTATCCAGTCCTCCCCAGCGGAGAGGAGCCCCCAGCCAGATCGTTTGCTGTCAAGATGTTCTGCTGCTTGCCCTTGCCCAGATGATGCCAGAACCTCAGGCGAGCTCACAGGCAGACTGTGTGGGCACGCTGTTGACACTGGCTCAGCCCCACCCCCCCCGAGAGTCCTCTGGCCCTTTGCCCGAAGGAACAGAAAGGTAACAGGGGAGCCCCAGGCCAGGTCCGGCCACCTCTCCTGTCCCACCCGGGGAAGCCTGAGGCCTTTCGCTGTGTGTGGATGGGGGTTTTTCCGGGTGTGTCTGCCTCAAGCAAGCCCAACCGCATGTGGGTCAGGAGACCATGGGTCGCTTGTGTCCACACCCCAGGGGAGAGAAGGCTGGGTGGCATGGGGAGTGTCCAGGCAGAGCCGCGTGCCCAGGCTGGCCTCACACCCTCAGGGGTGTCTCTGTCCTCCCGGGTGGGTAGCTGAGCAGATCTTTGTCTTTGCTCTTTCTGTGAGCAAAAGGGCGGACAGGCAGAGGCAGCAGCCATCCTGGCCAGCCTCAGCCCAAAAATATCGAAGCAGGGCTGGCTGATGGTCACTATCATTGCAGAGCGTCCCACCCGAGTTGGCCCCTGAGGGGCACACCCCATCCACCTCCCAGAAGGAGGGCTCAGAGCACTAGCCCCCTGCCCGGGAGGACCAGTGCAGGCTCCAAGTGAGCGTGGCCAAGGAGGGCTCAGCCCAACTGAAGATGAAGACGGAGCGGGCAAGGCCTGCTACCCAGATACCACGCAGCATGCACCACGGGGCCCAGTCTCAGGCTGCCACAGAGCTCCGCAGAGCCGGCCCTGACCCAGAGCTCTGAGAAGCCCTGCACCTGAGGTGGCAGGAGGACCTGAAACCCAGAACGGCATAGCACAGACGTGAGGCGGCTGGGACTGCTGAACATGAGTGTAGGGATTCAGTGCTGAGCCACACAGGTTGGAGTCCCCCAGAGCTGGGGCTGGGCCTGGACCAAAGGCTAGCCTCACACCACCCATCTTGGAGACTGCAGAGAAGACTCCGATGCTGGGCCTTCTTAGTGAATCTCTAGGAAACTTTCGTGCCCACTTAGGCACATGGCAAGGCTGGCCTGTGGCAAACTTTTCTTCTCCCCCAGCTCTAGCTCTGGCCGTCAAACTCAGTGAGCCTCCACCTCCAACACCTGTCCCTACGGAGGTGGGAGCTCCAGGTGCAGGACCCAGGGATCCACTGAGGGGGGGTTCGAGACCTGAGACGTACCCTCCCAAAGACATGTGGCCAACCGGGTATTGGCAGGCACACCCAGCACATCGGATCTCTGTGCCTGCACCACCCACAGTCCCAGGACCCGATGTCCCATCCCGTTTCCAGATCCTCCACCTCAGAGTGAACTTACACCTGCTCGGGAGTTGGTGGCAGAACCTGAGTCAGGGTCTGAGTGACCACCTGCACAGGGGAAGCCTGCCCTGGCTCCTGCCAAGGACTCAGACACCCACTATGACTGTGCCACCCCTGCAGGGAGAAAAGGTCCCTGCTCTGGACAGAGACCCAGAGCCCGTTCAGCAAACACCTCGTCCAGGGGCGCGTTTGGCTCTGCAGGCTCCATCCCTGTGTGTTCCCTGTGGATGCCGTCCACTCCCTCCCCACCCAGGGGAGACTGACTTCCTTTCCCCTGAGCTGATTTTCATCAGGCTCCTAAGCATCTTTCTTCTCATCTTTTATGTCTTTTATGGCTTTCTGTATATTTTGCTCACAAGGGTGTGTCAATAAATTTTCCTTCCTTGATGCCATTTGGGAATATTTAGGCCTTCACAATGCTGTGTAAGCATCACCAATGTCTACATTCGGACACCCTCACTCTATCCCCCCACCCACTTCCCAGAAAAGCCTGGATTCATGGCAAGCACTGCCCATTCCTCTCTCCCCCGCCTGAAAACGTTGAGTCTATTTCTTTCTGCATTTCTTCCCATCCTTTCGGGGTCCCCAATCAATGCAATCACTGAAATGAAAGGAAACTGGATTTTCCTGTGACTGAAGGTGAACGTTATAGTCTCTCAGTATTGTTTGAGTCTTGTCATGCCCATGAATTTTACAGTGCATGCAATTCTCTAGGCCAGAATCCTGGAGTGGGTAGCTTGCCACTTCTCCGGGGGATTGTTCTGAGTCCCCACATATTGGAAGACCAAACTGGAGAATTCTGGTTTCTATGTCATTTGGTGGAGCCTTTGGGTATATGAAAGGACAGTGTAGGTCCTTTCAAGATGTCATCTGCCAATCGAAGCCCTCTCAATAACTGCTCAGAATCTCCAGGTAGGCAGTGCTGTTGAAAGTGGGACACCTCAGACACAAGAAAATGCTGAGTTCTTCTCCCGGCTCAAACAAGCTCACAACAATAAACCAGGCAGGAGAAATGGAAAGACAAATCCACACCAACAAAGGGAAAACTCTTCCTCAGAACACAAGGCCAGAAAAAGACCCACCATCCTTGTGGTCCCCACATGCTCGAGAAAATGTATGATCGGGAAGGAAACAGAAGAAACATATGCAGGTCCAATGAGAGGCAATGGACATGGCTAGTGTAGCTAAGAGACAGCCTGACGCTTTGCGTGGACATGCGGTCAACAGGAAACACAGGGCAGATGGCAGTGGTCATCATCTAGAGCTAGGTGCTCATCATGGTGACAACCAGCCTTCAGGACCACAATAGGGAATGGAGGGCCTAACAGAGCCCATAGACATCTCTCTCGCTATCTGGGAGAAGAGTGTGCCGGACCCATCAAAGTCCCATAGGAGCATCTATTGACGATCAGTGCCCACCCTCAGGGTGGATCCCACTCCATTTCTGGCACAGTGGCTCCTGTCTTCTGAGATGCTTACCTCTGGCGGTCCGAAGCCACAGGCCTGCTGGGCACCTGCTGAGACGAAACTCCCTTCAGCTGCTCACACAGCCAAGGGCACACAAGGATGCTAGTGGCCTGTGGCTCACAGATGGAAGATCTGCCCCCTGACAATCCGACCTGGGTATTTGTGCTGAAAGGGAGGCCGCACCCGACTCCCTTCATTGGAGTCAGCACCCCTTCTGCTAGAGCTGCTGAATCCATTCAACTGTAAAAACGCAAGCTGAAACACACCCATCTTTCCAAGAAGTTCTCCTAAAAAGTTTAGGAGCAACGCATTTGGAACCCAGAGGGGATGACATGCATGTCCATGGAAACTTGACACCTCTCAACAAATGCACTTCAAATGATTCCTAGACATACGTTCCATGGAAAATGGTTCACAAACCAGAAGGAAATGAAGCAGACATTAGACATGAGCTCTGTGTCTTCACACACAATACAGAAAGACACTACACAAAGAGTAACCAGGGAACACAGTGAACTTGTCTAACCAAGAATTGGACTCTGGGGAAAATGGTCTGTAAAACGCAAACGACACATCCCAAGCTGAGAGACAACTGTTTGCATACACAGAGCTTAGGCAGATTTAGCTTCTAATACACAAGTGAGATGAACACAAAGGAGCCCGAGGGAGAGGTCTGAGGGGACACCAGGCGAAGGAAGGGACCTGGAGAGTACACCGAATGATGCCCAGCACTGAACACCTGAGAAACATGATCTAGCTGCACTCCCCGAGCCCCTGGGGACCCTGGACTAGGCCTGTTCTACCTGAAGGCTCAGAGAGATGGACAGTGAGGAAGGGGAAGAGAAATCCTTGGCATTTCTAACATTTACAGCAAATGCTTAGAAGGAGAAGGCAAGGATCCACCCCACCGACAGCAACATTTCCTGAAAGGCAATAGCTTGGAGCCCATCTAACCCAGGAGGGAAGCCCCTCTTCTCAGAGAACTGCAAGAGATGGATGAATGAAGGTGAAGCCCACCAATCCCATGGAAAATAAGCTGTGGTCCCGGATCAGAAGAATTCCTCCTGGTAAGATGATGTCACTTCCCCCTCCCCCCAACCCCCACCGTGGGGCAATCCAGAGGTTGCATGCTATTTCTCTCAAAATACCAAAGGCTGTTCTCAGGGCATTATAACCAAAGAATTCCAAAATGTCTATGGAAACAGAAAGGAGTCAAAATAGTCAATGCAATCTGCCACAAAGCCCTGAAATGTACATAGCAGGCTGCCTGATAGCCAATTAGACGATCACACTAGGATCATCAGGACAGCATGGTACAAAGATGAAGAACCAGATCCATGGAATGGAATTGAGGGTCCAGAAATAACCCCAAGCTTCTATAGTCACTTCATTGACGCCAAAGGAGGGGAGGCGATATGAATGGGAACAAGAGCCTCTGCAACGAAAAGCTGTGGGTATTGGAGATGGTGGCATCTGAATAATCACATTGGCTTTTGGTCTCATAACACCTCAGATTCAGTGAAACACATCAACGCAAAGCCTGAAGTGATGAAACTCCTGGAAATAAGCACGGGCCATAGGTTCCTTAATGTCAGGGACTTCAGGACATGTGTGTGGTGGCGGAAGCAAAATTGCGTCTCTTCAAGTCAAGGAAACAGGAAACCAAACAACATCAACTAGCTTCCATCCACTTGAACAGCTTTGAAACAGAAAAGCTTAGCATTCACAAATCAAAATGGTAACAAACTGAACACAACGGAATATTTGCAAGCAGAATATAGAAGAAGGGTTTCCTAAGTAAAAAAGACAAGAACTCACACGACTAAGTCTCACAGAACAAACCCCAGACCTATCCCTTCCCCTAACCTCAACTCCATCCCCAAACCTTTACCTCACTGGAAAGGAAACCTTGAAGCCTCACTCTAGGTCAACAATATACATGCTTACATTCATTCACAGGCACGCGAGCATCCACAGCAGAGACACCGAAAGGAAGAGACAGAATGAATTTGGGAAGCTCAAGAAAGACAGAAGGAGGGAGAGAGACTGAACAATGGAGAGAGGAAATGAGTCGATTCCACAAAATGTGCATGAATCTCTCTTGAATTTTGAAACAATGACAATGCCTATTCCCCCTGCAAAGGGGTAAATGACCCAAGTTGATGAGGCTCAAAGACAAGGATGCGGGGAGCCACTTTTGGGGCAGCCTCCCCCACTCCTCGAAGATGAGTGGGACACTTGAGCAGGAGGATGAAAGTTGATATCAGAGGGAGCGATGGCTGAATGTGACCTTCTGGTCCTCCCAATGAGTGGGTCAAGAAATAGGCAGGAAGGGGACTGCCTTTTCCCAGGTCCCAGAGCCCATCTAGGCCTGATTCTGCCCCATTCTGTGCTAGGTCAGCCCTTGTTTGTGCCGGCGGAAGAACTCAGACTTTCCCTTATGCCTGCAGTTTCCCACTGAAACAGCACTGCCTACCTGGAGATTCTGAGCACATTTGCCGAGAGGGCTTCGTTTGGCAGATGACTTCTTGAAAGGACCTACACGGTCCTTTCAGATACCCAAAGGCTACTTCAAATGAAATAGAAACCAGAATAATCCAGTTTGTTCTTCCAACATATGGGGAGTCAGAACAATTGCCTGGAGAAGGGAAAAGCTACTCACTCCAGGATTCTGGCCTAGAGTATTCCATGGACTGTAGAATTCATGGGAATGCCACGACTCGAACGATACTGAGAGACTATAACTTTCACCTTCAGTCAGACCAAAATAAAGTTTCCTATCTTTTCAGTGATTGGCATTGATTGGGGACCCCGAAAGAATGGGAAGAAATGCAGAAAGAAATAGACTCAATGTTGTCAGGCGGGGGAGAGAGGAACGGGCAGTGCTTGCTATGAATCCAGGCTTTGCTGTGAAGTTGGGGAGGGGGGAGAATGACGGTGTCCGAATGTAGACAGTGGTGATCCTTACACATCATTGTAGGCCTCCATATTTCCAGTGGCATCAAGGAAGGAAAATTTTTTGACACACACTTGTGAGCAAAATATACACAAAGCCATAAAAGACATAAAAGTTGAGAAGAAAGATTCCTAGAAGCCTGATGAAAATGAGCTCAGGGGAAGGGAAGTCAATCTCCCCTGGGTGGGGAGGGAGTGGACGGGGTCCATGGGGAACACACAGGGATGGTGGCTGCAGAGCCAACTGCACCCCTGGATAAGGTATTTGCCGAACAGGCTCTGGGCCTCTGTCCAGAGCAGGGGCCTGTTCTCCATGCAGGGTTTGGACAGTCATGGTGGGCATCTGAGTCCTGGGCAGGAGCCAGGACAGGCTCCCTCTGTGCAGGTGGTCAATCAGGCCCTGACTTTAGTCCTGCCACCAAAGCCCGAGCAGGTTCAAGTGCCGGTGGATGTAGAGGCTCTGGAAGGCGTGGTGCGACATCAGGGCCTGGGGCTGGGCGTGATGCATGCAGAGATCCGATGTGTTGAGGGTGCTGGCCAGTACATGGCTGGCCTCGTATCTTTGGGTGGGGACGTCTCAGGTCTCGATCTCCCCTCAGTGGATCCCTGGGTCCTGCACTTGGAGTTGCCACCTCTGTAGGGACAAGTCTTAGACATGGAGGCTGGCTGAGTTTGACGGCCAGAGCTAGAGCTGGGGGAGAAGAAAAGTTTGCCACAGGCCAGCCTTGCCATGTGCCTAAGTGGGCACGAAAGCTTCCTAGAGATTCGCTAAGAAGGCCCAGCATCGGAGTCTTCTCTGCAGTCTCCAAGATGGGTAGTTTGAGGCCAGCCTTTGGTCCAGGTCTAGCCCCAGCTCTGTAGGACTCCTCCCTGTGTGGCTCAGCACCGCCTCCCCACACTCACATGCAGAAGCCCAGCCGCCTCACCTCTGAGTTCTGCCGTGCTGGGCTCCATGTCCTACTGTTGCCTCTGAGGCAGGGCTTCTTGGAGCTCTGTGTCAGAGCCAGCTGTGCTGAGCTCCGTGACAGCCTTAGACTGGGCCCTGGTTTGTGAGCTGGGTGGTGTCTCACAGCAGGACTTGCCCGCCTCCTCTTCATTGCCAGTTGGGCTGAGCCCTCTGTGGCCATGCTCACCTGGAACCTGCACTGGGCCTCCTGGTCACGGGGTGGTGCTCTGAACCCTACCTCTGGGAGGTGCATGGGGTGTGCCCCTCAGAGGCCACCTCGGGGGGGGGGTGCTATGCAATGATAGTGACCATCAGCCAGCCCTGCTTCGATATTTCTGAGCTGAGCCTGGCCAGTATGTCTAATGTTTCTGCCCGTCTGCCCTTTTGCTCCCAGAAAGAACAGAGATGAATGCCTGCTCAGATACCCACCAGGGAGGATGGAGACTCCCCGGCAAGAGCTTGAGGTCAGCCTGGGCACACGGCTCAGCCTGGATGCTCACCATGCCACTAAGCGTGCTCTCCCCTGGGGTGTGTACACAAGTGGTCCACGGGCTCCTGACCCACCTGTGGCTGGGCTTGCTTGAGGCAGACACAGCCTGAGAAACCCCTATCCTCACACAGCGAAAGGCCTCAGGCTTCCACGGGTGGGACGGGAGAGGTGGGCGGACCCGGCCTGGGGCTCCCCTGTTACCTTTCTGTTCCTTTGGGCAAAGGGCCAGAGGATACTCGGAGGGGCCCTGGGTCAGCGTCGACGGCCTTCCCACACTCTGCCTGTGAGCTCGCCTGAGGACCCGGCCTCTGGGCAGGGGCAAACAGCAGAACGTCTTGACAACAAGCGATCTGGCTGGGGTCTCCTCTCCGCTGGGGAGGCCTAGATACACGGGTTGTGGGTTCTGTTGTGTTCTGTTGCCAGGAAATGACATAATTTCCTGGTTCGTGGCCTAGGTCCCTTCCACAAAGTTCCCCAAGGGAACCTCTGGGTTTCTGGCTGTTCTCCCATGCCCTTATGCCACGTGCAGGCACAGTGACACACATTCAGCCCACCCCATAGCCTTTGGGAGACATGGGTGCAGCCAGGGCCTGAGCTCTGAGGACACAGCTGCTTTCAGCCCAGGTCCTCTCTTCTGAGAAGTGATGTGGACCTGGGCAAGACATGTGCCCCCCTTGGTTTCCCCAGTCTCTCCATCTGCAGAGTGGGGGTCACTCTTCCATCTCGTCCCTAGGTCTGTCATCCTACAAACAGCTCCAGTGCCTGTTCAGACTTTCGGCTGCTATCACATGGAACTTAGACACTGAGACTTCCCAAAGGATGGATTCAACACAGGGCTGCCCTAGCACAGAATGGGCAGAATCAGGCCTGGATGGACTCTGGGACCTGGGAAAAGTCAGTCCCCTTTCTGCCTATTTCTTGACCCCTGCATTGGGAGGACCGGAAAATCATATTCACACATCGCGACCTCTGATATCAACCTTCCTCGTCCTATTCAAGTGTCCCACTCAGCCTCGAGGCCTGGGGGAGGCTGCCCCAACAGTGGCTCCCCGAATCCTTGTCTTTGAGACTCATCAACTTGGGTCATTTTCCCCCTTGCAGGGGGAATAGGCACTGTCATTGTTTCCATCCTCAAGAGAGATTCATACAAGTTCTGTGAAATTGACTCAATTCTTCTCTCTATTGTTCAGTCTCTCTCCCTCGTTCCGTCTCTTTCTTGATCTTTCCAAATTCATTCTGTATCTTCCTTTCTGTGTCTCTCCTGTGGATGCTCGCATGTCTGTGAATGCATGTAAACATGTATAGTGTTGACCTAGGGTGAGGCTTTATGGTTTCGTGTCAAGTGAGATAATGGTATCGGGTTGGAGTTGGTGTTAGGGGAAGGGATAGGTCTGGGTTTTTTTCTGGGAGACTTAGTTGTGTGAGTTCTCAGTCTCTTTTACGTAGGAACCACTTCTCCGATATTCTGTTTGCCAATATCCTTTTGTGTTCAGTTTTTTACCATTTTGATTGGTGAATGCTTAGGTTTTCTGTTGCAAAGCTGTTCAAGTGGACAGAAACTCGTGGGTGTCCTTTCGTTTCCTGTTTCCTTG
This sequence comes from Moschus berezovskii, assembly GCF_049115385.1. NCBI lineage: Eukaryota > Metazoa > Chordata > Mammalia > Artiodactyla > Moschidae > Moschus > Moschus berezovskii. The sequence goes on from NC_142462.1 coordinate 3,418,801, forward strand.
ACTTGAAGAGACCCTACTTTGCTTTTCCACCCACATATGTTGAGAAGTCCCTGGCATTAAAAGCCTGTGTCCTGTGCTTTTTTCCGGGAATTTCTTCACTTCAGGCTTTGCTTTGATGTGTTTCACTGAATCTGACGTGTTGTGAGACCAAAAGCCAACGTGATTGTTCAGGTGGAACCATCTGCAATTCCCACGGTCTTTCGTTGCACAGACTCTTGTTCCCATTCTTATCGCCTCCCCTCCTTTGGCGTCGAGGAATTGACCGAAGAAGCTTCGGTTTATGTCTGGACCCTCAATTCCATTCCATGGATCTGGTTCTGCATGTTTGATTTCTTCCCAGTACCATGCTGTCCTGATGATCCTAGTGTGATAACCTAATTGGCTATCAGCAGCCTGCTATATACATTTCAGTTTTTTGCGGGCGATTGCATTGACTCTTTTGACACCGTAGTGTTTCCATAGACATTTAGGAATTTTTTTTGTTTTTATGCCCTGACAGCAGCCGTTTTAATTTTGAGAGGAATAGCGTGGAACCTCTGGATTGCCCCACAGTGTGGGTCCGGGGGAGGGGGAAGTAACATCATCTTATCATGAGTAATTCTTCTGATCCATGAGCACAGCTTATTTTCCATTGGATTGGTGGGCTTCACCTTCTTTCATCCATCTCTTGCCGTTCTTGGAGAAGAGGGGCACCCCTTCAGGGTTAGATGGATTCTTATCTATTGCCTTTCAGGGAATTTACTGTCGGTGGGGTTGATACTTGCCTTCTCTTTCTAAGCGTTTGCTGTGAGTGTTAGAAATGCCGAGGATTTCTCTTCCCCTTCCTCACTGTCCATCTCTCTGAGCCTCCAGGTGGAAGAGGCCTAGTCCAGGGTCCCACGGGGCTCGGGGAGTGCAGCTAGACCGTGTTTCTAAGGCCCTCAGTGCTGGGCATCATTCAGTGTACTCTCTGTGTCCCTACCTTCGCTTGGTGTCCGTTCAGACCTCTCCTTCAGGCTCGTTTCTGTTAATGTCGTTTGTGTATTTGGAGCCAAATCCTGCCAAAGCTTTGTGTCTGTAAACTGTTGTCTCCCAGCTTGGGATGTGTCATTCGCTTTTTTCAGAAGGTCTTTCCCTGAGTCCAAATCCTGGATTTTTTTTTAAATTTATTTTATTGGAGGCAAATTACCTTACATTAATATCTTGGTTGGTTTCACCATATATTGAGACGCATCTGCTCTGGGTGTACATTTGTTCCCTTTCTTGAAAGCCCCTCCCACTTCCCTCTTCCCCATATCCTCCCTCCAGGTCATCCCCATGCACCAGCCCCAAGCATCCTGTATCATGTGTCGAATCTGGACTGGTGATTCATTTCACATATGATAATATATGTGCTGCAATGTCGTTCTCTCCAATCATCCCACCTCACCCTCTCCCATAGAGTCCCAAAGACTGTTTTATATACCTATGTCGCTTTTCCAGTGTCGTATACAGGGTTAATGTTACCATCTTTCTAAATTCCATATATATGTGTTAGTATACTGTATTGGTGTTTTTCTTTCTGGCTTACTTCACTCTGTATAATAGGCTCCAATTTCATCCACCTCATTAAAACTGATTCAAATGCATTCTTTTTGATGGCTGAAATATATTCCATTGTGTATATGTACCAAAGCTTTCTTATCCATTCATCTGCAGATGGACATCTAGGTTGCTTCCATGTCCTGGCTATTATAAACAGTGCAGCGATGAAAATTGGAGTACATGTGTTTCTTTCAATTCTGGTTTCCTCCATGTGTATGCCCAGGAGTGCAATTGCTGGATCATATGGTAGTTCTATTTCCAGTTTTTTGAGGAATCTCCACCCTGTTCTCCATAGTGGCTGTACTAGTTTGCATTCCCACCAACAGTGTAAGAGGGTTCCCTTTTCTCCACACCCTCACCAGCATTTATTGCATGTAGACTTTTGGAAAGCAGCCATTCTGACTGGTGTGAAATGGTATCTCATTGTGGTTTTGATTTGCATTTCTCTGATTATGAGGGATGTTGAGCAGTTTTTCATGTGTTTGTTAGCCATCTTTATGTCTTTGAACAAATATTAAAAGCAGCAAGGGAAAAACAACAAATAACACACAAGTTGATCCCCATAAGGATAACCGCTGATCTCTCAGCAGAAACCCTTCAGGCCAGGAGGGAATGGGAAGACATACTTAAAGTGATGAAAGAAAGTAACTTACAGCCCAGATTACTATACCCAGCAAGAATCTCATTCAAATATGAAGGAGAAATCAAAAGCTTTACAGACAAGCAAAAGCTGAGAGAATTCAGCATCACCAAACCAGCTCTCCAACAAATACTAAAGGATCTTCTCTAGACAGGAAACAAAGAAAGGGTATATGAACTAGAATCCAAAACAATAAAGAAAATGGCAACGGGATCATACTTATCAATAATCACCTTAAACATAAATGGGTTGAATGCCACAACCAAAAGACAAAGGTTGGCTGAATGGATACAGAAACAAGACCCCCATATATGTTGTCTACAAGAGACCCACCTCAAAACGAGGGACACATACAGACTGAAAGTGAAGGGCTGGAGGAAGATATTCCACACAAATAGAGACCAAAAGAAAGCAGGAGTTGCAATACTCACATCAGATAAAAGATATTTTAAAACAAAGACTGTGAAAAGAGACAAAGAAGGAAACTACATAATGATCAAAGGATCAATCCAAGAAGAAGATATAACGATTATAAATATTTATGCACCCAACATAGGAGCACCACAATATGTAAGACAATTACTAACAAGTATGAAAGGGGAAATTAACAATAACACAATAATAGTGGGAGACTTTAATACCCCACTTACATCTATGGATAGATCAACTAAACAGAAAATTAACAAGGAAACACAAACTTTAAATGATACAATAGACCAGTTAGACCTAATAGGTCTCTATAGGACATTTCACCCCAAAACAATGAATTTCATCTTTATCTCAAGCACACACGGAACCCTTTCCAGGATAGATCACATCCTGGACCATAAATCTAGCCTTGGTAAATTCAAAAAAATTGAAATCATTCCAAGCATCTTTTCTGACCACAATGCAGGAAGATTAGATCTCAATTACGGGAGAAAAACTTTTAAAAATGCCAACATATGGAGGCTGAACCACACGCTGCTGAATAATGAACAATTAATAGAAGAAATAAAAATATGCATAGAAATGAATGAAAATGAAAACACAACAACTCCAAACCTCTGGGACACTGCAAAAGCAGTGCTAAGGGGGAAGTTCACAGTTATAGAGGCACACGTCAAGAAACAAGAAAAAAGTCAACTAAATAACCTAACTCTACATCTAAAGCAACTAGAAAAGGAAGAAATGAAGAACCCCAGAGTTAGTACAAGAAAAGATATCATAAAACTTAGGGCAGAGATAAATGCAAAAGAAACAAAAGAGACCATAACAAAAATCAACAAAGCCAAAAGCTGGTTCTTTAAGAAGGTAAATAAAATTGACAAACCACTAGCCAGACTCATCAAGAAACAAAGGAGGAAGAACCAAATCAATAAAATTAGAAATGAAAATGAAGAGATCACAACCGACAACACAGAAATACAAAGGATTATTAGAGAATACTATTAGCAATTATATGGCAATAAAATGAATAACCTGTAAGTAACGGACAAATTCCTAGAAAAGTACATCTTGCCAAAACTGAACCAGGAAGAAATAGCAAATCTGAACAGACCCATCACAAGCACGGATCTAGAGGAAGTAATCGGAAATCTTCCAGCAAACAAAAGCCCAGGTCCAGACGGCTTCACAGCTGAATTCTACCAAAAATTTAGAGAAGAGCTAACACCTATTCTACTCAAACTCTTCCAGAAAATTGCTGAGGAAGGGAAACTTCCAAACTCATTCTATGAGGCCACCATCACCCTAATCCCAAAACCTGCTAAAGATCCCACAAAAAAAGAAAACTACAGGCCAATATCACTGATGAACATAGATGCAAAAATCCTTAACAAAATTCTAACAATCAGAATCCAACAACACATTAAGAAGATCATACATCATGACCAAGTGGGATTTATCCCAGGAATGCAAGGATTCTTCAATATCCGCAAATCAATCAACGTAATACACCACATTAGCAAACTGAAAAATAAAAATCATATGATTATCTCAAAAGATGCAGAGAAAGCCTTTGACAAAATACAACATCCATTTATGATAAAAACACTCCAGAAAGTGGGAATAGAATGGACATATCTCAGCATAATAAAAGCTATGTATGACAAACGTACAGCAAACATTATCTTCAACGGTGAAAAACTGAAAACATTTCCCCTAAAGTCAGGAACAAGACAAGGGTGCCCACTCTCACCACTACTATTCAACATAGTTCTGGAAGTTTTGGCCACAGTAATCAGAGCAGAAAAAGACATAAAAGGAATACAAATTGGAAAAGAAGAAGTAAAACTTTCACTGTTCGCTGATGACATGATCCTCTACACAGAAAACCCTAAAGACTCTACCAGAAAACTACTAGAGCTAATCAATGAATACAGTAACGTTGCAGGATATAAAATCAACACACAGAAATCCATTTCATTCCTATACATTAATAATGAGAAAATAGAATGAGAAATTAAGGAAACTATTCCATTCACTGTTGCAACGAAAAGATTTAAATACTTAGGTATATATCTACCTAAGGATACAAAAGACTTGTACATAGAAAACTATAAAACACTAGTGAAAGTAACCAAAGAGGACACTAATAGATGGAGAAATATACTGTGTTCGTGGATTGGAAGAATAAATATTGTGCAAATAAGTATAATATCCAAAGTAATTTATACTTTCAATGCAATCCCTATCAAGCTACCAATGATATTTTTCACAGAACTAGAACAAATAATCTCACAATTTGTATGGAAATACAAAAAACCTCCAATAGCCAAAGCAATCTTGAAGAAGAAGAATGGAACTGGAGGAATTATCCTGTTGGACTTCAGGCTCTACTATAAAGCCACAGTCATCAAGACAGTATGGTACTGGCATAAAGACAGAAACATTGATCAATGGAATAAAATAGAAAGCCCAGAGATAAATCCATGCACCTATGGACACCTTATCTTTGACAAAGGAGGCAAGAATATAAAATGGAGAAAAGACAGTCTCTTTAACAAGTGGTGCTGGGAAAACAGGTCAGCCACTTGTAAAAGAATTAAACTAAAACACTTCCTAACACCACACAACAAAATAAACTCAAAATAGATTAGAGAGCTAAATGTAAGACCAGATTCTATAAAACTCTTAGAGGAGAACGTAGGCAAAACACTCTCCGACATAAATCACAGCAGGATCCTCCATGACCCACCTCCCAGAATATTGGAAATAAAAGCAGAAATAAACAAATGGGACTTAAATAAAATCAAAAGTTTCTGTACAGCAAAGGAAACTATAAGCAAGGTGAAAAGACAGCCTTCAAAATGGGAGAAAATAATAGCAAATGAAGCAACAGATAAAGGATTAATCTCCAAAATATACAAGCATCTCCTGCAGCTCAATTCCAGAAAAATACACTTCAAAAAATACCCAATCAAAAAATGGGCCAAATCTTGGATTTTAAAATTTTCACTGTGTTCCCCGGTTACTCTTTGTGTAGTGCCTTTCTGTTTTGTGTGTGAAAATTAAGAGCTCATGTCTAATGTCTGCTCCATTTCCTTCTGGATTTGTGAACCGTTTGGAATGGAACATATGTCTAGGAATCATTTGAAGTGCAATTATTGAGAGGTGTCAAGTTTTCATGGACATGCATGTCATCCCCTCTGGTTTCCAAATGCATTGTTCCTAAACTCTTTTGGAGACCTTCTCGGAAAGATGGGCGTTTTTCAGCTTGCATTTCCACAGATGATTGGATTCAGCAGCTCTAGCAGCAGGGACGCTGTGTCCAGTGAAAGGGGAGTCTGGTGCGGCCTCCCTTTCAGCACTGATTCCCATTTCCGGTTGACAGGGCACTGATCTTCCATCCGTAAGCCAGAGGCCACAGGCATCCTTGTGTGCCCGTGTCTGTGTGAGCAGCTGAAGGGAGTTTCGTCTCTACAGGCGCCCAGCTTGCCTGCAGCTTCAGAACGACAGAGGTGAGCATCTCAAAGGAAAGGAACAACCGTGCCAGAAGTGGAGTGGGATCCACCCTGAGGTTGGGCACTGATCATCAAGAGATGCTTCTGTGGGACTTTGATGGGTCTGGCACACTCTTCTGCTAGAGAGTGAGAGAGATGTCTGTGGGCTCTGCTAGGCCCTCCGCTCCCTCTTTGGGTCCCAAAGGCTGGTTATCACCATCCTGAGCACCTAGCTCTGAGATGATGACCACCGCCACCTGCACTGTGTTTCCCTTTGCCCGCGTATACATGCGAAGCATCAGGCTGTCTCTGAGCTACACTAGCCATGTGCATTGCCTCTCATTGGACTTGTGCATGTTTCTTCTGTTTCCTTCCCAAGCACTGATTTTCTTGAGCATGTGGGGGCCACAAGGACGGTGGGTCTTTCTCTGGCCTTGTGTTCTGAGGAACACTTGTCCCTTTGTTGGTATGGGTTTATCTTTCCATTTCTCCTGCCTGGTTTATTGCTGTGAGTTTGATTGTGCCGGCGGAAGAATTCAGCCTTTCTCTTGTGCCTGAGGTGTCCCACTTACAACAGCAATGCCTACCTGGAGATTCTGAACACATTTGCTGAGAGGTCTTCGTTTGGCCGATGACATTTTGAAAGGACCTACATGGTCCTTTCAGATACCCAAAGTATCCTTCAAATGACAGAGAAACCAGAATTCTCCAGTTTGGTCTTCCAATATGTGGGGAGTCAGCACAATCCCCTGGAGGAAGGAAAAGCTACCAACTCACAGATTCTGTCCTAGAGAATTCCATGGATAGTAAAATTCATGGGGATGCCAAGACTAACAATACTGAGAGACTATAACGTTCACCTTCAGTCAGAGCAAAATCCAGTTTCCTCTCATTTTAGTGATTGGCATTGATTGTTGAACCCCCCAAAATGGGAAGAAATGCAGAGAGAAGAAGACTCAATGTTGTCAGGTGGGGGAGAGTGGAACGGGGACTGCTTGCAATGAATACAGGCTTTGCTGGAAGTGGGGGGGGATAGAATGAGGGTGTCCAAATGTAGACAGTGTTGATGCTTACATAGCATTATGAAGGCCTTCATATTCCCAACTGGCATCAAGGAAGAAAATTTTATTGACACACCTTACGAGCAAAATATACAGAAAACTATCAGTCAGTTCAGTTCAGTTCAGTCGCTCAGTCCTGTCCGACTCCCCACGACCTCATGAATCACAGCACGCCAGGCCTCCCTATCCATCAGCAACTCCCGGAGTACACTCAAACTCATGTCCACAGAGTCGGTGATGCCATCCAGCCATCTCATTCTGGGTCGTCCCCTTCTCCTCCCGCCCCCAAACTTTCCCAGCATCAGAGTCTTTTCCAGTGAGTCAACTCGTCGCATGAGGTGGCCAAAGTATTGCAGTTTCAGCTTTAGCATCAGTCCTTCCAATGAACACCTAGGATCGATCTCCCTTAGAATGGACTGGTTGGATCTCCGTGCGGTACAAGGGACTATCAAGAGTCTTCTCCAACACCACAGTTCAAAAGCATCAATTCTTCGGCGATCAGCTTTCTTCACAGTCCAACTCTCACATCCATACATGACCACGGGAAAAATCATAACCTTGACTAGACGGAACTTGGTTGGCAAAGTAATGTCTGTGCTTTTCAATATACTATCAAGGTTGGTCATAACTTTCCTTCAAAGTAGTAAGCGTCTTTTAATTTCATGGCTCCAATCAGCATCTGCAGTGATTTTGGAGCCCAAAAAATAAAGTCTGACACAGTTTCCACTGTTTTTCCATCTATTTCCCATGAAGTGATGGGACCAGATGCCATGATCTTTGTTTTCTGAATGTTGAGCTTCAAGCAACCTTTTCACTCTCCTCTTTCACTTTCATCAAGAGGCTTTTGAGTTCCTCTTCACTTTCTGCCATAAGGGTAGTGTCATCTGCATATCTGAGGTTACTGATAGTTCTCCCAGCAATCTTGATTCCAGCTTGTGCTTCTTCCAGCCCAACGTTCCTCATGATGTACTCTGCATATAAGTTAAATAAACAAGGTGACAATATACAGCCTTGACGTACTCCTTTTCCTATTTGGAACCAGTCGGTTGTTCCATGTACAGTTCTGATTGTTGCTTCCTGACGTGCATACAGGTTTCTCAAGAGGCAGGTCAGTTGGTCTGGTATTCCCATTTCTTTAAGAATTTTCCACAGTTTGTTATGAACCACACAGTCAAAGGATTTGGCATAGTCAATGAAGCAGAAATAGATGTTTTTCTGGAACTCTCTTGCTTTCTCCATAATCCAGCGGATGTTGGCAATTTGATCTCTGGTGCCTCTGCCTTTTCTAAAACCCGCTTGAACATCTGGGAGTTCACAGTTCACATATTGCTGAAGCCTGGCTTGGAGATTTTTGAGCATGACTTTAGTAGCGAGTGAGATGAGTGCAATTGTGCGGTAGTTTGAGCATTCTTTGGCATTGCCTCTCTTTGGGATTGGAATGAAGACTGACCTTTTCCAGTCCTGTGGCCACTGCTGAGTTTTCCAAATGTTCTGGCATATTGAGTGCAGCACTTTCACAGCATCATCTTTCAAGATTTGAAATACCTGAACTGGAACTCCATCCCTTCCACTAGCTTTGTTCGTAGTGATGCTTTCTAAGGCCCACTTGACTTCACATTCCAAGATGTCTGACTCTAGGTCAGTGATCACGTTATCGTGACTATCTTGCTCGCAAAGATCTTTTTTGTACACTTCTTCTGTGTATTCTTGCCACCTCTTCTTAATGTCTTCTGCTTCTGCTAGGTCCCTACCATTTCTGTCCTTTATCGAGCCCATCTTTGCATGAAATGTTCCCTTGGAATCTCTAATTTTCTTGAAGAGATCTCTTGTTTTTCCTAGTCTGTTGTTTTCCTCTATTTCTTTGCATTGATCACTGAGGAAGGCTTTCTTATCTCTCCTTGATATTCTTTGGAACTCTGCATTCAGATGCTTCTATCTTTCCTTTTCTCCTTTGCTTTTTGTTTCTCTTCTTTTCACAGCTATTTGTAAGGCCTCCTCATAGAGCCATTTGGCTTTTTTGTATTTCTTTTCCATGGGGATGCTCTTGGTCCCTGTCTCCTGTACAGTGTCACGAACTTCCATCCAGAGTTCATCAGGCACTCTATCTATCAGATCTAGTCCCTTAAATCTATTTCTCACTTCCACTGTATAATCATAAGGGATTTGATTTAAGTCATACCTGAATGGTCTAGTGGTTTTCCCTACTTTCTTCAACTGAAGTCTGAATTTGGCAATAAGGAGTTCATGATCTGATCCACAGTCAGCTCCTGGTCTTGTTTTTGCTAACTGTATACAGCTTCTACATCTTTGGCTGCAAAGAATATAATAAATCTGATTTTGGTTTTGACCATCTGGTGATGTCCACGTGTAGAATCTTCTCTTGTGTTATTAGAACAGGGTGTTTGCTATGACCAGTGCGTTCTCTTGACAAAACTCTATTAGCCTTTGCCCTGCTTCATTCCATGCTCCAAGGCTAAATTTGCCTGTTACTCCAGGTGTTTCTTGACTTCCTACTTTTGCATTCTAGTCCCCTATAATGAAAAGGACATCTTTTTTGGGTGTTAGTTCTAAAAGGTTTTGTAGGTCTTCATAGAACCGTTCAACTTCGGCTTGTTCAGCGTTAATGGTTGGGGCATAGGCCTGGATTACTGTAATATTGAATGGTTTGCCTTGGAAATGAACAGAAATCATTCTGTCTTTTTTAATATTGCATCCAAGTACTGCCTTTCGGATGAGGAGAAAAATGCCTAGGACCCTGAAGAAAATCAGCTCAGGGTAAGGAATGTAAATCTCCCCTGGGTGGGGAGGGAGTGGACGGTGTCCATGGGGAACACACAGGGATGGAGCCTGCAGAGCCAACCGCGCCCCTGGATGATGTGGCTGCCAAAGGGCTCTGGGCTTCTGTCCAGAGCAGGGTCCTGTTCTCCCTGCAAGGTTGGGACAGTCATGGTGGGCGTCTCAGTCCTTGGTAGGAGGCAGGTCAGGCTGCCGCTGCGAACGTAGTCACTCAGGCCCTGACTCGGGTTCTGCCACCAAAGCCCGAGCAGGTGCAAGTGCACATGGAGGTGGAGTTTCTGGAAGGTGGAGTGGGACATCGGTGCCTGGGTTTGGCGGTCGTGCAGGCACAGATTTCGGATGTGCTGAGGGTGCTGGCCAGTACCCGACTGGCCCCATGACATTGGGAGGGGATGTCTCAGGTCTCGATCTCCCCTCAGTGGATCCCTGGGTCCTGCTCCTTGAGCTCCCACCTCCTTAGGGACAGGTCTTGGACGTGGAGGCTGGCTGAGTTTGATGTCCAGAGCTAGAGCGGTGGGAGAAGAAAAATTTGCCACAGGCCAACATTGCCATGTGCCTAAGTGGGCACGAAAGCTTCCTAGAGATTCGCTAAGAAGTCACAGCATCGGAGTCTTCTCTGAAGTCTCCAAGATGGGTGGTTTGAGACCAGCCTTTGATCCAGGCCCAGCCCCAGCTCTGTGGGACTCCTCCCTGTGTGGCTCAGCACCGCGTCCCCACGCTCACAGCCATTAGCCCCAGCCAACTCACCTCCGTGCTCTGCCGTACTGAGTTCCAGGTCTTCCTGCTGCATCCGAGGCAGGGCATCTCGGAGCTCTGAGTCAAAGCCGGCTGTACTGAGCTCCATGGCAGCCTGAGACTGGGCCCCGGGGTGTGTACTGGGTGGCGTCTGGGCAGCAAGTCTTGCCCGCCTCCTCCTAATCACCAGGTGGGCTGAGCCCTCCGTGACCACGCTCACCTGGAGCCAGCACTGGGCCTCCAAGGAAGGGGGCTGGTGCTCTGAGCCCTCCCTCTGGGAGATGGATGTGGTGTGCCCCTCGGACGATTTGCAATTACAGTAACCATCAGCCAGCCCCGCTTCAATATTTCTGAGCTGAGCCTGGCCAGGATGGCTGCTGCTTTTGCCCGCCTGCCCTTCTACTCCCAGAAAGACCAGAGAGACGTGTGTCTCAGATATCCACCTGGGAAGTCGGAGACCCCCATGAGGGCGTGAGGTCAGCCTGGGCAGCCAGTTCTGCCCGGACTCTGCCCATGCCACCCAGCCTGCTCTCCCCTGGGGTGTGGACACAAGCATCCCACTGGCTCCTGACCCACATGCGGCTGGGCGTGCTTGAGGCAGACACACCCCAAGAAACCCCCATCCACACACAGGGAAAGGCCTCAGGCTTCCCCGGGTGGGATGGGAGAGTTTGCCGGACCCGGCCTGGGCCTCTCCTGTTACCTTTCTGTCCCTTCGGGCAAAGGGCCAGAGGCCTCTCGGGGGACCCCTGATCCAGCGTCGACTGCATTCCCACACACTCGGCCTGTGAGCTCGCTTGAGGACCCGGCCTCTGGGCAGGGGCAAACAGCAAAACATCTTGAGAGCAAGCGATCTGGCCAGGGGCTCCTCTCCGCTGGCCAGGCCTGGATACACGGGTTGCTGGTTCTGTTGGGTTCTGTTGCCAGGAAATGACATCATTTCCTGGTTCGTGGCTGAGGTCCTTTCCACAAAGCTCCTCAAGGGAACCTCTGTGTTTCTGGCTGTTCCCCCACTTCCTTAGGCCACGTGTAGGCACAGTGACACCCACACAGCCCACCCCACAGCCTTGGGGAGACCTGGGTGCAACCAGGGCCTGAGCTCTGAGGACACAGCTTCTTTCAGCCCAGGCTTCTTCTTCTCAGAAGGGATGTGGCCCTGGGCAAGCAATGTGCCCTGCAGGGTTTCATGTCTCTCCATCGGCAGAGTGGGGCTCACTCTCCCATTTCCTGCCTAGGTCTGTCAACCTACGAACAGCTCCAGTGCCTGTTCAAACTTTGGGCTGCTCTCACATGGAGCTTGGACCCTGAGACTTCCCAAAGGATGGATTCAACACAGGGCTGACCTAACACAGAAAAGGGCAGAATCAGGCCTGGATGGGCTATGTTACCTGGGAAAAGGCAGTTCCCTTCCTGCCTATTTCTTGACCCCCGGATTGGGAGGACCAGAAAGTCATATTCAGACATCGCCCCCTCTGATATCAACCTTCCTCGTCCTACTCAAGTGTCCCATTCAGCCTCGAGGGGAGGGGAGGCCTCCCCAACAGTGGCTCCCCGAATCCTTGTCTTTGAGTCCCATCATCGTGGGTCATTTTACCACTTGCAAGAGAATAGGCACAGTCATTATTTCCAAATTCAAGAGAGATTCATTCAAATTCTGTGAAATCGACTCATTTCCTCTCTGCATTGTTCAGTCTCTCTCCCTCGTTTCCTCTCTTTCTTGACCTTTCCAAATTCAGTCTGTCTCTTCCACTCTGTGTCTCTCCTGTGGATGCTCGCATGCCTGTGAAGGCATGTACGCATGTATATTTTTTGCCTAGGCTGAGGCTTTAGGGTTTCATTTTGAGTGAGGTAAAGGTTTGGGGTTGGAGTTGGTGTTAGGGGAAGGGTTAGGTCTGGGGTTTGTTCTGGGAGACTTAGTGGTGTGAGTTCTCATTCTCTTACATAATAACCCCTTCTCCGATATTCTGCTTGCAAATATGCTTGTGTGTTCACTTTGTTACCATTTTGATTTGTGAATGCTTAGCTTTTCTGTTGCAAAGCTGTTCAAGTGGATGGAAGCTGGTGGGTGTCCCTTGGTTTCCTGTTTCCTTGAATTGAAGAGACCCAATTTTGCTTCTCCCCACACACACATGTTGAGAAATCCCTAACCAGGAGGACCCTATGGCCCCTGCTTATTTCCAGGAGTTTCATCACTTCAGGCTTTGCGTTGATGTGTTTCACTGAATCTGACGTGTTCTGAGACCAAAAGCCAATGTGTTTACATGGAACCATCTCCATTTCCCACGTCCTTTCGTTGCAGAGGCTCTTGTTCCCATTCTTATCGCCTCACCTCCTTTGGCGTCAATGAATTGACCATAGAAGCTTGGGTTTAATTCTGGACCCTGAATTCCATTCCATGGATCTGGTTCTGCGTGTTTCGTTTCTTCCCAGTACCATGCTGTCCTGTTATCCTGGTGTAATAATCAAATTGGCTATCAGGCAGCCTGCTATATACATTTCAGGGCTTTGCGGCAGATCGCATTGACCCTTTGTCTCCTTTGTGTTTCCATAGACATTTTGGAATTCTTTGGTTATAATGCCCTGAGAGCAGCAGTTGGTATTTTGAGAGGAATAGCGTGGAACCTCTGTAATGCCCCACTGTGGGGATCGGGGGGATGGGGAACTGACATCATCTTACCAGGAGGAATTCTTCTGCTCCTTGAGCACAGCTTATTTTCCATTGGAATTGTGGGTTTCACTTTCTTTCATCCATCTCTTGCAGTTCTCTGAGAAGAGGGACTTCCCTCCTGGGTTAGATGGACTCCTAGCTATTTCCTTTCAGGGAATGTCACTGTCGGTGGGGTTGATCCTTGCCTCGTCCTTCTAAGCGTTTGCAGTGAGTGTTAGAAATGCCAAGGATTTCTCTTCCCCATCCTCACTGTCCATCTCTCTGAGATTCTTTGTAGAACAGGCCAAGTCCAGGGTCCCACGAGTCTCGGGGAGTGCAGCTAGACCGTGTTTCTCTGGCCCTCAATGCTGGGCATCACTCGGTGTACTCTCTGTGTCCTTTCCTTCGCCTGGTGTCCCTTCACAGTCCTCTACTTCAGGCTCGTTTGTGTTCATGTCATTTGTGTATTAGGAGCCAAATCCTGCCTAAGTTCTGTGTCTGTAAACAGTTGTCTCCCAGCTTGGGAGGTGTCGTTTGTGTTTTACAGACCGTATTTCGCAGAGTCCAAATCTTGGTTAGACAACGTTCACTGTGTTCCCTGGTTACTCTTTGTGTAGTGCCTTACTGTGTTGTGTGTGGAGACTAAGAGCTCATGTCTAATGTCTGCTCCATTTCCTTCTGGACTTGTGAACCGTTTTGCATGGAACGTATGTCTAGGAATCATTTGAAGTGCATTTGTTGAGAAGTGTCAAGTTTCCATGGACATGCATGTCATCCCCTCTGGTTTCCAAATGCGTTGCTCATAAACTCTTTTGTAGACCTTCTTGGGAAGATGGGGGGTTTTCAGCTTTCATTTCCGCAGATGAATGGATTCAGCAGCTCTAGCAGCAGGGACGCTGTGTCCAGTGAAAAGGGAGTCGGGTGCGGCCTCCCTTTCAGCACCGATCCCCAGGTCGGGTTGACAGTGTGCTGATCTTCCATTTTTGAGCCAGAGGCCACAAGCATCCTTGAGTGTCCTTTGCTGTGTGAGTAGTTGAAGTGAGTTTCGACTCCACAGGCACCCAGCAGGCCTGCGGTTTTGGACCGCCAGAGTTGAGCATTTCAGAGGAGAGGAACAACCGTGCCAGAAGTGGAGTGTGATCCACCCTGAGGGTGGGCACTTATCGTCAAGAGATGCTCCTGTGGGACTTTGATGGGTCTGTCACACTCTTCTGCCAGAGAGCGAGAGAAATGTCTATGGGCTCTGCTAGGCCCTCCACTCCCTCTCGTGGTCCTGAGGCTTGGTTGTCACCATCCTGAGCACCTAGCTCTGAGATGATGACCAGCACCACTTGCACTGTGTTTCCCTTTGCCCGCATGTCCATGTGAAGCATCAGGCTGTCTCTGAGCTACACTAGCCGTGTGCATTGCCTCTCATTGGACCTGCACATGTTTCTTCTGTTTCCTTCCCGATCACTGATTTTCTCCAGCGTGTGGGGTCCACAAGAATGCTGGGTCTTTCTCTGGCGTTGTGTTCTGAGGAATATTTGTCCCTTTGTTGGTGTGGGTTTATCTTTCCATTTCTCCTGCCTGGTTTATTGCTGTGAGTTTGTTTGTGCCGGCGGAAGAACTCAGCCTTTCTCTTGTGCCTGAGGTGTCCCACTTGCAACAGTAATGCTACCTGGAGATACTGAACACATTTGCCGAGAGGGCTTCGTTTGGCAGATGACATCTTGAAAAGATCTACCTGGTCCTATCAGATACCCAAAGGATCCTTCAAATGACATAGAAACCAGAATTCTCCAGTTTGGTCTTCCAATATGTGGGGAATCAGCACAATCCCCTGGAGAAAGGAAAAGCTACCGACTCCAGGATTCTGACCTAGAGAATTCCATGGACTGTAGAATTCACGGGAATGCCAAGACTAACAATACTGAGAGACTATAACATTCACCTTTAGTCAGAGCAAAATCCAGTTTCCTCTCATTTTAGTGATTGGCATTGACTGGGGACCCCGAAAGGATGGGAAGAAATGCAGAGAGAAGACGACTCAATGTTGTCAAGCGGAGGAGAGTTGGATGGGGGCTGCTTGCCAT
This sequence comes from Moschus berezovskii, assembly GCF_049115385.1. Lineage (NCBI taxonomy): Eukaryota > Metazoa > Chordata > Mammalia > Artiodactyla > Moschidae > Moschus > Moschus berezovskii. The sequence continues at coordinate 3,434,241 of NC_142462.1, forward strand.
GAATCGAGGCTTTTTTTTTTTTTTTTGAAGTGAGGGTGGATAGAATGAGGCCGTCCCAATGTAGACAGTGGTGATGCTTACACAGCATTGTGAAGGCCTCCATATTCCCAGCTGGCATCAACGAAGGAAGCTTTATTGACACACACTTAGGAGCAAAATATACAGAAAGCTATAAAAGAAAATAAAGAGGAGGAGAAAAATGCCTAGGACCCTGATGAAAATCAGCTCAGGTTAAGGAAATTCAATCTCCCCTGGGTGGGGAGGGAGTGGACAGCATCCATGGAGAACATACAGTGATGGAGGCTGCTGCGCCAACCGTGCCCCTGGATGGTTTGGTTGCCGAAAGGCTCTGGGTCTCTGTCTAGAGCAGGGGCCTGTTCTCCCTGTGGGGTGGGACAGTCATGGTGGGCATCTGAGTCCTTTGTAGGAGCCAGGGCAGGCGCCCTCTGCACATGTGGTCACTCAGGCCTTGACTGGGGTTCTGCTGCCAAAGCCTGAGTAGGAGCAAGTGCACGTGGAGGTGGAGTTTCTGGAAGGCCGGGTGGGACATCGGGGCCTGGAGCTGGGGGTCATCCTGGCACAGAAATCCGATGTGCTGAGGGTGCTGGCCAGTACCCGGCTGGCCCCGTGCCATTGGGACGGGACGTCTCAGGTCTCGGTCTCCCTTCACTGGATCCCTGAGTCCTGCACTTGGACCTCTCTCTTCCTCCTTAGTGACAGGTCTTGGACTTGGAGGCTGGCTGAGTTTGACGCCCAGAGCTAGAGCTGGGGGAGAAGAAGAGTTTGCCACAGGCCATACTTGCCATGTGCCTAAGTGGGCCAGAAAGCTTCCTCGAGATTCGCTAAGAAGGCCCACCATCGGAGTCTTCTCTGCAGTCTCCAAGATGGGTGGTGTGAGGCCAGCCTTTTGTCCAGGCCCAGCCCCGTCTCTGGGAGACTCCTCTCTCTGTGGCTAAGCACCGCCTCCCGACACTCACATGGAGCAGCCCCAGCCGCCTCACCTCTGTTCTCTGCCCTGCTGGGCTCCAGGTCCTCCAGCTGCCTCCGAGGCAGGGCTTCTCAGAGCTCTGGGTCAGAGCCAGCTGTGCTGAGTTCGTGGCAGCCTGAGACTGGGCCCTGGGTTGTGTGCTGAGTGGTGTCTGAGCAGCAGGCCTTGCCCTCTTCCTCTTCAACGCCATTTGGGCTGAGCCCTCCGAGGCCACTCTCACCTGGAGCCTGTACTTAGCCTCCAGGGCAGGGGGCTGGTGCGCTGAGCCCTCCCTCTGGGAGGTGGAAAGGGTGTGCCCCTCAGGGGCACCTCAGTTGGGACGATCTGCAATGATAGTGACCATCAGCCAGCCCTGCTTCGATATTTCTGAGCTGTGCCTGGCCAGGATGGCTGCTGCTTCTGCCTGCCTGCCCTTCTGCTCCAAGAAAGACAGAGACACAAGTGTCTGCTCAGATACCCACCCGGAAGGACGGAGAACCTCATGAGGGTGTGCAGCCAGCATGGGCAGCTGGCACTGCCCGGACTCTCCTCATGCCACCCAGCCTGCTCTCTCCTGCGGTGTGGCCACAAGCAGCCCATGGACTCCTGACCCTCATGTGGCTGGGCTTGCTTGAGTTTGACACACCCGGAGAAACCCCCACCACACACAGCGAAAGGCCTCAGTCTTCCCCGCGTGGGACGGGAGATGTGGCTGGACCCTGTCTGGGGCTCCCCTGGTACCTTTCTGTTCCTTCGGGCAAAGGGCCAGAGGCCTCTCGAGGAGGGGGGTGCCTGAGCCAGCGTCGACCGCATTCCCACACACTCTGCCTGTGAGCTCTCCTGAGGCCCCGGCCTCTTAGCAGGGGCAAGCAGCAGAACATCTTGACACGAAGTGATCTGGCTTGGGGCTCCTTTCCGCTGGGGAGGCCTGGATACATGGGTTGCGGGTTCTGTTGGGTTCTGTTGTCAGGAAGTGACATCATTTCCTGGGTTCGTGGCTGAGGTCCCTTCCACAAGCTCCCAAAGTGATCCTCTGGTTTCTGGCTGTTCCCCAACGCCCTTAGTCCACATGCAGGCAAAGTGACACCTAAACACCCCATCCAACAGCCTTGGGGAGAACTTGGTGCAGCCAGAGCCTGAGCTCTGAGGACAGAGCTGTTTTCAACCCAGGCTCCTTCTTCTCAGGAGTGATGTGGCCCTGGGCAAGACATGTGCCCCGCAGGGTTTCCCCAGTCTCTCCGTGTGCAGAGTGGGGGTCCCTCTCCCATCTCCTGCCTAGGTCTGTCAGCCTACGAAGAGCTCCAGTGCCTGTTCAAACTTTGGGCCTCCATCAAAAGGAGCTTGGACACAGACTTCCCAAAGGAAGGATTCCACACAGGGCTGACCTAGCACAGAATGGGGCAGAATCAGGCCTGGATGGGCTCTGGGACCTGGGCGAAGGCAGTCCCCTTCCTGCCTATTTCTCGACCCCTGCATTCGGAGGATCGGAAGGTCATATTCAGACATCGCCCCTTCTGATATCAACCTTCCTCGTCCTACTCAAGTGTCCCACTCAGCCTCGAGGGGTGGGGGAGGCTGTTCCAACAGTGGCTCCCCACATCCTTACCTGTGAGTCTAATCATCGAGGGGGAATAGGCACTGTCATTGTTTCCATCCTCAGGAGAGATTCATGCAAATTCTGTGAAATTGACTCATTTCCTCTCTCCATTGTTCAGTCTCTGTCCCTCGTTCTGTCTCTTTTATGACCTGTCCAAATTCAGTCTGTCTCATCTTCTCTGTGTCTCTCCTGTGGATGCTCACAAACTGTGAATACATGTACACATGTATAATATTGACCTATGGTGAGGCTATAGTTTTTCCTTTCGAGTGAGGTAATGATTTGGTACTGGAGTTTGTGTGAAGGGAAAGGATTCGTCTGTGGTCAATTCTGGGAGACTTAGTGGTGGGATTTCTCACTCTCTTTTACGAAGGAACCCCTTCGCCAATATTCTGCTTGCAAATATTCTTTTGTGTTCAGTTTGTTACCATTTTGATTTGTGAATGCTTAGCTTTTCTGTTGCATAGCTGTTCAAATGGATGCAAGTCCATTGGTGTCCTTTGGTTTCCTGTTTCCTTGACTTGAAGACACCCAATTTTGCTTCACCCCTCACACATGTTGAGAAGTCCCTGACATTAAGGAGTCAATGTCCCTTGTTTATTTCCAGGACTTTCATCTCTTCAGTTTTGCGTTGATGTGTTTCACTGAATCTGAGGTGTTATGAGACCAAAAGCCAATGTGATTTTTCAGATGGAACCATCTCCAATTCCCATTGTCTTTCGTTGCAGAGGCTCTTGTTCCCATTCGTATTGTGTACTCTCCTTTGGCATCGAGGAATTGACCATAGAAGCTTGGGTTTATTTCTGGACCCTCAATTCCATTCCATGGATCTGGTTCTGCGTGTTTCATTTTTTCCCAGTACCATGCTGTCCTGATGATCCTAGTGTGATAGTCCAACTGGCTATCAGGCAGCCTGTGATGTCCATTTCACGACTTTGCGGCAGATTGCATTGACACCTTTGACTCCTAATATTTCCAAAGACATTTTGGAATTCTTTGGTTATATTACCCTGAGAAGAGCTGTTGGTATTTTGAGAGGAATAGCGTGGAAACTCTGGATTGCCCCACGGTGGGGGTCGGGGGGAGGGGGAACCGACATCATCTTACCAGGAGGAATTCTTTTAATCCTTGAGCACAGCTTATTTTCCACTGGATTGGTGGGCTTCACCTTCTTTCATCCATCTCTTGCAGTTCTCTGAGAACAGGGGCTTCCTTCCTGGGTTAGGTGGACTCCTAGCTATTGCCTTTCAGGGAATGTCACCGTCAGTGGGGTTGATACTTGCCTTCTCCTTCTAAGTGTTTGCTGTGAGTGATAGAAATGCCAAGGATTTCTCTTCCCCTTCCTCACTGTCCATCTCTCTGAGCCTCCAGGTAGAACAGACCTAGTCCAGGGTAACACGCGTCTCGGGAAGTGCAGCTAGATCATATTTCTCAGGCCCTCAGTGCTGCGCATCATTCGGTGTACTCTCCGTGTCCCTTCCTTCGCCTGGTGTCCCTTCAGACCCCTCCTTCAGGCTCGTTTGTGATCATGTGTTTTGTGTATTAAGAGCCAAATCCTACCGAAGTTCTGTGTATGCAAACAGTTGTCTCCCAACGTGGGATGTCTCTTTTGCATTTTTCAGAAGGTCTTTCCCAGAGTCCAAATCTTGGATTTGACAAAGTTCACTGTTCCCTGGTTACTCTTTGTGTAGTGCCATTCTGTATTGTGTGTGAAGACTCAGAGCTCATGTCTAATGTCTGCTCCATTTCCTTCTGGATTTGCGATCCGTTTTGCATGGAGTGTATGTCTAGGAATCATTTGTCGTGCATTTGTTGAGAGGTGTCAAGTTTCCATGGACATGCATGTCATCAACTCTGGTTTGATGTTTAGGAACGTGTTGTTCCTAAACCCATTTGGAGAACTTCTCGGAAAGATGCTGGTTTTTTTTAGCCTGCATTTCCACAGTTGAATGGATGCAGCAGCTCTAGCAACAGGGATAGTCTAATTGCTTAACATCTTAAGAGAAATCCCACATTCCCTCTTCAAACTCAAAAGAATATTCTGCACCCTATATGCAACTCAAAGAGTTCCCTGAGATACCCGACCAACCTCGAGAGGAGCAGGGAGGTTCCTGCCACAACTCAAGAAGTGACCAGTTTTCCACTCGTCATGTCGAGGTGAGGATCGATTCCCCTTCTTTGTCTGGAAATTAATCCCGATGTTCCTGTTGAATGTGAAGAGGAGGCCTATGTCCCCTTGAAACTCGAGAGGACCCTGGGGAGTCGTGTCGCAATTCAAAAAGACACGGATTATCCCATCCGCTCGAATAAGGACTGATTCCACTGTGCTGATTCAAAGAGAACTCCCGGGATCAAGTAACACCAATAAGGGAGGCCTGACTTCGCAGGTGCATCATGGAGGAAAAGCCCCAGGACAGAAAATGAACTCAACAGGAGGCCTCCCACCCCTTGGACAACTCGAAAAGATAGCGGAGTTTCAAGCCTCAACAAGAGACGTGGCATGACTCCCCTGTTGAAACTTCATAGGAAGACTGAGACCCATGTCAGAACTGGAGAGACACCCTGAGGTTAGCGCCTCAACTCCAGATCAGACCCTATTCCCCTGCACTGACTCAAAAGACATCCCAAAGGCTTCTCACTGCTCAAAAGGATTCCAGACTTCTCAGAGACAACTTGAGATGCTCCCTGAGGCCTCTTTTGCAACTCGAGGGATCCGACAGTTTCCTGCCCCCAAACCTAGAAACACTCTGGCATTACCCCTTTCAATGTGAATTGAAGCCCGATTCCTCTGCATTGACTCGAGAACAATCACGACCTTCCCCTTGCAAATTGACTTCCTTGAGGCAACACCAGTGTCTCCCTGAGTTCCTGGCGTAACTCGAAAGGAAATCCAAACTTCCCTTCGCAACTCGCCAAAAACCATGAGAAGCCCCACGCAACTTCACATGAGGCCCTTTTTTTCCTGCAGCGCCTGGACAGCAATCCCGAGTTGACTCTCAAGATAACATAGGAGGCTTGAATCCCTATTTACAATTCAAGTGGCCCACAGAATACCCATCTTCAGTCGAGTGAAACCCTGAGTTTCCATCCACTGTTCAAGAAGAGCTCTGTATTCCCCACCTCCTAACGATATGATCGTTAAAACCCTGTTTCAAATTTAGAGGAATCCTTTCTTCCTCTCCCACCACAAGATAAGGCCTCTGTCTCCTATTGAAACTCGAGGGCACTCCCGAGGGTCCTGATGCAAGGATAAAGGACTCTGTGTTCCACCTCCAATCAAAGTAGGTCCTGATGATCTAGCAAAGCTCCAATGGAAAACCGACGATCCCCTTACAATGTGATGGGAATCCTGACACCCATGCTGAGCCTATAAAAAAAGCCCTAATGAACAACCTGATCACGACAAGAGCACTGGTTCCCATTTTACAACTCGAACGGAAAGCAGAATTCCATGCCTCAAATCGAGACGAAACCTGACTCCCCAGCAGAAACTTCATAGCAACCCCGAGATCCCTGTTGCCACTGGAGAGGAAAACACAGTTGACCGACTCAATGCAAGATGGGGCCCTATTGCTCTACTGTGCCTCGAGGGAAATCCCGAGGTTCCTCTTTCAACACGAGAGGAATCCTGACTTCCTTGGGGCAACACGAGCGAGTTCATAAGGTCCCCGTCACAATTTGAGAAGAATACCAAGCTTCCCGCGGCAACTCGAGAAAAACAACCTGATTCTCCACGCAATGCGTGACGAGGAACATTTCCACTGCAGAGTCTCAAGAGAAATCCCAAATTCCTGCTTGAAATTTGAATGGGTACTTGACACCCTTTATACAACTCAAAACTTCCCCGACATAGTCGTCCCCACTGAAGAGGAGCACACAGTTTATGTACACAACGCTAGATGCGGCCCTATTCCTCTGCCACACTTCGAGAGAAATCGAGAGGTTCCCCTTCCAACACAAAATGAGACCTGACTTCCCTGGAACGACATGAGCGAGTTCCTGAATTCCCCGTCGCAGCTCAAGAGGAACCCAAAGCTTCCCGCCACAACTCGAGAAAAATCACAAGATTCTGCCCTCAAGGCGAGATGTTCAACATTTCCATCGCTGACTCTCAGGAGAAATCCCACATTCCCGCTTAAAACTCGACAGGTTACTTAACATCCTTTAGGCGACACAAAAGTGATACTGACATAACCATTCCAGAAATTTAGAGATATCAAGGGAACATTTCATACAAAGATGGGCTCGATAAAGGACATAAATGGTATGGACCCAAAAGAAGCAGAAGATATTAAGAAGAGGTGGAAAGAATACACAGAGGAACTGTACAAAAATGATCTTCAGGACAAAGATAAACACGATGGCGTGATCACTCACTTGGAACCAGATATCTTGAAATGTGAAGTCAAGTGGGCCTTAGTGAGCATCACTATGAACAAAGCTAGGGAAGGTGATGGAATTCCAATTGAGCTATTTCAAATTCTGAAAGAGGATGCTGTGAAAGTGCTGCACTCAATATGCCAGCAAATTTGGAAAACTCAGCAGTGGCCACAGGACTGGGAAAGGTCAGTCTTCATTCCAATCCCAAAGAAAGGCAATGTCAAAGAATGCCCAAACTACCGCACAATCGCACTCATCTCACACGCTAGTAAAGTCATGCTCAAAATTCTCCAAGCCAGGCTTCAGCAATATGTGATCCGTGAACTCCCAGATGTTCAAGAAGGTTTTAGAAAAGGCAGAGGCACCAGAGATCAAATTGCCAACATCCGCTAGATCATGGAGAAAGCAAGAGAGTTCCAGAAAAACATCTATTTCTGCTTCATTGACTATGCCAAAGCCTTTGACTGTGTGGATCACAATAAACTGTGGAACATTCTTAAAGAGATGGGAATACCAGACCACCTGACCTGCCTCTGGAGAAACCTTTATGCAGGTCAGGAAGCAACAGTTAGAACTGGACATGGAACAACAGACTGGTTCCAAATAGGAAAAGGAGTACGTCAAGGTTGTCTATAGTCACCCTGCTTATTTAATTTATATGCAGAGGACCTCATGAGGAACGCTGGACTGGAAGGAGCACAAGCTGGAGTCAAGATTGCTGAGAGAAATATCAATAACCTCAGATATGCAGATGACGCCACCCTTATGGCAGAAAGTAAAGAGGAATTCAAAGGCCTCTTGATGAAAGTGAAAGAGGAGAGTGAAAATTTGGCTTGAAGTTCAACATTCAGAGAACGAATATCATGGCATCTGGTCCCATCACTTCATGGAAAATAGATGAGGAATCCTTGGAAACCGTCAGACTTTCATTTTTGGGGGGCTCCAAATAAATGCAGACGCTGATTGTATCCAGGAAATTAAAAGACGCTTACTCCTTGGAAGGAAATTTATAACCAACCTAGATAGCATATTAAAAAGCAGAGACATTACTTTGGCAACCAAGTTCCGTCTAGTCAAGGTTATGATTTTTCCCGTGGTCATGTATGGATGTGAGAGTTGGACTGTGAAGAAAGCTGATCGCCGAAGAATTGATGCTTTTGAACTGTGGTGCTGGAGAAGACTCTTGAGAGTCCCTTAGACTGCAGAGAGATTCATCCAGTCCATTCTAAAGGAAATCAATCCTGGGTGTTCATTGGAAGGACTGATGCTAAAGCCGAAACTCCAATACTTTGGCCACCTCATGTGACGAGTTGACTCACTGGAAAAGAGTCTGATGCTGGGAGGGATTGGGGGTGGGAGAAGACGTAGACGACGGAGAATGAGATGGCTGGATGGCATCACCGACTCGATGGACATGAGATTGAATGAACTGTGGGAAAGGGTGATGGACAGAGAGGACTGGCGTGCTGTGAATCATGGGATCGCAAAGAGTGGGAGAGGACTGAGCGACTGAACTGCACTGAACCGAGAGGAACACCGAATTTCCTGCCACAACTGACAAAGCGTCCCGTTTTCCAGTCCTCTTTTCCAGATGAAAGTCGATTCCCCCGCTTTGTCTGGAATGGAATCCGGACGTTCCCATCACACAGTATGAGGAGACCGGTAACACCTTGAAACTCGGGAGAATTCCGGGTTTCAAAACACAATTGGAAAAGGTACCAATGTCCCCACCCACTCGAGATATTGTCTGATTCCACTGCACAGATTCAAATATATCCTCGAATATCAACTCACAAGACGAGTGGAGACCTGTGTCCTGAGGATTTTCAACAAAATCTCCAGGTAAAATTTAACTCAATTGTGGCCTAACACTCCTTTCACAACTCGAGAAGAAAGTGGAGTACCATGTCTGAACACGAGATGAGGCCTGACTCCCCAAGACAATTTTGAGAGCAACCCTTTCGCTACTGGAGAGGAATTCTGAGTTAAACCAACTCAAATCTAGATGCAGACCTACTTCTCTTCAGTGACTACAAAGGAATCCCGAAGTTCCCCTTGCAAATGGAAAGGCGTTCTGACTTCCCAGAAACAACACAGGAGGCTCCCTGATATATCCATCGTCACTCGAAAGGATCACCACATTTCCCGCCGCAACTCGAGAATAACCTCGAAATTCCTCTTTCAAAGCAAGATGATGGCCCCCCTTTTTTTCCTACAGCATGTAGACAAAAGTCCCAAGTTTCTTCTCCAAATTCGATTAGGCTTGAGTTCCTTGATGCCACTTAAGGGTCTCCCAGAGCTACCGGTCCCAATGAGAGAAGAAAACCGATTTTCCCCACCCCAATTTAAGAAAAGGCCAGTGATCACACCTCAGCTGAAGATAATGAGCGTTCCACGTTCAACTGAAGAGGAATCCCAATTTCACCTCGTACCACAGGACGAGTCCTGTCACATCTATTTACACTTGAGGGCAACACTGTAGATACTGCAGCATGTTCAAAGGACTCCGAGTTCACACTCAACTAGAGATGAGTCGTGTTGTGTTTGCAGCAGCTCCAGTGGAACACGGAGTATCAACTCGCAACATGATCGGAGGCATGAATTCCCTGCTGAGACTCTCGAAAAAGCGCAAATTTCCCGCTAAAACAGAAAGCAGACCTGATAGTCCTTTTACAACTCCGGGATAAAATAGAGCTCCCTCCTCAACAAAGACTAGGCTTAATTCCCCAGTGCAACCATCAGAGCAACACCAAGATCCATGTGGTCACTTGAAAGGAATACTGAGTTTACCCACTCAAGTCTAAATGTGGCCCTTATGCCCTGCAGTGACTCCAACGGAATCGCAAAGTACCACTTTCAACAGGAAAGGAGACCTGACTTCCCTGAGGCAAAACTAGCAAGTCCAAGTGGTTCCCGTCATAATGCGAGAATACCTCCAAGCTTCAAGCCGCAACTCCAGATAAACCATGAAATTCTCCACTCCACGTGACAGGACGCCCTTTTCTGCTGCAGCGTCTTAAGAGAAGTCCCACATTCACTCTTCAAACTCGAAAGGATACTCGGCACACTGTAGGCAACTGAAGAGTTTCCCAAGATACCTGGCTAAACTCAAGAGGAGCAGCGAGGTTCCTGCCAGAGCTCAAGAAGAGACCCGTTTTCCACTCGTCATCTCAAGGTGAGGATCGATTGCCCTGCTTCTTATGAAAATTAATCCCAATGTTTCTGTCAAACCTGAAGAGGAGGCCTATGTCCTCTTAAAACTCAAGAGGACCCCGGGGAGTCGTGCCACAATTCAAAAATACACCAATTTAACCATCCGCTCAATATAAGGACTGATTCCACCATCCCAATTCAAAGGGAACTCCCAGGATCAAGTAACACCACTCAGGGAGGCATGATTTCCCAAGTGCATCATAGAGAAAAAGCCCCAGGACAGAAAAGCAACTCAACAGGAGGCCGACCACCCCTTTTACAACTCGAAAAGTTAGTGGAGTTCCATTCCTCAACAAGAGACTTGGCATGACTCCCCTTTTGAAACTTCGTAGGAACACTGTGATCCATGTAAGAACTGGAGAGGCACACTGAGGTTAGCGCCTCAACACCAGATGAGACCCTATTCCCCTGCACTGTCTCGAAAGGCATCCCAAAGGCTCTCCACACTACAAAAGGTTTCTGGACTTCCCAGAGACAACTTGAGAGGATCCGTGAGGCCCCTTTTGCAACTCGAGGTATCCGAAAGATTCCTGCCCAAATTCGAGAAACACTTTGGGATTACCCACTTTCAATGTGAATTGAAGCCTGATTCCTCTGCATTGACTCAAGGTCAATCACGAACTTCCCCTCACATCTTTTCTTCCCTGAGGCAATATGAGTGTCTCCCTGAGTTCCCTGGCATAACTCGAAAGGAAAGCCATACTTCCCTTTGCAATCGCCATATACCACCAGAAGCCCCAGGCAACGTCACTTGAGTCCCTTTTTTCCTACAGTGCCTGGAGAGCAATCCCGAGTTCTCTCTCAAGATTCCACAGGAGACTTGAATCCCTATTTACAATTGAAGGGGCTCCCAGAATATCCATCTTCAATTGAGAGAAAAGCCCAGTTTCCGTGCACAGCTCTAGAAGAGCTCTGTATTCCCCACGTCCTCACGATATGAGCATTCAAACCCTGCTTCAACTCTAGAAGTATCCTTTCTTCTTCTCCCACCACAAGAGGAGGACTCTGTCTCCTATTGAAACTCAAGTGCACTCCCGCAGACGCTGTTGAGGACTCTGAGTTCCACCTCCAATCGAGGTAAGTCCTGATGATCTAGCAAAGCTCCAATGGAACACCGACTATCCCCTCACAACATGATGAGAAACCTGACACCCATGCTCAGCCGAGAGAATAAGCCCTAATGAACCTCCTGATCAAGACACGAAGAATGATTCCCCTTTTACAACTAGAAAGGAAAGCAGAATTCCATGCTTCAAATCGAGATGAAGCCTGACTCCCCAGTAGAACCTTCATAGCAGCCCCGAGATCCCTGTCGCCACTGGAAAAGAACACAGAGTTGACAGACTCAACGCTAGATGCAGCCCTATTCCTCTGCTGCACCTAGAGAGAAATCCCGAGGTTCCCCTTTCAACATGAAAGGAGACCTGACTTCCCTGGGGCAACACGAGCGATTTCATATGGTCCCCGTCACAACTGGAGAAGAACCCCAAGCTTACTGCTGCAACTAGAGAAAAACCATCAGATATTCCCCTCAATGCGAGATGAGAAATTTTTCCGCTGCAGGGTCTCAAGAGAAATCTTACATTCCCACTTGCAATTCGAACAAGTACTTGACACCCTTTATGCGAACCAAAATTTCCCCGACAGAGCTGTCCCCACTGAAGAGGAGCACACAGTTTAGGTACACAATGCTAGATGCGGCCCTATTTCTCTGCCGCACCTCGAGGGTAATCCCGAGGTTCCCCTTCAACACGAAAGGAGACCTGACTTCCCTGAAGCAAAACCATCGAGTTCCAGAGGTCCCCGTTGCAAATAGAGAGGGAGCCCAAGCTTCTTGCCACAACTAGAGAATAACCATAAAAATCTGCCCTGAAGGAGAGATGAGGAATATTTCCACTGCAGGGTCTCAAGAGAAATCCTACATTCCCGCTTGCAATTCGAACAAGTACTTGACACCCTTTATGCGAATCAAAATTTCCCCGACAGAGCTGTCCCCACTGAAGAGGAGCACACAGTTTAGGTACACAATGCTAGATGCGGCCCTATTTCTCTGCCGCACCTCGAGGGTAATCCCGAGGTTCCCCTTCAACACGAAAGGAGACCTGACTTCCCTGAAGCAAAACCATCGAGTTCCAGAGGTCCCCGTTGCAAATAGAGAGGGAGCCCAAGCTTCTTGCCACAACTAGAGAATAACCATAAAAATCTGCCCTGAAGGAGAGATGAGGAATATTTCCACTGCAGAGTCTCAAGAGAAATCCCACATTCCCGCTTGAAATTCGAACGGGTAGTTGGTACCCTTTATGCGACCCAAAAACTTCCTGGACATAGCCGTCCACATTGAACCGGAGCACACAATTTACGTACACAACACTAGATGCGGCCCTTTTCCTCCCACGCGCCTCGAGAGGAATACTGAGGTTCCCCTTCCAACAGCAAATGAGCACTAACTTCCCTGGGACAACGCGAACGAGTTCCTGAGTTCCCCGTCGCAACTCGCAGGGAACCCCTAGCTTTGCGTCGCAACTCAAGAAAAACGACAACGTTCCCCCATCAATGTGAGATGAGGAAATTTTCTGCTGCAGAATATCAAGAGAAATCCCAAATTCCCAATTGAAATTCGAAAGGGTACTTGACACAATTTATGGAACTCAAAAAGTTCCCTAACATAGCCGTCCCCACTGGAGAGGAGTACACAATTAATGGACTCAACACGAGATGAGGGCCTATTCCCATTTAATGGCTCAAGAGTAACCCCGAAATTCCCCTTCCAACCCAAAAGGGGACAAGACTTCCCTGAAGCAACAAGAGCGAGTTCCTGAGGTCCACGGCTCAACTCGAGAGGGAACCCAAGCTTCCCGCCTCAACTGGAGGAAAACCAAGATTCTGCCCTCAAGGCAAGATGAGGAATATTTCGGTAGCAGATTCACCAGAGAAATCCACATTCCCACTTGAAACTCGACAGGTTACTGAACATCCTTTATGCGACTCAAAAATTAAACCGACATACACAGCCCCAGTCGAGAGGAACACCGAGTTTTGTGCCACATTGACAAATTGTCCCGTTTTCCAGTCATCCTTTCCAGATGAGAGTAGTTTCCTCTGCTTTCTCTGCAATGGAATCCGGACCTTCAGGTCTCACTGTATGAGGAGGTGGGTACCGCCTTGAAACTCAGGAGGATCCCCAGGTTTTCAAAACACAAATGGAAAAGGTACGGATGTCAAAACCCACTTGAGATATTGTCTGATTCTACTGCACAGATTCAAATGTATCCTCGAGTATCAACTCATAAGACGAGTGGAGACCTGACTCCCCGAGCATACTCGATACAATCTCCAGGTACAAATTCAACTCTAATGTGGCCTAACACCCATTTTACAACTCGAGAAGAAAGTGCAGTTTGATGTCTGAACAATAGACGAGGCCTGATTCCCCAGGTGAATTTTGAGAGCAACCCCGAGATACTTGTTGCCACTGGCAAAGAACACACAGTTGAACGAATCAACACTAAATGCCGCCCTATTCCTCTGCTGCGCCTTGAGAGGAATCCAGAGGTTCACCTTTCAACAGGATAGGAAGCCTGACTTCCCTGGGGCAACACGAGGGATTTCCTGAGGTCCCCGTCACAACTCGAGAAGAACCCAATGCTTCCCGCCGCACTCGTGAAACACCAAAAAATTATACCCTCAATGCGAGATGAGGAAATTTTCCGCTTCAGAATCACAAGAGAAACCCACATTCCCGCTTGAAATTCGAACGGGTACTTGAAACCCTTTATGCGACTCAAAAAATTCCCCAATATAGCCATCCACATTGATGTGGAGCACACAATTTTCCTACACAACAGTAGATAACGACCCTATTCTTCTCCCGCGCCTCTAGATGAATCCTGAGGTTCCCCTTCCATCAGCAAAGAGACCCAACTTCTTTGGGACAACGCGAGTGAGTTCCTGACGTTCCCATAGCAACTCGAGAGGAACCCAAAGCTTTCCGCCTCAACTCGTGAAAAACGACAAAGTTCCCCCATCTATGCGAGATGAGGAAATTTTCTGCTGCAGAATCTCAAGAGAAATCCGATATTTCCAGTTGAAACTCGAAGAGGTATTTGACACCTTTTATGCGACTCAAAAATCTCCCTTACATAGCCGTCCCCACTGGAGAGGAGCACACAATTTACGGACTCACCTCAAGATGAGGCTTTAAGCCCATTTAATGGCTCGAGAGTAATCCCAAAGTTCCCCTTCCAACACAAAAGGGGACCAGACTTCCCTGAAGAAACACAAGAGAGTTCCTGAGGTCCCCAGCCCAACTCGAGAGGGACCCCAAGCTTCCTGCCGCATCTCAAGAAAAACCACAAGATTCTGCCCTCAAGGCGAGATGAGGAACATTTCTGTTGCAGCTTCGCAAGAGAAATTCCACATTCCCACTTGAAACTCGACAGGTTACTGAACATCCTTTATGCAACTCAAAAATTAAACCGACATACACAGCCCCAATCCAGCGGAATACCGAGTTTCCTGCCACAGTGACAAATTGCCCCGTTTTCCAGTCCTCTTTTCCAGATGAGAGAGTCAATTCCTCTGCTTTCTCTGGAATGGAATCCGGATGTTCTGGTCGCACAGTACGAGGAGGCGGGTACCAATCTGAAACTCGGGAGGATCCCCAGGTTTTCAACACACAAATGGAAAAGGTACGGATGTCACCACCCACTGGAAATATTGTCTGATTCTACTGCACAGATTCAAATGTAGCCTTGAGTATCAACTCAGAAGACGAGTGGAGACCTGACTCCTTGAGCATACTCGATACAAACTTCAGTTACTAAATCAACTCTCATGGGGCCTAAAACCCGTTTTACAACTCGAGAAGAAAGCGCAGTTCCATGTCTGAACAAGAGACGAGGGATGAATCCCCTGGAAAATTTTGAGAGCAACCGCGTTTAGGAGCCCGACAGTGACCACGAGAGAGAATGGTTAAGGAAGCAGAGATGTGCCTGCAAACAAGACTCTCTGCTTGGGCAGAGCATGCTTGCAAACAGGATGTTCTTCCAGGAAGCTTGCACACAATATCCAAGGTTAATATTCCGCTCGCATATGAGGGAACATGCCCTCCTTAAAAAAAAGGAAGAGGCTGGAGTTCTGGGCAGGCTTTGCAGTAAACATGATGTGGTCACTTCCTCCCTTTTTTCCTCCTGTCCTTGAAATGTGCTTAGTTTTTCGTCCTTATTTGGTAGAAGAATGCATTGCTTAGATTTTGGTATGTGCCCAGCTACCGGGTATAAAATTAAACCGCAAGGGGGCTTGCGCAGAATTTTACCTCTGGCCGGAGTTTTGTCTTTGTCTGTCTTTTGTGGGTCTTGTCTTTGTGTCATTTAGCCCACAACATCTGGCGCCCAACGTGGGGCCCAAGCGAAACCGAAAGGGGGAGTACCCCCTCGGGCATTGTAGGTCCAAGGCAGGGGAACTTTCGGGAAAATTATGGGGAATTCCCCATCAGCAAAGGCACAATACATGGAGCTAGTCAAAGGACTTCTCCACTCCATCGGAGTAAAGGCATCTAGTCGTCGTTTATCGGAGTTATTTCCCCTTGTGGAGCAGCATTGTTATTGGTTTAAGTGCCAACCTAAAGTACAATTAATCTTAAAGGAATGGAAATTAATACAGAAAGAATTACGGCAACAGCATCAGAAGGGTAACATAATTCTTTTGAAATTGTGGACTCTATGTAGTGCTATCACTCAAGCACTTGCATTGTTTTCCACCAATAGTGAAACTAAATCTACAAAATCTGAGGTAATTTATGAGGAAGTCCTATTGAGAAACAAACGAACAAAAAATCAAATGGTGCCGCTTTAAATGACGCTTCCATGGCCACTGCTTTGCATTCCAGGAATGGGGAATCAGACACCAAATCTGATAGTGCTAGTGATTACTCCTCGTCGTCCGAAGGGAACGACGATGTTGATAAAGTGACCCGAAATGTTCAACAATGGTGGAAAACACAGAATGAAGGAACAAAGAGGGTTCCTACTCCTACAGCCCCTCCCTATGCTTCTCTTTTTCCGGTATCGCATAGTTCTCCAGATGGAGGCCAAGAGGGGCCCTCTTTCTCATTTCCCCAGTCCATGTTTTATGATGATGATATCCCTATGCCCTCTGGTGGTTTTACAGATCCTCCACAGTTATTTCCAATTCAATGGCAAGCAGCTCCCAACAATATGATTAATGTTCAATATTCGCCTTTTAAATATAAATTTTTCAAGGATCTTAAAGCTGCTGTTGCTCAATATGGTCCCCAATCCCCTTTTGTATTAGCTGTGTTAGATTCTGTAGAGAAGACAAAGTTGATTCTTCCCTTCGATTTGGAGTCCATACCCAGGCTCTGCTTAAAGGATCCCAGTGGTTGCAATTAAAGAGTTGGTGAGAAGAAAAAGCCCAAACACAGGCTCAAATTAATGAGGGACAGAGCCCTCCTGGTCCTTTAGAAGATAAATTGATGGGAGAACGACAATTTTGAGCCTTAAGAGATCAGGCTCAATATTCTGACCAGGATTTACAACAGGTTCGCCAAGTATTTCTTAGGGCTTGGCGCCGTATTGTACCTACTGGCCAAGCTCAGCCTTCTTTCACAAAAACTTTACAAGGACCCAATGAACCTTATACTGATTTTCTTACTAGATTGTGGGTGGCTGTTGAGGGGCTCTCGGACGTGATGAAATTTCAGAGATACTTTTACAAACACTTGCTTTCGAAAATGCAAACCCGGAATGTAAACATATTTTAGGTCCTTTAAGGGGACAGGGGGCTTCTATAGCTACATATATTAGAGCTTGTTCGGGAGTTGGAGGAACTGAACATAGTGCTACTGTTTTGGCTACTGCCGTGGCTAAAGCTATGAAACCCTCTAAGGGCAAAAATTGTTACCATTGTGGGAAAACTGGACATATGAAAAAGGATAGCAAAAAATTAAAGGCAAAACAAGGATATACAAAACAAAATAAGCCCCATGGGCTTTGCCGCCAATGTGGTAAAGTGCTTCATTGGACCAATGAATGCCTCTCTAAAACTAATAAATATGGCAATCCTATTGGTAACCCACATTCGGAAACTACTTAGCCTGCCTCAGTCCCTGGGTCCCAGGATCAATGCCAGGGATGCAATTAACCATGCCTCCTGCTCCTCAAGTAACTCCTTTGTTTCCCAACAACCCTTAGAGATGACCACTACAACAGGAAAAACCAAACCTCTAATGGTGTCAGATTTACGCTCTGCAACTTCAAGAAGAGCTGCTGCTGATTTGCCTCTCGGTGAAAATATTCTTTTGTCTCCGGGCTGTGGCATTTATAAATTAAGAACAAACGTATTTGGCCCAATGTCTAAAGGCACTTTTGGCTTAATATTGGGCCGCAATAGTGCCGCTCTAAGAGGCCTAACCATAATTCCTTGAGTAATAGACTCTGATTTTGTTGGAGAAATTTTAATTTTGGTCTCTATTTCTGTGACAATTTCACTATTGGCTGGAGAACCTATAGCACAAGTACTTCTTTTATCTTATCTACCATTTTCTGCTCTTCCTTATGAAAGGTCAGGAGGTTTTAGAAGTACTGGGCAACATATATTTTGGGAGATGTTCATCAAGGATTCTCGTCCTGTCCTTTCCTTGACCATACAAGGAAAGAACTTTGAAGGGTAATAGACACCGGGGCAGATGTTTCAGTCATATCCTCCCAACAACGGCCCCAAGACTGGAACAAAGAAAAGAGTCCTCTAATGTTGACCGGAATAGGCTCCACTGCAGATGTTTGAAAAAGTACTCGTCCTTTACAATGCCAGTTCCATAATGGAAAAACAGTTTTTGTCACTTTTTATATTGTTAGTATACCTATTAATATATGGGGAAGAGATATTCTCTCTTCCATGGGAGCCTCTGTAAGCATTGTGTCGGGAAACTAATCGCCACTGCTCAAACTCCTCGAGCACTCTCATTAAAATGGATAATTAATACTCCTAAATGCATTGAGCAGTGGCCATTACCAAAATTGATGCTCGAGTCCTTAGAGTAATTAATAACAAACAACTTCAACTTGGCCATACAGAGCCTTCTACTTCCCCTTGGAATTCTCCTGTATTTGTTATAAAAAAAGAAATCTGAAAAATGGAAAATGTTGACTGATTAAAGAGAAGTTAATAAATGTATTGAACCCATGGGAGCCTTACAGTTGGCTCCTGCTCTTTTTCCACAAAATTGGTCTTTAATGGTATTAGATCTTAAAGATTTTTTTTTCTTTTACTATCCCCTTAAAATTACAAGATAGAGATAAATTTGCTTTCGCGGTTCCTGTTCTTAATCACGCTCAGCCCGTTAAGCACTACCTTTGGACAGTCTTGCCACAGGGAATGATATATAGTCCTACCTTATATCAAGAGTTTATAGCTCGTTCCTTACAATCTATCCATCAAGAATATCCTAATTATATTCTCTATCATCATATGGATGATCACTTATTGGCAGTTCCCTGTATCGCTGAACGTGATAAATTCTTCTGAAAAGTACAGGAGGCTTTGAAATAATATAACTTGCTGATAGCGCCAGAGAAAATTCAAAAGGATTTTCCCATTTCTTATTTGAGGACCATATTAGAACAACACCAAATTTGGCCTCAAAATTTGCAAATTAAAAGATACCATTTAAAAACTTTAAATGACTTCCAGAAATTATGAGGAGATATTAATTGGCTTCACTCGGTACTTGGGATTCCTACTTATCAATTGCAACACTTATTTTCTACTTTAAAAGGAGACACAGCTTTAGATAGTCCCCGAATCTTAACCCCCTTGGCTTTGCAAGAGCTTCAGTTTGTTGAACAAAGATTAAATGATGTTTTTTTAACATATATTTCTGCGTCTCACCCTATTGCATTCATAATATTTCATACCCCTCATTCTCCATCTGGTGCAATTGCTCAAGGAAAAGGATTAATAAAATGGTTTTTTTACCTAATAGTTCCTCTAAAAAATTAACTATATATATATGGATAAATTAGCCTTTCTTATACAAAAGGGTCACAATCGTATTTTACAATTATCAGAAAAAAAAAAAAAAACACACCAAACTTTCATTCAATTAACAAATGCTCAAATATCTTTATGTTTACAATTCAATAAAAATTGGCAAATCTCCCTTGCTTCATTTCCTGGTTCATTTTCAAATCATTATCCGTCATCTAAATTGATTGATTTTCTTCAAGCCAACGCCATGAAATCTCCGATTTCAGATGTTCCAGTTAAAAGACCCACTGTTTTTACTGATGCAAATAAAAACACCGCTGGACATTTTACTTTTGAACGTTCTAAAGTTCTTCCCCATTCATTCTCCTCTGTACAGCCTGCTGAGTTGTGGGGTATTTATTTAGTTTTGCAAGATTTTCCTCAACTTCCTGTTAACATTGTTTCAAATTCCCGATATGCTGTTCTCTCTTGTCTTCCACTTCCTCAAGTCTCCCTGCCTATAACTCTTAAGACAGATATTGATAAATTGTTTTATCAGGTGCAGCAATTGCTTCTACAACATTCAAAATCAATTTTCTTTACTCATATCCATGCTCATTCCGCCCTTCCTGGACCCTTGTCCTTCAGAAATGCTGCAATTCATGCATTACTTTATCATATAAAAGTAGCAAAACAAGAGCATCATCTGCCACACACTAACTCTAAAGGGTTAAAAATATCTTATGATATTGCTCAAAAACAAGCTGAAAATATTGTTAGCTCATGTCCCAAATGTGCGCCTTTTACTTTACCATTTACCCAACCAGGTGTCAACATAAGAAGACTACAAGCAAATCAGATATGGCAAATGGATCTAATTTTTATTTCATCTTTTGGGCAACAAAAATGTGTCCATCATACTATAGATACACGCACACATTTCCAATGGGCTACTGCATTACATTCTGAAAAAGATGACGCTGCTATTACTCATTTATTATCTTGTTTTTCAATTATGGGAATACCAATTGAATTAAAAACTGATAATGCACCTGCTTACCAATCGGCTAAATTAGCTCACTTTTATCCCAATATCATATAACTCATGCTTTTGACATCCCTTATAATAGTCAAGGACAAGCTAACATTGAAAGAGCTAATCGTACTTTACGTAAATATATTGAAAAAATAAAAAAAGGGGAACAGGAGAGATTTATGAAACCAAAAGATATCTTGAATAAAACCTTACTTACTTTAAATTTTTTGAATATTTGACGCAAAGAAATTCTATCAGCAGCAGAATTGCATTTTCGAAGAAAAGATGAGGAGAAGAAGATCTTGAATACACTCCTTTGGTATAAAGATAAAAAGGTTGGGTTCCAGCATCACTGATATATTTAGGACGAGGTTATGCTTTCACATCTGTTGATAATTTTAGGTTTTGGACACCAACTCGGTTGATCAAGATTCATCATGGATGACCACTTTGTGAGAAAATTTGAAGAGCTTTCTGCACAGCGGAGCTTTACTTTCCCTACCCTATCTGCGTCCCTTCCAACATGGGGGCAACTGAAGAAGCTTACACAGGAGGCTGAAAAAACCCTCGTTAATGCTGGTCAACCTCTCAATCCTACTAATTGGCTGTTGGCTATGATGGCTGTGGTTACCTGTCAGGTAATGTATGGGCAAGCGATAGAATATACTTATTGGGCTTATGTTCCTAATTCTCCTCTTGTGAGAGCTGCCTCTTGGGGTGAACCTGAACTATACGTATGCACCAATGAAACTGCATTCTTCTCACCACCCGCGTGTGGAGAAATTGAGCATTTATATCACTATAATAATCAATATAACATAAATAATGTTACTGTTTCTGTGGAGGGCCTCCCCTTGTGCATTAGAGGACATCCCTTTTGCCTTTCTACAAAAAAGCACAATCATCACTCTTATAATACCTGGGGGGTATAATATAATAATTATCATCCTGCTGTCTTTACTGTGCTTGTTTCCACCAGGGGATTCAAAACCTCCAAGACACCAATGAGTCATCATTCTGATACCTTTATACCATTATACCCTTCTAAATTTTTTATTTCTTCTCTAGAATCTTTGGAATGGGAAAGTTGCCAAGGTCATTGGCGTTTCAAAGTCATGAACTATTCTGGATTTGTTATTGTAGATAAGAGCCCTGATCATAGCCAAATTTTGGAAAAATGGTCTAAAAAAACTCTCAAATGGCATCGAATTATTGGTACTTTAATGGGTAACGGTAAAGGAACCGTAAAATGGCAGCAGTTTGCACTCATTCCCCCTCAGTTGCAATTGTTAGGGTATCCCCACTTCCAAGGGAATATTTGGAAATTGTGGGCAGTTTCCGGGAATCACACTATATGGTCGGAAAACTATACTTTGGATACAAGTGACAGTTCAGGTCCCTTACATGTTAACTTGCATATTAATAAATCTTATTCTGCTACGGCTTGTTTAAAATACACCTTTGCATTGTTGTATGGGAATTGGACTTGAAATGCAACTGAGGGATCTATATCGTGTAATCACTGTAATTTAACACAATGTGTAAATCAATCATGGTGGAAAAATTTTGACATACAAAATCGCAATTCTAAGTTTTCTACGGTGGTTGTTAAAACTCAAACCGAAATATGGCTGCCTGTTAGTTTGACAAGACCTTGGTCAGACTCTTTTGCTGTATCTCATTTGGTGACTGCTGTACAGACTTTGCTTCATTGATCCCGATGCATGCTTGGAGTAATCATAGCTTCAGTTCTTGCAGTGGCTTCAGTTACTACAACCGCTGCCATGGCTGGACTTGCTTTGCATCAAGGAATCCAAACAGCAGACTTTGTGCGGGAATGGCATAAAGACTCTCATTTATTATGGCAAGAACAACGAGATTTGGATACCCATCTTGCAAATTATGTGCACAATCTTCAACATACTGTTTCTTGGCTTGGGGAACAATTAACTGTCTTATCCACAAGAAGTGTGTTGAAATGTGATTGGAACTCCTCTCAGTTATGTATAATACCTGTGCCTTTCAACATGAGTGAGGGTTGGGAAAAGGTGAAACGGTCTTTAACAGGGCATCAAAACCTAACCAGGGAAATTATGGAATTAGAGCAACAAATTTTGTATACATTTAGCAAAACGCTACCTGATATTACTGGGTCCAATCTGTTAAAGGATTTGCAGGAAGGGATGAAAAATTTGAATCTTTTTGGGCATGTATCTACTCTAATTGGAACTACTTTGGGAATACTTTGTTCATAATACTATTATGCTGTGTTATTATTCTAGTCTTCCGGTGCTGGTGGAGAAGGCAACAACTAATAAAGGACAGACAATGCATTATTGCCGCCTTACAGCTTGCTATTGCCTCTCAGAAAGAAGGGGGAAATGTAGGAGCCCGACAGTGACCACGAGAAAGAATGGTTAAGGAAGCCTGCAAACAAGACTCTCTGCTTGGGCAGAGCATGCTTGAAACAGGATGTTCTGCCAGGAAGCCTGCACACAGTATCCAAGGTTAATAGTCCGCTTGCATACGAGGGAACATGAGCTCCTTAAAAATAAGGAAGAGGCTGGAGTTCTCGGCAGGCTTCGTAATAAACATGATGTTGTCACTTCCTCCCTTTCTTCCTCCCGTCCTTGAAATGTGCTTCGCTTTTTGTGCTTATTTGGTAGAAAAATGCATTGCTTAGATTTTGGTATGTGTCCAGCTACCGGGGTTTAAAAATAAACTGCAAGGGGGCTTGAGCAGAATTTTTCCTCCGGCCGGAGTTGTGTCTTTGTCTGTCTTTTGTGTGTCTTGTCTTTGTGTCATTTCACCCGCAACAACAGCAAGATCCCTGTCGCAACCGGAAAATAACAAACCGTTGACCGACTCAACGCTAGATGTGGCCCTATTCCTCTGCTGCTCCTTATAGAGGAATCCCGAGGTTCCCCTTCCAACACGATAGGGGACCTGATTTCCCTAGTGCAACACGAGCGAGTTCCTGAGGTCCCCGTCGCAACTCGAGAAGAACCCCAAGATTTCCGCCGCAACTCGAGAAACACCACAAGATTCTGCACTCAAAGTGAGATGAAGAAAATTTCCCTTGCAGAGTCTCAAGAGAAATCCCGCATTCCAGCTTGAAACTCGAAAGGGTACTTGACACCGTTTATGTGACTCAAGACATTCCCTGGCATAGCTCTCCCCACTTGAGGGGAGATCACAATTTATGGACTCAACTTTAGAGGAATCCCTATTAACATTCCTCGCCTCGAGAGTAATCCCTATGTTCCCCTACAATAAAGAAAGGAGACCTGACTTCCCAGGGACTACACTAGGGAGTTCCTGATTTCCCTGTCGCAACTCGAGAATGACCCCAAGCTTCCCGCCGCTACTCGAAAAAAAACCACAAGATTGTGCACTCAAGGTGAGATGAGGAAAATTTCCTCTGCAGAGTCTCAAGAGCAACCCCACATTCCCGCTTGAAACTTGAACGAGTACAGAAACCCTTTATGCGACTCAAGACATTCCCAGACAAGCTGTCACCACTTGACAGGAGAACAGACTTTAGCTCTCAAATGTAGATGAGGCTCTATTCCCACTCCATGCCTCAAGAGTAATCCTGATTTTCCCGTACCAAAACGAAAGGAGACCTGACTTCCCAGGGACTACACTAGCGATTAACTTAGGTCGCTGTTGCCACTGGAGAAGGACCCCAAGCTTCCCGCCGCAACTCAAGAGAAACCAGAAGATTCTGCACTCAAGGTGTGATGAGGAAAATATCCCCTGCAGAGACTCAAGAAAAATCGCACATTCCCGCTTGAAACTCGAACGGGTACTTCACACCCTTTTTGCGACTCAAGACATTCCCTGACATATTTGTCCCCACTTGAGAGGAGAACACAATTAATGGGGACACCTTTAGATGAGGCCCTATTCCCATTGCAGGCCTCGAGAGTTATCTCGATATTCCCCTACCAAAAAGGAATGAGATTGACTTCCAAGGGACTACATGAGCGAGTTCCTGAGGTCCCTGTAGCATCTGGAGAAGGACATCAAACTTCCTGCCACAACTCGAGAAAAAGCACAAGATTCTGCACTCAAGGTGAGATGAAGAAACTTTCACCTTCAGAGTCTCAAGGGAAATCCCACATTCCCTCTTGAAACTCGAACGGGTAATTCACACCCTTAATACGACTCAAGACATTCCCTGACCTAGCTGTCCCGACTTCAGAGGAGAACACAATTTATGGACAAAACTTTAGATGAGGCCCTATTGCCATTCCACGCCTCAAGAAAAATCCTGATGTTCCCATACCAAAACGAAAGGAGACCTGACTACCCAGGGAATACAGGAGCGATTTCCTGAGGTCCCTGTCCCAACTCGAGAAGGACCCCATGCTTCCTGCCGCAACTCGAGAAAAACCACTAAATTCTGCACTCAGTGTGAGATGAGGAAAATTTCCCCTGCAGAGTCTCAAGAAAAATCCCACATTCCCACTTGTAACTCGAAAGGGTACATCACACTCTTTATGCGACTCAAGACATTCACTGAATTAGCTCTCCCCAATTGAAAGGAGAACACAATTATTGGACTCAAATTTAGAGGAGGCCCTATTCCCATTCCATCCCTCAAGAGTAATTCCGATGTTACATTAGCTAAACGAAAGGAGACCTGACTTCCCAGGAATTACTTGAGCGAGTTCCTGAGGTCCCTGTCGCAACTCGAGAAACACCCCAAGGTTCCTGCCGCAACTCGAGAAAAACAACCTAATTCTGCACTCAAGGTGAGATGAGGAAAATTTCCCCTGCAGATTCTCAAGAGAAATCCCACATTCCCACTTGAAATTCGAATGGGTACTTCACATCCTTTATGCGACTAAAGACATTCACTGACATAGTTGTCCAAACTTGAGAGGAGAACACAATTTATGGATTCAACTTTAGATGGGGCCCTATATAGATTCCACGCCTCGAGAGTAATCCCCATATTCCCCTACCAAAATGAAAGGAGACTTGACTTCCCAGCACTATACGAGTGACTTGCTGTGGTCCCTGTCGCAACTCGAGAAAGACCCCAAACTTGCCGCTGTAACTCGAGAAAAACCACAAGATTCTGCACTCAAGGTGAGATAGGAAAATTTCACCTGCAGAATCTCAAGAGAAATCCCACATTCCCGCATGAAACTAGAACGGGTACTTCACACCCTTAAGGCGACTCAAGACATTCCCTGACACAGCTCTCCCCACCTGGGAGGAGAACACAGTTTATGGACTCAACTTTAGATGAGGCCTTATTCGCATTCCATGCCTCGAGAGCAATCTCGGTGACCCCTAGAAAAACGAAAGGAGACCTGACTTCCCAGGTATTACTTGAGCGAGTTCCTGAGGTCCCTGTCGCAATTCGAGAAGGACCCCAAGCTTCCCGCCGCATCTCGAGAAAAACCACAAGATTCTGCACTCGAGGTGAGATGACGAATATTTCACCCATAGATTCTCAAGAGAAATCCCACATTCACGCTTGAAATTCGACCACATACTGAACACCCTTTATGCAACTCAAGACTTTTCCTGACATAGCTCTCCCCACTTAAGAGGAGAACACAATTTATGGACTCAACGTTAGATGAGGGCCTATTCCCATTCAATGCCTAGAGTGTACTCCTGCTGCTCCCCTACCAAAACGAAGGTAATCCTGAGTTCCCAGGGACTACACGAAGGAATTCCTGATGTCCCTGTCGCAACTCGAGAAGGAACCTAAGCTTCCCGCTGCAACTCGAGAAAAACCACAAGATTCTGCACTCAAGGTGAGATGAGGAAAATTTCCCCGGGAAAGTCTCAAGACAAATCCCACATTCCCGCATGAAACTCGAACGGGTACTTGACACCTTTATGTGACTCAAGACTTTCCCTGACATAGCTATCGTCACTTGAAAGGAGAAAACTATTTATGGCCTCAACTTTAGATGTGGCCCTATTCCCATTCCATGCTTCGAGAGAAATCGCGGTGTTCCGCTACCAAAATGAAAGGAAACCTGACTTCCCAGGGACTACACTAGCGAGTTACTGTGTTCACTATCGCAGTTCAACAAGGACCCCAATCTTCTCGTAGCAACTCGAGAAAAATCACAAGATTCTGCACTCAAGGTGAGATGACGAATATTTCCCCTGCAGAGTCTCAAGAGAAACCCCACATTCCCGCTTGTAACCCGAACGCGAACTTCACACCCTTTATGTGATTCAAGACATTCCCTGACATAGCTGTCCCACTTGAGAGGCAAACACAATTTATGGACTCAACTTTAGATGAGGCCCTATTCACATTCCACACCTAGAGAGTAATTCCGATGTTCCCTTACCAAAATGAAAGGAGACCTGACTTCCCGGGGACTACACGAGCGAGCTCCTGAGGTCCCTGTCGCAACTTGAGTAGGACCCCTTGCTTCCCGCCGCAACTCGAGAAAAACCACTAAATTCTGCACTCAAGGTGAGATGAGGAAAATCCCCCCTTCATTGTTTCAAGAAAAATCCCACATTCCCGCTTGTAACTCGAACAGGTACATCACCCCCTTTATGTGACTCAAGACATTCACTGAAATAGCTATCCCCAATTGAAAGGAGAACACAATTTGTGGACTCAAATTTAGAGGAGGCCCTATTCCCATTCCATCCCTTGAGAGTAATGCCGACGTTCTGCTACCTAAACGAATGGAGACCTGACTTCCCAGGTATTACTTGAGTGAGTTCCTTAGGTCCCTGTCGCAACTCAAGAAGCACCCCCAAGATTTCTGCAGCAACTCGAGAAAAACAACCTAATTCTGCACTCAAGGTGAGATGAGGAAAATTGCCCCTGCAAATTCTCAAGAGAAATCCTACATTCTCGATTGAAACTCGAACGGGTAATTCACAACCTTTAGACGACCCAAGACAATCCCTGACATAGCTTTCCCCATTTGAGAGGATATTCCAATTTATGGAATCAACTTTCAATGAGTCCCTTTTCCCATTTGATGCCTCGAGAGTAATCCCCTTTTTCCCCTACCAAAACGAAAGGAGACCTGACTACCCAGGGAATACAGGAGCGATTTCCTGAGGTCCATGTCGCAACTCGAGAAGGACCCCATGCTTCCCGCTGCAACTCGAGAAAAACCACTAAATTCTGCACTCAGGGTGAGATGAGGAAAATTTCCCCTGCATAGTCTCAAGAAAAATCCCACATTCCCTCTTGAAAGTCAAATGGGTACATCACACACTTTATGCGACCCAAGATATTCACTGACATATCTCTCCCCAGTTGAAAGGAGAACACAATTTATGGACTCAGATTTAGATGAGGCCGTATTCCCATTCCATGCCTTGAGAGTAATCTCGATGTTCCCCTAGCAAAACGAAAGGAGACCTGGCATCCCAGGAACTACTTGAGCGAGTTCCTGAGGTCTCAGACGCACTCAAGAAGGACCGCAACTTCCTGCCGGAACTCGAGAAAAACAACATAATTCTGTACTCAAGGTGAGATGAGGAAAATTTCCCCGGCAAATTCTCAAGAGAAATCCCACATACCCGAATGAAATTCGAACGGGTACTTCACATCCTTTATGCGACTAAAGACATTCCCTGACATAGGTGTCCCCAATTGAGAGGAGAACACAATTTATTGACTCAACTTTAGATTAGGCCTTATTCCTATTCCATGCCTCGAGAGTAATTCCGATGTTTCCCTACCAAAACGAAAGGAGACCTGACTTCCCGGGGACTACACGAGCGAATTCCTATGGTCCCAGTCGCAACTCGAGAAAGACCCCAAGCTTCCCACCGCAACTCGAGAAAAATCACAAGATTATGCACTAAAGGTGAGATGAGGATAATTTCCCATGCAGAGTCGCAAGAGAAATCCTACATTCCCGCTTGAAACTCGAACGCGTACTTCACACAATTTATACGTCTCAAAAATTTCCCTGACATAGCTGTCCCCATTTGAGAGGAGATCACAATTTATGGAATCAACCTTCTTAGAGTCCCTATTCCCATTCCACACCTCGAGAGTAATCCCGATGTACCCCTACCAAAACGAAAGGAGACCTGACTTCCCAGGAACTACTTGAGCGAGTTCCTGAGGTCTCTGCAGCAACTTGAGAAGGACCCCAAGCTTCCTGCCGCAACTTGAGGAAAACCACAAGATTCTGCACTCAAGGTGAGATGAGGAAAATTTCCCCTGCATAGTCTCAAGAGAAATCCCACATTCCAGCTTCAAACTCGAATGGATAATTGACACCTTTTATGTGACTCAAGACATTCCCTGACATAGTTGTCGCAACTTGACAGGAGAACACACTTTATGGACTTAACTTTAGATGATTCCCTATTCCCATTCCATGCCTCGAGAGTAAACCTGATGTTCCCCTACCAAAACGAAAGGTGACCTGATTTCCAAGGGACTACATGAGCGACTTCCTGAGGTCCTGTTGCAACTCGAGAAAGACCCCAAGCTTCCCACCGCAACTCGACAAAAGCCACAAGATTCGTCACTCAAGGTGAGATGAGAAAAATTTCCGCTGCACAGTCTCAAGAGAAATCCCACATTCCAACTTGAAACTCGAACACATACTTCACACCCTTTATGCAACTCAAGACATTCCCTGACATAGCTCTCCCCACTTGAGAGGAGAAAATACTTTATGGACTCAACTTAAGATGAAGCCCTATTCTCATTACACGCCTTGAGAGTAAACCCGATGTTCCCCTGCCAAAAGGAAAGAAGACCTTAATTCCCAGGCACTACACGAACGAGTTCCTAAGGTCCCTATCACAACTCGAGAAGGACCCCAAGCTTCCCGCTGCATCTCGACAAAAACCACAAGATTCTGCACTCAAGGTGAGATGAGGAAAATTTCCCCTGCAGAGTCTCAAGAGAAATCCCACATTCTCGCGTGAAACGCGAACGGGTACTTGACATCCTTTATGTAACTCAAGACATTCCCTCATATAGCTATCCACACTTTAGAGGAGAACACAATTTATGGACTCAATTTAGATGATGCCCTATTGCCACTCATCGCCTCGAGAGTAATCCTGATGTTGCACGACCAAAACGAAAGGAGACCTGATATCCCTGGGACTACACGCGGGAGTTCCTGACGTCCCTGTCGAAACTCAAGAAGGTCCCCAAGCTTCCGGCCGCAAATTGAAAAAAAAACACAAGATTCTGCACTCAAGGTGAGATGAGGAAAATTTCCCCTGCAGAGTCTGAAGAGAAATCCCACATTCCCGCTTGAAACGTGAACGGGTACTCTACATCCTTTATGCAACTCAAGACATTCTCTGATATAGCTGTCCACACTTGAGAGGAGAACACAATTTATGGACTCAACTTTAGATGATGCCCTATTCCCACTCATGGCCTCGAGAGTAATCCCGATGTTGCCCGACCAAAACGAAAGGACACCTGATATCCCTGGGACTACACGCGGGAGTTCCTGACGTCCCCGTCGAAACTCAAGAAGGAACCCAAGCTTCCTGCCGCAACTCGAGGTAAACCACAAGATTCCGCACTCAAGGTGAGGTGAGGAAAATTTCCCCTGCAGAGTCTCAAGAGAAATTCCACATTCCCGATTGAAACTCGAACGTGTACTTCACACCCTTTATGCAACTCAAAACATTCCCTGAGATAGATCTGAACACTTGAGAGGAGAACACAATTTATGGACTCAACTTAAGATGAAGCCCTATTCCCATCCATGCCTCGAGAGTAATCAAGATGTTCCCTTACCAAATCGAAAGGAGACCTGATTCCAGGGACTACAGGAGCGAGTTACTGAGGTCCCTGTCGCAACTCGAGAAGGACCCAAGCTTCCCGCCTCAACTCGAGAAAAAACACAAGATTCTGCACTCAAGGTGAGTTGAGGAAAATTTCGCCTGCAGAGTCTCAAGAAAATTCCCACATTCCCTCTTGAAACTTGAACGGGTACTTGACACCCTTTATGTGACTCAAGACATTCCCTGACATTGCTGTCACCACTTAAGGGGAGAACACAATTTATGGACTCAAGTTTTGATGAGGCCCTATTCCCATTCCACGCCTCGAGAGTAATCCGATGTTCCCCTACCAAAACTAAAGGAGACCTGAATTAATAGGGTTTACACGAGAGAGTCCCTGAGGTCCCTGTCGCAACTCGAGAAAGACCCCAAACTTCCCGCCGCAACTCTAGAAATACCACAAGATTGTGTACTCAAGGTGAGATGAGGAAAATTTCCCCTGCCGAGGCTCAAGAGAAATCCCCCATTCACCCTTGAAACTCGGACGGGTACTTCACACTATTTATGCGATTCAAGACATTCCCTGACAAATTCTCCTCACTTGAGAAGAGAACACAATTTATGGACTCAACTTAAGATGAAGCCCCATTCCCATTCCACGCCTCGAGAGTATTGCCGATGTACCCTCCCAAAAAGAAAGGAAACGTGACTTCCCAGGGTCTACAAGAGCGAGTTCCTGAGGTCCCTATCGCAACTCGAGAAGGAACCCAACGTCCCGCCGCAACTCGACAAAATCCACAGGATTCTTCACTCAAGATGAGATTAGGAATATTTCCCCTGCATAGTCCCAGAGAAATTCCACAATCCCGCTTGAAATGCGAACGAGTACTTGACACCCTTTATGCGACTCAAGACATTCCCTGTCATAGCAGTCCCCACTTGAGAGGAGAACACATTTTATGGAATCAACTTTAGATGAGGCCCTATACCCATTTCACGTCTCGAGAGTAATCCCGATATTCCCCAACCAAAAGGAAAGGAGATCTGACTTCCCAGGGACTACATGCACGAGTTCCTGAGGTCCCTGTCACAACTCGAGAAGGACCCCAAACTTCCCGCCGCAACTCGACAAAGACCACAAGATTCTGCACTCAAGGTGACATGAGGAAAATTTCCCCTGCAGAGACTCAAGTGAAATTCCACATTTCTGCTTGAAACGCGAACGGGTATGACACCCTTTATATGACTCAAGACATCCCCTTACCTATCTGTACCCACATGAGAAGAGAACACAATTTATGGACTCAACTTTAAATGAGATCCTATTCCCACTCCACGCTTCGAGAGTAATCCAGATGTTCCCCTACCAAAACGAAAAGAGACCTGACATCCCAGGGACTACACAAGCGAGTTCCTGAGGTCCCTGTCGCCCCTCGAATAGGACCCCAAGCTTCCCGCTGCAACTCGAGAAAAACCACATGATTCTGTACTCAAGATGTGATGAGGAAAATTTCCCCTGCCGAGTCTCAAGAGAAATCCCTCATTTCCCCTTGAAACGTG
Source organism: Moschus berezovskii (assembly GCF_049115385.1). NCBI lineage: Eukaryota > Metazoa > Chordata > Mammalia > Artiodactyla > Moschidae > Moschus > Moschus berezovskii. Next base: position 3,465,705 of record NC_142462.1, read on the forward strand.
AAGTGTACTTGAGACCCTTTATGCTACTCAAGACATAAACTGACATATATGTCCCCACATGAGAGGAGAACACAATTTATGGACTCAAATTTAGATGAGGCAATATGCTCATTCCACGCCTCAAGAGTATTCCCTATGTTTCCCCACCTAAACAAGAGGAGATCTGACTTCCCAGGGACTACACGAGCGATGTCCTGAGGTCCCTGTTGCAACTCGAGAAGGACCCCAAACTTCCTGCCGCAACTCGAGAAAAACCACAAGATTCTTCACTTAAGGTGAGATGAGGAAAATTTCCACTGCAGAATCCCAAGAGAAATCCCACATTCCCGCGTTGAAACCCAAACGGGTGCTTGACACCCTTTATGCCACTCAAGACATTCCCTGACATAGCTGTCTCCACTTGAGAGGAGAACACAATTTATGCACTCACGTTTAGATGAGGCCCTATTCCCATTCCACCTCTCAAGAGTAATCCTGAAGTTCCCCTACCAAAACGAAAGGAAACCTGACTTCCCAGGGACTACATGAGTGAGTTCCTGAGGTCTCTGTCGCAACTTGAGGAGGACACCAAGCTTCCGGCCGCAACTCGACAAAAGCCACAAGATTCTTCACTCAAGGTGAGATGAGGAAAATTTCCCCTGAATAGTCTCAAGAGAATCCCAACATTTCTGGTTGAAAGTCGAACGGGTACTCGACACACTTTATGCGACACAAAACATTCCCTGACATACCTGTCCACACTTGAGGGGAGAACACAATTTATGGACTCAACTTTAGCAGAGGCCCTCTTACCACTCCTCACTTTGAGAGTAATAACGATGTTCCCCTACCAAACAAAAGGAGACCTGATTTCCCAGGGACAACACGACCGAGTTCCTGAGGTCCCTGTCGCCGCTTAGTTGGACCCCAAGCTTCCTGAAGCAACTTCTGAAGAAACACAAGATTGTACATGCAAGATGAGATGAGGAAAGTTTCCCCTGCAGAGTCTCAAGAGAAATCCCACATTCCCGCTTGAAAAGCGAACAGGTAGTTGACACATTTTATGCGACTCAAGACATCCCCTGACATAGCTATCCCCATTTGAGAGGAGAAAACAATTTATGGACTAAACTTAAGATGAGGCCTTATTTGCATTCCACGCCTCGAGAGTAATCCCAATGTTCCCCTAAAAAACGAAAGGAGACCTGAATTCCCAGGGACTACACGAGCGAGTAACTGAAGTCCCTGTCGCCACTTGAGAAGGACCCCAATCTTCCAGCCGCAACTCGAGAAAAACAACAAGATTCTGCACTCAAGGTGAGATGAGGAAAATTTCCCCTGCAGAGTCTCAAGAGAAATCTCAAATTCCTGCTTGAAACGCGAACAGGTACTTGACACACTTTATGCGACTCAAGACATCCCCTGACATAGCTATCCCCATTTGAGAGAAGAAAACAATTTATGGACTAAATTTAAGATGAGGCCCTATTTGGATTCTACGCCTCGAGAGTAATCTCGATGTTCCCCAACAAAAGCGAAAGGAGACCTGAATTCCCAGGGACTGTTTCCACTTGAGAAGGACCCCAATCTTCCCGCCGCAACTCAAGGAACACAACAAAAAAATCCACTCAATGCGAGATGAGGAAATTGTGTGCTGCAGAATCTCAAGAGAAATCCCACATTCCCGCATGAAAGGCAAAAGGATACTTGACACCCATTAGGCGACTGAGAAATTTCCCTCACACAGCTGTCCCTATTGGAGAGGAGAACACATGGTACGGACTCAAACTTAGAAGAGGCTCAATTCCCACTTACTGGCTTGAGAGTAATCCCGAAGTTTCCCATCCAATACAAAGGGGACCTGACCTACCTGAAGCAACACCAGAGAGTTTCTGAGGTCCCAGTTGCAACTCGAGAATAAACCCCAGCTTCCCGCCGCAACTCGAGAAACACCACAAAACTATCCCCTCAATGCGAGATGAGGAAATTGTGCGCTGCAGAATCGCAAGGGAAATCCCACATTCCCGCTTGAAAGGCAAAAGGGTACTGACACCGTTTATGCGACTCACAAAGTTCCCTCACACAGCCATCCCCATTAGAGAGGAGAACACACTTTATGGACTCAACTCGAGAAGAGGCCCTATTCCCATATAACAGCTTGAGATTAATCCGGTACTTCCCCTTTCAACACAAAAAAGGACCTGATTTCCCTGAAGCAACTTGAAGGAGTTCCTGATGTGGCAGTCCCAACTCAAGAAATACCCCAAGCTTCCAGGCGCAAATCCAAAAATGCCACAAAATTATCCACTCAATGCGAGATGAGGATATACTGCATTACAGTACCTCAAGAGAATTTCCACATTTCCGCTTGAAAGGCAAAAGTGTACTTGACACCCTTTACCCGACTCAGAAGTTTCCCTCACACAGCAGTCCACATTGGAGAGGAAAACACACTTTATGAACTCAACACGAGAAGAGGCCCTATTCCCATTTAACGGCTCGAGAGTAATCCCGAAGTTCCCCTTTCAACACAAAAGGGGACCTGACTTCCTTGAAGCAACCCGAAAGAGTTCCTGAGGCCCCAGTCACAACTCGAGAAGAACCCCAAGCTTCCCGCCTCAACTCGAGAAACACCACAAAATTATCTCCTCAATGCGAGATGAGGAAATTGTGTGCTGCAGAATCTCAAGGGACATCCAAAATTCCTGCTTGAAAGGCAAAAGGTACTTGACACCATTTATGCGACTCAGAACGTTCCCTCACACAGCCTTCCCCATTGGAGAGGAGAACACACTTTATTGACTCAAGTTGAGAATAGGCCCTTTTCCCATTTAACGGCTGGAGTGTAGTCATGAAGTTCCCTTTCCTTCACAAAAGGGGAGCTACTTCCTTGAAGCAACCTGAGAGAGTTCCTTAAGTCCCCGTAGCAACTAGAGATGTACCATCAGATTCCTGACGCAAATCGAAAAACAGCACAAAATTATAACCTCAATGCGTGATGAGGAAATTGTGCGCTGCAGAATCTCAAGAGAAATCCCACATTCCGGCTTGAAAGGAAAAAGGGTACTTGACACCCTTTATGAATATCAGAAAGTTCCCTAACAGCAGTCCCCATTGGAGAGGAGAACACACTTTATGGACTCAAAAGTAGAAGAGGCTCTATTCCCATTTAAGGGCTCGAGAGTAATAAGGAAGTTCCTTTTCCAGCACAAAAGGGGACCTGACTTCCCTGATGCAACCCAAGAACGTTCTTGAGGTCCCTGGCGTAACTCGAGAAGTACCCCCACTTTCCCACCATAACTCGAGATACAGCACAAAATTATCCCCTCAATGCGAGATGAGGAAATTTTGCGCTGCAGAATCTCAAGAGAAATCCCTCATTTCCGCTTGAAAGGCAAAATAGTACTTGACACCCTTTACCTGAATCAGAAAGTTCCCTAACAGCCGTCTCCATTGGAGAGGAGAACATACTTTATGGACTCAACCCGAGAAGAGGCCCTATTCCCATTTAACGGCTCGAGAGAAATCCGGAAGTTCCCCTTCCAACAAAAAAGGGGACCTGACTTACCTCTAGAAACCCGAGCGAGTGACTGAGGTCCCCGTTGCAACTCGAGAAGTACTCCCAGTTTCCCGCCGCAACTATAGAAACACCAAAAATTATCGCCTCAATGCGAGAGGAGGAAAATACGCGCTGCAGAATCTCAAGAGAAATCCAACATTCCCGCTTGAAGGGCAAAAGAGTACTTGAAACCCTTTATGCGAATCAAAAATTTCCCTCTTAGAGCCGTCCCCATTGAAGAGGAGAACACACTTTATGGACTCTGCTCCATAAGAGGCCCTATTGCCATTTAAGGGCTCTAGAGTAATCCTGAAGTTACCCTTCCAACACAAAAAGGGGACCTGAATTCCCTGAAGCAACCCGAGCATGTTCCTGTAGTCCCCGTTGCAACTCGAGAAGTACCCCCAGCTTCCCGCTGAAACTCTAGAAACACAGCAAAATTATCGCCTAAATGTGACATGAGGAAATTTTGCAATAAAGAATCACAAGAGAAATCCCACATTCCCGCTTGAAAGTCAAAGTGTTCGTGACACGCTTTATGCGTCTCAGAAAGTTCCCTCACACAGCCGTCCCCTTTGGACAGGAGAACACACTTTATGGACTCAACTCGAGAAGAGCCCCTATTCCCATTTAAGGGATCGAGAGTAATCTGGAAGTTCCCCTTCCAACACCAAAGGGGACCTGACTTCCCTGAAGCAACCCGAGCGAGTTCCTGGGGTCCCCGTCGCAACTCGAGAAGTACCCTCATCTTCTTGCCGCAACTCAAGAAAGAGCACAAAATTATCCTCTCAATGCGAGATGAGGAAATTTTGCTCTGCAGAATCTCAAGAGAAATCCCACATTCCCGCTTGAAAGGCAAAATTGTACTCGATACCCTCTAGGCGACTCAGAAATTTCCCACAAACAGCCGTCCCCATTGGAGAGGAGAACACACTTTATGGACTCAACTCGAGAAAAGGCCCTATTTCAATTTAACCGCTCGAGAGAAATCCGGAAGTTCCCCTTCCTAAACAAAAGGGGACCTGACTTCCTTGAAGCAACCCGAGTGAGTTCCTGAAGTCCCCGTTGCAACTCGAGAAGTACCCCCACCTTCCCACGGCAACTCGAGAAACACCACAAAATTATCCTCTCAGTGCGAGGTGAGGAAATTTTGCTCTGCAGAATCTCAAGATAAATCCCACATTCCCTGAAAAAGGCAAAAGGGTACTTGACACGCTTCATGCGACTCAGAAAATTCCCTCACACAGCCGTCGCCATTGGAGAGGAGAACACACTTTTTTGACTCAACTTTAGAAGAGGTCCTATTCCCATTTAATGGCTCGAGAGTAATCCAGAAGTTCCCCCTTGCAACCCAAAAGGAGTCCTGACTTCCCTATAGCAATGCGAGCGAGTTCTTGAGTTCCCATCACAACTCGAGAAGTACCCCCAGCTTCAGGCCGCAACTAGAGAAAAACCACAAAATTATTCCCTCAGTGCGAGATGAGGAAATTCTGCACTGTAGAATCTCAAGAGAAATCCAACCTTCCCCCTTGAAAGGCAAAAGGGTACTTGACACCCTTCATGCGACTCAGAAATTTCCCTCACACAGATGTCACCATTGGAGAGGAGAACACATTTTATGGATTCAACTCGAGAAGAGGACCTATTCCCATTTAACGGCTTGAGAGTAATCCAGAAGTTCCTCTTCCAACACAAAGGGGACCTGACATCCCTGAAGCAACCCGAGCTAGTTCCTTCACTCCACGTCGCAAATCGAGAAGTACCCCCAGCCTCCGGCCCAAACTCGAGAAACACCACAAAGTTATCCCCTCAATGCTAGATAAGGAAAATTTGCGTTGCAGAATCTCAAGAGAAATCCCACATTCCTTGTGAAAGGCAAAAGGGTACTTGACACCCTTCATACGACTCAGAAAATTCCCTCACACAGCCTTCGCCATTGGAGGGGAGAGCACACATTTTAGACTGAACACGAGAAGAGGTCCTATTCCCCTTTAATGGTGCGAGAGTAATCTGGAAGTTCCCCTTCCTTCAAAATAGGGGAACTGACTTCCCTGAAGCAACCAGAGCGAGGTCCTGAGGTCCTAGTCGCAACTGGAGAAGTACCCCCAGCTTTCCGCTGCAACTCGAAAAACAAAACAAAATTATCCCCTCAATGCGAGATGAGGAAATTTTGTGCTGCAGAATCTCAAGAGAAATCCCACATTTCCTCTTGAAAGGCAAAAGGGTACTTGACACCCTTTGTGCGACTCAGAAAGTTCCCTCACAGAGCCGTCCCTACTGGAGAGGAGAACACATTTTATGGACTCAACTCGAGAAGAGTCCCTATTCCCATTTAACGGCTTGAGAGTAATCCCGACATTCCCCTTTAAACACAAAAGGGGACCTGACTTCCTTGAAGCAGCCCGAGAGAGTTCCCGAGGACCCCATCGAAACAGTAGTAGTACCCCCAGCTTCCCACCGAACCTCGAGAAACAAACCAAAATTATCCCCACACTGTGAGATGACGAAATTTTCCACTGCAGAATTTCAAGAGAAATCCCACATTCCCGCTTGAAAGTCAGAAGGGTACTTGACACCCTTTATGCGACACAGAAAGTTCCCTAACAGCCATCCTCATTGGATAGGAGAACACACTTTATGGCCTAAATGGAGAATAGGCCGTATTCCCATTTAAAATCTCAAGAGAAATCCCGAAGTTTCCCTTACAGCACAAAAGGGGACCTGACTTCCCTGAAGCAACACGAGTGAGTTCCTGTGGTGTCCGTCGCAACTCGAGAAGTACCCCCATCTTCCCGCCGCAACTCGAGAAACACCACAAAATTTTCCCCTCAATGCAAGATGAGGAAATTTTGCGCTGCAGAATCTCAAGAGACATCCCACAATCCCGCTTGAAAGGCACAAGGGTACTTGTCACACTTTATGCGACTCAGAAAGTTCCCTCACACAGCAGTCCACATTGGAGAGAAACACACTTTTTGGACTCAGCACGAGAAGAGGACCTATTCCCATTTACGGGCTCGAGAGTATTCCGGAAGTTCCCCTTCCAACAAAATATGGGACCTGACTTCCCTGAAGCAACCCGAGCGAGTTCCTGAAGTCCCCGTCGCAACTCAGAAAGGACCCAGAGCTTCCCGCTGCAACTTGAGAAACACCACGAAATTATCCACGAATGCGAGATGAGGACATTTTGCGCTGCAGATTCTCAAGAGAAATCCCACATTCCCGCTTGAAAGGCGAAAGGGTACTTGACACCCTTTATGCGACTCAGAAAGGTCCCTCACCTAGCCTTCCCTTTACAGAGGAGAACACACTTTATGGTCTCAACTCAAGAAGTACCCCCAGATTCCCACCGCTATTTGAGAAACACCACAAAATTATCCACTCAATTCGAAATGAGGAAATTTTGCGCAGCAGAATCTCAAGAGAAATCAGACATTCATACTTGAAAGGCAAAAGTCTACTTAACACGCTTTATGTGAAAAAGAAAGTTCATTAACAGCCGTCCCCATTGGAGAAGAGAACGAACTTGATGGACTCAACTTGAGAAGAGGCCCTATCCCCATTGAATGGCACGAGAGTAATCCCCAAGTTCCCCTTCCTTCACAAAAGGGGAACTGACTTCCCTGAAGCAACCCGAGTGATTTCCTGAGGTCCCCGTCGGAACTCGAGAACTACCCCTAGGTTCCCGCCGAAACTGGAGAAACAAAGCAAAATTATCCCCTCAATGGGAGATGAGGAAATTTTACGCTGCAGAATCTCAAGAGAAATCCCAAATTCCCGCTTGAAGGCAAAATTGTACTTGACACCCTTTATGCGACTCAGAGAGTTCCCTCACACAGCCTTCCCCATTTGAGAGGAGAAGACACTTTATGGACTCAACTTGAGAAGAAGCCCTATTTCCATTTAACTGCTCGAGAGTAAACACGAAGTTCCACTTCCAACACGAAGGGGGACCTGACTAGCCTGAAACAACCGGAGCGAGCTCCTGAGTTCCATGTCGCAACTCGAGAAGTACCCACAACTTCCCGTCGAAACTGGAGAAACACCACAAAAATATCACCTCAATGCGAGATGAGGAAATTTTGCGGACAGAATCTCAATGATAATCCCACATTACCGCTTGAAGGGCAAACAGTTACTTTAAACCCATTATTCAACTCAGAACATTTCCTCAAACAGCCATCCACATTTAGGAGGAGAACACACTTTAAGGACTCAACTCTAGAAGAGGCCAATTCCCATTTAAAGGCTAGAGAGTAATCCCGAAATTCCTCTTCCAACACAAAAGGGGACCTGACTTCCCTGAAGCAACCCGAGCGAGTTCCTGAGGTCCCCTGCGAAACTCGAGAAGTTCCCCCAGTATCCAGCGAAAACTAGAGAAACACCACAAAATTATCCTTTCAATGCGAGATGAGGAAATTTTGCACTGCAGAATCTCAAGAGAAAACACACATTCCTGCTTGAAAGGCAAAAGGTACTTGACACCCTTTATGCGACTCAGAAAATTCCCTCACACAGCCGTCCCCATTGGAGAGGAGAACACACTTTATGGACTCAACTCGAGAAGACGCCCTATTCCCATTTAAGGGCTCGAGAGTAATCCGGAAGTTCCACTTACAACAAAAAAGGGGACCTGACTTCCCTGAAGCAACCCGAGCTAGTTCCTGAGGTCCCCGTCGCACCTCGAGAAGTACCCCCAATTCCCGCTGCAACTCGAGAAACACCACAAAATTATCTGCTCAATGCGAAATGAGGAAATTTTGCGCTGTAGAATCTCAAGAGAAATCCCGCATTCTCGCTTCAAAGTCACTGTGGTATTTGACACCCTTAATGCGACTCAAAAGTTCGCTCAAACAGCCGTCCCCATTGGAGAGAAGAACACACCTTATGGACTCAAATCGAGAAGAGGCCCTATTCCCATTTAAGATCTTGACATTAATCCCGAAGTTCCCGTTCCAACATAAAAGGGGAACTGACTTCCCTGAGGCAACCCAGGCGAGTTCCTGAGGTCCCCGTCGCAACTCGAGAAGTACCCCCAGCTTCCCAACGCAACTAGAGAAACACCACAAAATTATCCACTCAATGCGAGATGAGGAAATTTTCCGCTGCAGAATCTCAAGAGAAATCCCAAATTCCCAGTATAATGTCAAAAGGGTACTTTACACCCTTCATGCGACTCAGAAATTTCCCTCACACAGCCATCCCCATTGGAGAGGAGAACACACTTTTTGGACTCAACACGAGAAGAGGACCTATTCCCATTTAATGGCTCTAGAGAATTCCCGAAGTTCCCCTTATATCACAAAAGGGGACGTGACATCCTTGAAGCAACCTGAGAAAGTTCCTGAGGTCCACCTCGCAGCTCGAAAACACCACAAAATTATCCCCTCAATGCGAGATGAGGAAAATTTGTGCTGCAGAATTTCAAGAGAAATCCCACAACCGGCTTGAAAGGCAAAATGGTACTTGACACCCGTTATGCGACTCAGAAAGTTCCCTAACATCCGCCATTTGGAGAGAAGAATTCACTTTTTGGACTCAACTCGAGAAGACACCCTATTCCCCTTTAACGGCTTGAGAGTAATCCGGAAGTTCCCCTTCCAACACAAAATGGGATCTGAATTCCCTGAAGCAACCCGAGCGAGTTCCTGAGGTCCCCATCGCAACTCGAGAAGTACCCCCAGCTTCCGGCCGCAACTCGAGAAACACCAAATTACCCCCTCAATGCGAGATGAGGAAATTTTGTGCTCTAGAAGCTCAAGAGAAATCCCACATTCCCTGTGAAAGGCAAAAGGGTAATTGACACCTTTCATGCGACTCAGAAAATTTCCTCACACAGCCGTTACCATTGGAGAGGAGAACACATTTTTTGGACTCAACTCGAGAAGAGGTCCTATTCCCATTTAATGGCTTGAGAGTAATTGGGAAGTTCCCCTTCCTTCATAATAAAGGAACTTACTTCCCTGAAGCAACCTGGGCGAGTTTCTGAAGTCCCCGTCGCAACTGGAGAAATACCCGCAGCTTTCCGCCCCAACTCGAGAAACACCACAAAATTATCCCCTCAATGCGAGATGAGGAAATTTTGTGCAGCGGAATCTCAGTAGAAATGCCACATTCACGCTTGAGAGGCAAAAGTGTATTTGACACCATTTATGCGACTCAGAATATTCCTTCAAACAGCCGTCCCCATTGGAGAGGACAACAAACTTTATGGACTCAACTCAAGAAGAAACCGTATTCCCATTTAAGGGCTCGAGAGTAATCCCGAAGTTCCCCTTCCAACACAAAAAAGGGTCCTGAATTCCCTGAAGGATCCCGAGGAAGTCCCTGTATTCCCATTTGCAACTCATAAAGTACCCCCAGCTTCCACTGAGACTAGAGAAACACCATAAAATTATCCCCACAATGCGAGATGAGGAAATTTGAGCTGCAGAATCTCAGGAGAAATCCCACATTCCCGCTTGAAAGGCAAAAGTGTTCTTGACACGCTTTATGCAACTCAGAAAGTTCCCTAACAGCCGTTACCATTGGATAGGAGATAACACTTTATGGACTCAACTCGAGTAGAGGCCCTATTACCATTTAACGCCTCGAGAGTAATGTGGAAGTTTCCCTTCCAAAAGGGAAACTGACTTCCCTGAAACAACCCGAGCGAGTTCCTGAGGTCCTCATTGCAACTCGAGAAGTACCCACGGGTTCCGCCACAACACAATATAAACCACAAAATTGCCCCTCAATGCGAAATGAGGAAATTTTGTGCTTCAGAATCTCAAGAGAAATCCCTCATTCCTTCTTGAAAGGCAGAGGGGTACTTGACACCCTTTATGCAACTCAGAAATTTCCCTCATACAGCTGTCCCGATTGGAGAGGAAAACACACTTTTTGTACTCAAATCTAGAAGAGGCCCTATTCATATTTAATGGCTCGAGAGTATTCCGGAAATTCCCCTTCCAACACAAAAGGGGAAATGACTTCCCAGAAGCAACCCGAGGGAGTTCCTGAGGTCTCCGTCGCAACTCGAGTTTTACCCCAAGCTTCCCGCCGCAAATCGAGAAACACCACAAAATTATCCCCTCAATTGAAGATGAGGAAATTTTGCGCTGCAGAATCTCAAGAGAAATCCCAAATTCCCGCTTGCAAGGTAAAAGGGTACATGACAACCTTTATGTGACCCCAAAATTTCCCTCACCCAGCAGTCCCCATTGGAGAGGAGAACATAGATTATGGACTCAACTCGAGAAGAGGCCCTATTCCCATTTAACGGCTCGAGTGTAATCCCGAAGTTCCTCTTCCAACACAAAAGGGGACCTGACTTCCCTGAAGCAACTCGAGCAGTTCCTGAGGTCCCCGTGGCAACTCGATAAGTAACCCAAATTCCTGCCACAAATCGAGAAACACCACTAAATTATCTGCTCAATGCGAGATGAGGAAATTTTACGCTGTAGAATCAGAAGAGAAATCCCGCATTCTCACTTCAAAGGCACTATGGTATTTGACAAACTTTATGCGTTTCAGAAAGTTCCCTGACACTGCCATCCCCATTGGAGAGGAGAACACACTTTATGGACTCAACACAAGAAGAGGCCCTATTCCCATTTAATGGCCTGAGAGTACCCCCGAGGTTCACTTTCCAAAACAAAAGAGAACCTGACTTCCCTGAAACAAAATGAAAGAACTACTGTGGTCTCCTTCGCAACTAGAGAAGTACCCCCATCTTCCAGCCTTAACTCGAGAATCACCACAAAATTATCCCCTCAATGCGAGATGAGGAAACATTGTGCTGCAGAGTCTCAAGAGAAATCCCATATTCCCGCTTGAAAGGCATTAGTGTACTTGACATCCATTATTCGACTCAGAAATTTTCCTCACACAGCCGACCCCATTAGACAGGAGAACACACTTTAGGGACTCCCCTCAATAAGAGGCCCTATTCCCATTTATCGGCTTGAGAGGAATCCCAAATTTTCCATTCCAGCACTAAAGGGGACCTGACTTCCCTGAAGCAACCCAAGCGAGTTACTGAGGTCCCCGTCGCACTTTGAATAGTACCCCGATCTTCCCGCTGAAACTCGAGGAACACCACAAAATTATCCCCTCAATGCGAGATGAAGAAATTTTGCGCTGCAGAATCTCAAGAGAAATCCCACATTCCTGCTTGAAAGGAAAAATGGTACTTGACAGCCTTTATGTGACTCAAAAATTTCCCTCACCCAGCCGTCCCCATTGGATAGGAGAACACACTTTATGGACTCAAAACGAGAAGAGGCCCTATTCCCATTTAATGGCTCGAGAGTTACCCCAAAGTTCCCCTTTCAACAGAAAAGTGGACCTGACTTCCCTGAAGCAACTGGATTGAATTCCTGAGGTCCCCGTCGAAACTCAAGAAGTACCCCCTTTTCCCGACGCAACTCGAGAAACACCGCTAAATTATCTACTCAATGCGAGATGAGGACATTTTACGGTGTAGAATCTCAAGAGAAATCCCAAATTCCCGCTTGAAAGGCAAAAGTTTACCTGACACCCTTTAAGCGACACAGAAAGTTCCCTCACATAACCGTTCCCATTGGAGAGGAGAACACATTTTAAGGACTCAAGTCGAGAAGAGGCTCTATTCCCATTTAACGGCTCAAGAGTAATCCGGAAATTCCCCTTCCAACATAATAGGGGACCTGACTTCCCTGAAGCAAAACGAGCAAATTCCTGAGTTTCCCGTCTCATATTGAAAAGTACCCCCAGCTTCCCGATGCAACTCGAGAAACACCACAAAATTATCCCCTCAATGCGAGATGTGGAAATTTTGCGCTGCAGAACCACAAGTGAAATCCCAAATTCCCTCTATAAAGTCAAAAGGGTACTTTACACCCTTTATGCAGCTCAGAAATTTCCTTCACACAGACGTCCCCTTTTTGAGATGAGAACACACATTTTGGACTCAACACGAGAAGAGGACCTATTCCCATTTAAAGGCCTAAGAGAAATCACGAAGTTCCCCTTCCATCACAAAAGGGGACCTGACTTCCTTGAAACAACCCGCGAAAGTTCTGGAGGTCTGCCTCGCAACTCGAGAAACACCACAAAATTATCCCCTCAATGTGAGATGTGGAAATTTTGCACTGCAGAATCTCAAGAGAATTTCCACATTCCCGCTTGAAAGGAAAAAGTGTACTTGACACCGTTTATGGGACTCAGAAATTTCCCTCACACAGCCGTCCCCATTGGAGAGGAGAACACACTTTATGGACTCAACCTGGGAAGAGGCCGTATTCCCATTTAACGGCTCGAGAGTAATCCCGAAGTTCCCCTTTCAACACAAAAGGGGACCTGACTTCACTGAAGCAACCCGAGTGAGTTCCTGAGGTCCAGTCGCAACTCGAGAAGTACACCCAGCTTCCAGCCACAACTCGAGAAACACCACAAAATTATCCCGTCAATGCGAGATGAGGAAATTTTGCGCTGCACATACAAGAGAAATCCCACATTCCCGCCTGAAAGGCAAAAGGGTTCTCGACACACTTTATTCAGTTCAGTTCAGTCGCTCAGTCGTGTCCGAATCTCTGCGACCCCATGAATAGTTGTACGCCGTACCTCCCTGTCCTTTACCATCTCCTGGAGTTCACTTAAGCTCATGTCCACAGATTTGGTGATGCCATCCAGCCATCTCATTCTCTGTCGTCCCCTTCTCCTCCTGCCCCCAACCTTTCCTAGCATCAGAATCTTTTCCAGTGAGTCAACTCATCGCCTGAGGTGGCCAAAGTATTGCAGTTGCAGCTTTAGCATCAGTCCTTCAAATGAACACCCAGGATTGATCTCCCTTAGAATGGACTGGTTGGATCTTCTTGCAGTACAAGGGACTCTCAAGAGTCTTCTCCAACACCACAGTTCAAAAGCATCAATTCTTCGGTGATCAGCTTTCTTCACAGTCCAACTCTCACATCCATACATGACCACGGGAAAAACCATAGCCTTGACTAGACTGACCTTGGTTGGCAAAGTAATGTCTCTGCTTTTTAATATACTATCAAGTTTGGTCATAACTTTCCTTCCTAGGAATAAGCGCCTTTTATTTTCATGGCTGCAATCAGCATCTGCAGTGATTTTGGAGCCCCCCAAAATAAAGTGTGACACTGTTTCCACTGTTTTTCCATTTATTTCCAGTGAAGTTATGGGACCAGATGCCATGATCTTTATTTTCTGAATGTTGAGCTTCAAGGCAACCTTTTCACTCTCCTCTTTCACTGTCATCAAGAGGCTTTTGAGTTCCTCTTCATTTTCAGCCATAAGGGTGGTGTCATCTGCATATATAAGGTTATTGATATTTCTCCCAGCTATCTTGATTCCAGCTTGTTCTTCTTCCAGCCCAGCGTTCCTCATGATGTACTCTGCATATAAGTTAAATAAGCAAGGTGACAATATACAGCCTTGAGGTACTCCTTTTCCTATTTGGAACCAGTCTGTTGTTGCATGTACAGTTCTGACTGTTGCATCCTGACCTGCATACAGGTTTCCCAAGAGGCAGGTCAGGTGGTCTGGTATTCCCATCTCTTTTAGAATCTTCCACAGTTTATTGTGATCCACACAGTCAAAGGGTTTGGCATAGTCAATGAAGCAGAAATAGATGTTTTTCTGGAACTCTCTTGCTTTCTCCATGATCCAGCGGATGTTGGCAATTTGATCTCTGGTGCCTCTGCCTTTTCTAAAACCTTCTTGAACATCTGGGAGTTCACGGATCACATACTGCTGAAGCCTGGCTTGGAGAATTTTGAGCATGAATTTACTAGCGTGTGAGATGAATGCAATTGTGTGGTAGTTTGAGTATTCTTTTGCATTGCCTTTCTTTGGGATTGGAATGAAGACTGAACTTTTCCAGTCCTGTGGCCACTGCTGAGTATTCCAAATTTGTTGGCATATTGAGTGCAGCACTTTCACAACATCGTCTTTCAAGATTTGAAATAGCTCAACTGGAATTCCATTACTTCCACTAGCTTTGTTCGTAGTGATGCTTTCTAAGGCCCACTTGACTTCACATTCCAAGATGTCTGGCTCTAGGTCAGTGATCATATTTTCGTGACTATCCTGGTCGTGAAGACCTTTTATGTACAGTTCTTCTGTGTATTCTTGCCACCTCTTCTTAATATCTTCTGCTTCTCTTAGGTCCATACCATTTCTGTCCTTTATCGAGCCCATCTTTGCATGAAATGTTCCCTTGAAATCTCTAATTTTCTTGAAGAGATCTCTTGTTTTTCCTATTCTATTGTTTTCTTCTAATTCTTTGCATTGATCACCGAGGAAGGCTTTCTTATCTCTCCTTGCTATTCTTTGCAACTCTGCATTCTAATGCTTATATCTTTCCCTTTCTCCTTTGATTTTCACTTCTCTTCTTTTCACAGCTATTTGTAAAGGTCACCTCAGACAGCCATTTTGCTTTTTTTGCATTTCTTTTCCATGGGGATGCTCTTGGTCCCTGTCTCCTGTACAGTGTCACGAACTTCCGTCCAGAGTTCATCAGACACTCTGTCTATCAGATCTAGTCCCTTAAATCTATTTCTCACTTCCATTGTATAATCATACAATGATTTGATTTAGGTCATATCTGAATGGCCTAGGGGTTTTCCCTACTTTCTTCAATTTAAGTCTGAATTTGGCAATAAGAATTTCATGATCTGAGCCACAGTCAGTTCCTGGTGTTGTTTTTGCTAACTGTATACAGCTTCTCCTTCTTTGGCTACAGAGAATATAATTAATCTGATTTCGGTGTTGACCATCTGGTGATGTCCACGTGTAGAGTCTTCTCTTGTGTTGTTGGAAGAGGGTGTTTGCTATGACCAGTGTGTTCTCTTGACAAAAGTCTATGAGCCTTGGCCCTGCTTCATTCCATGCTCCAAGGCCAAATTTGCCTGTTACTCCAGGTGTTTCTTGACTTCCTACTTTTGTATTCCATTCCCCTATAATGAAAAGGACATCTTTTTTGTGTGTTAGTTCTAATAGGTTTTGCAGGTCTTCATAGAACCGTTCAACTTCACATTCTTCAGCGTCACTGATTGGGGCATAGGCCTGGATTACTGTAATGTTGAATGTTTTGCCTTGGAAACGAACAGAAATCATTCTGTCGTTTTTAAGATTGCATCCAAGTACTGCATTTCGGACTCTTTTGTTGACCATGATGGCTACTCCATTTCTTCTAAGGGATTCCTGCCCACAGTCGTAGATATAGTGCTCATCTGAGTTAAATTCACCCATTCCAGTCCATTTTAATTCACTGATTCCTAGAATGTCTATGTTCACTCTTGCCATCTCCTGTTTGACCACTTCCAATTTGCCTTGATTCATGGACCTAACATTCCAGGTTCCTAGGCAATATTGCTCTTTACAGCACCGGACCTTGCTTCTATCACTGTTCACATCCACAACTGGGTACTGATTTTGCTTTTGCTCCATCCCTTCATTCCTTCTAGAGTTATTTCTCCACTGATCTCCAGTAGCATACTGGGCACCTACCGACCTGGGGAATTCCTCATTCAGTATCCTGTCATTTTGCCCTTTGATACTGTTCATGGGGTTCTCAAGGCAAGTATACTGAAGTGGATTGCCATTCCCTTCTCCAGTGGACCACATTCGGCTGTGGTCCATGTGATCAGATCGACTAGTTTCCTGTGATTATGATTTCAGTGTGTCTGCCCTCTGATGCCCCCTCACAATACCTACCGTCTTATTTGGGTTTCTCTTACCTTGGGTGTGGGATATCTCTTCACAGCTGCTCCAAGAAAGTGCAGCCGCTGCAACTTACCTTGGATGAGGGGTATGTCCTCAAGGCTGCCCCTCCTGACCTTGAACGTGAGTAGCTCCTCTCGGCCCTCCCCCGCACAGCCACAGCCTATTGGACGTGGGGTAGCTCCTCTTGGGTGCTTACCCTGGGATCAGGCGTGGGGTAGCTCCTCACGGCCGTGCATCTTTGAATGGTCGGTGCGCTGGGGCCGGCAACTCTCACATCTGCGCGGGTAGGGTCAGTGTCTCTCGGAACTCCGTGGAAAGGGCCGGCGTCTCTCGCATCTGCACAGACAGGGCTGGCGTCTCTCACGTCTGCACGGCCGGGGCCTGGGTCTCTCCCTTCTCTCCCGTACTTGACACCCCTTATGCGACTCAGAAAGTTCCCTCACACAGCCGTACCCATTGGAGACAAGAACACACTTTATGCACTTAACTCGAGAAGAGGTCCTATTCCCATTTAATGGCTTTAGAGTATTCCGTAAGTTCCCCTTCCAGCACAAAAGGGGACCTGACATTCCTGAAGCAACCCAAGCGAGTTCCTGAGGTCCCCGTCGTAACTCGAGAATTACACTGAGCTTCCCGTCGCAACTCGAGAAACACCACAAAATTATCCGCTCAATGCGAGATGAGGAAATTTTTGCTGCAGAATCTCAAGAGAAATCCCACATTCCCATCTGAAAGGCAAAAGGGTACTTGACATATTTATGCGACTCAGAAAGATCCCTAACAGCCGTCCCCATTGGAGAGGAGAACAAACTTTAAGGACTCAACTCGAGAAGAATCCATATTCCTATTTAACGGCTTGAGAGTGTTCCAAAACTTCCCCTTCCAGCACAAAAGGGTACCTGACTTCCCTGAAGCAACCCGACCGAGTTCCTGAGGTCCCCGTCACAACTTGAGAAGTGCTCCCAACTTCCCACCGCAAATCGAGAAACAACGCAAAATTATTCACTCAATGTGAAACAAGGAAATATTTGGGCTGCAGAATCTCAAGATAAAATCAACATTCCCGCTTGAAAGGCAAAAGGGTACTTGACACATTTATGCGACTCCGAAAGTTCCCTAACAGCCGTCCCCATTGGAGAGCAGAACACATTTTATGCACTCAACTTGAGAGGAGGCCCTTTTCCCATTTAAGGGCTTGAAAGTAATCCGGAAGTTCCCCTTCAAACACAAAGGGGAACTGACGTCCCTGAAGCAACCCGAGCGAGTTCCTGAGGTCCCCATCGCAACTCGAGAAGTACCCCCAGCTTCCCACCGCAACTCGAGAAACACCACAAAATTATCCCCTCAATGCAAGAAGAGGAAATTTTGCACTGCAGCATCTCAACAGAAATCCCACATTCCCTCTTGAAATGCAAAAGGGTACTTGAAACCCTTTATGTGACTCAGAATGTTCCCTCCACCTGCCGTCCCCATTGGAGAGGAGAACACAATATATGGACTCAAATCAAGAAGAGGCCAATTCCCATTTAACGTCTCGAGTTTTATCCCGAAGCTCCTCTTCCATCACAAAGAGGAACTGGCTTCCCTGAAACAACCCAAGCGAGTTCCTGAGGTCCCCGTTGCAACTCGAGAAGTACCCTCAGCTTCCCGCTGCAACTCAAGAAACACCACAAAATTATCCCTTCAATGCGAGATGAGGAAAATTTCCGTTGCAGAATCTCAAGAGATAACCCACATTCACTCTTCAAAGGCAAAAGGGTACTTGACACCCTTTATGCGACTCAGAAAGTTCCCTCAAACAGCCATCCCCATTGGAGACGAGAACACACTTTATGGACTCAATTCAAGAAGAGGCCCTATTCCCATTTAACAGCTCAACAGTAATTCGGAAGTTCCCCTTCCAACACAAAAAGGGACCTGACTTCCTTGAAGAAACCTGAGCGAGTTCCTGAGGTTCCCGTCACAACTCAAGAAGTACTCTCTGCTTACCGCTGTAACACGAGCCTCACCACAAAATTTTCTCGTCAATTCGAGATGAAGAATTTTGTAATGCAGAATCTCAAGAGTAATCCCACATTCCCTCTGGAAAGGCAAAAGTGTACTTGACACTCTCTATGCGACTCAGAAAATCCCCTCAAACTGTCATCCCCATTGGAGAGGAGAGCACACTTTATGCACTCAACTCGAGAAGAGGCCGATTCCCATTAAACGGCTCGAGAGGAATCCCGAAGATCCCCTTCCAACACAAAAGGAATCCTGACTTCCCTGAAGCCACCCGAGCCAGTTCCTGAGGTCTCCATCGCGATTTGAGATTTACCCCAAGCTTCCCGCTGCAACTTGAGAAACAACAGAAAATTATACCTTCAATACGAGATGAGGAAAATTTCCGTTGCAGAATCTGAAGAGAAATCCCATATTCACTCTTCAAAGGCAAAACGGTACTTGACACCTTTTATGCGACTCAGAAATTTCCCTCAAACAGCCTTCCCCATTAGAGAGGAGAACACAATTTATGGACTCAATTCGACAAGAGGCCCTATTCCCATTTAAGGGCCTGAGAGTAATCCCGAAGTTACCCTTCCAACAAAAAAGGGGATATGATTTCCTAAAGAAGCCCGAGCGAATTCCTGAGGTTCCCGTCGCTAACACGAGATGTACACCAAGCTTCCGGCCGCAACTCGAGAAACACCACAAAATAATCCCGTCAATACGAGATTATGAAATTTTGTTCTGCAGAATCTCAAGAGATATCCCACATTCCCTCTTGAAAGGCAAAATGATACTTAACACCATTTATGCGACTCAGGATGTTCCCTCAAACTGCAGTCCCCATTGGACAGGAGAACACACTTTATGGACTCAAATCGAGATGAGGCCCTATTCCCATTTAACGGCTTACAGTAATCCGGAAGTTCCATTTTCAACACAAAAGGGGACATGACTTCCCTGAAGAAATCCAAGCGAGTTTTTGAGGTTCCTGTCTCAACTCGAGAAGTACCCCCATCTTCCCTCCACAACTCGTGAAACACCACAAAATTATCCTCTCAATGCGATATGAGAGAATTTTGCGCTGCAGAAAATCAAGAGAAATCCGACATTCCCTCTTGAAATGCAAAAAGGTACTTGACACCCTTTATGTGATTCAGAGATTTCCCTCACACAGCCGTTCCCATTGGAGAGGAGAACACACTTTATGGACTCAACTCGAGAAGAGGCCCTATTCCCATTTAACGGCTCGAGAGTAACCCAGATGTCCCCCTTCCAACACAAAAGGGGACCTGACTTCCCTGAAAAAACCCGAGAGAGATGCTGAGGTTCTCGTTGCAAAATGAGAATACTCCCAGCTTCCCGCCGTAACTCGAGAAATACCACAAAATTATTCCGTCAATGCGAGATGAGGAAATTTTGCACTGCAGAATCTCAGCAGAAATCCCACATTCCCACTTGACAGGCAAAAGTGTACTTGGCACCCTTAATACGACTCAGAAAGTTTCCTAAAAGCTGTCACCATTGGAGAGGAGAAGACACTTCATGGACTCAACTGGAGTAGAGGCCAATTCCCATTTATCGGCTCGGGAGCAATCCCGAAGTACCCCTTCCAACACAAAAGGGGACCTGACTTCCTGAAAGCAACCTGAGCGAGTTCCAGGGGTACCAATCGCAACTCGAGAAGTACCTGCAGCTTCCCCCCGCAACTCGAGAAACACCAAAAAATTAACCTTTCAATGCGAGATGAGGAATATTTCCGCTGCAGAATCTCAAGAGATATCCCACATTCCCGCTTGAAAGGCAAAAGGGTACTTGACACTCTTTATGTGGCTCAGAAAGTTCCCTCACACTGTCGTCACCATTGGAGAGAAGTACACACTTTATGGACTCAACTCGAGAAGAGGGCCTATTCCCATTTAAGGGCTCGAAAGTAATCCGGAAGTTCCCCTTCAAACACAAAGTGGACCTGACTTCCCTGAAGAAACCCGAGCGAGTTCCCGAGGTCCCAGACGCAACTCGAGAACTACCCCCAGCTTCCCACCGCAACTCGAGAAACACCAAAAAATTATCCCTTCAATGCGAGAGAAGGAAATTTTGCGCTGCAGAATCTCAAGAGAAAACCCACATTCACTCTTCAAATGCAAAAGTGTCCCTGACACCCTTTATGCGACACAGTAAGTTCCCTAATATCCGTCAGATTGGAGAGGAGAACACACTTTATGGACTCAACCCGAGAAGAGGCCCTATTCAAATTTAAGGGCTGGAGAGAAATCCAGAAGTTCCTCTTCCAACACAAAAGTGGACCTGACTTCCCTGAAGCAACCCAAGCAAGTTCCTGAGGTCCCCGTTGCAACTTGAGTAGTACCCCCAGCTTCCCTCGTCTTCTCGAGAAACACGACAAAATTATCCCCTCAATGCGAGATGAGGACATTTTGCTCTGCAGAATCACAAGAGAAATCCCACACTCCCGCTTGAAAGGCAAAAGGGTACTTTATGCGACTCAGAAAGTTCCCTCACAGAGCCGTCCTCATTGGCGAGGAGAACACACTTTATGGACTCAACCTGAGAAGAGGCCCTATTCCCATTTAAGGGCTCGAGAGTAATCAGGAAGTTCCCCTTCCAACACAAAAGAAGACCTGACTCCCCTCAAGCAACGCGAGCGAATTCCTGAGGTACCTTTTGCAACCCGAAAAGTACCCCCAGCTTCCTGGTGCAACTCGAGAAACAGCACAAAATTATCCCCTCAATGCGAGATGAGGAAATTTTGCACTGCAGCTTCTGAAGAGAAATCCCACATTCCCGCTGGAAAGGCAAAAGGGTACTTGACAACCTTTATGCGCCTCAGAAAGTTCCCTCACAGAGCTGTCAACATTGGCGAGGAGAACACACTTTATGGACTCAACTCGAGAAAAGGCCCTATTCCCTTTTAACGTCTCCAGGTAATCCCGAAGTTCCCCTTCCTTCACCAAAGTGGAACTGTTTCCCTGAAGCAACCCGAGCGAGTTCCTGAGGTCCACGTTGCAACTCGAGAAGTACCCCCAGTTTCCTGCCGCAACTCGAGAAACAGCACAAAATTATCCCCTCAATTCTAGATGAGGATATTTTGGGCTCAGAATCTCAAGGGAAATCCCAAATTCACGCTTGAAAGGAAAAAGGGTACTTGACACCCTTTATGCCACTCAGAAAGTTCACTCACAGAGCCGTCCCCACTGGAGAGGAAAACACACTTTATGGACTCAACTCGAGAAGAGGGCCTATTCACATTTAAAGGCTTGAGAGTAATCCCGAAGTTCCCCTTCCAAAACTAAAGGGTCCTGACTTCCCTGAAGCAACCCGAGGGAGTTCCTGAGGTCCCCGTTGTAACTCGAAAAGTACCCCAAGCTTCCCGCCGCTTCTCGAGAAACAAGAAAATTATCCCCTCAATGCGAGATGAGGAAATTTTTCCCTGCAGAATCTCAAGGGACATCCCAAATTCCCGATTGAAAGGCAAAATGGTATTTGACACCATTTATGTGACTCAGAACGTTCCCTCACACAGCCGTCCCCATTGGAGAGGAGAACACAGTTTATGGACTCAACTCGAGAATAGGCCCTTTTCCAAATTAACGGCTGGAGGGTAATCATGAAGTTCCTCTTCCTTCACAAAAGGGGAACTACTTCCCTGAAGCAAGCTGAGCGAGTTGCTGAGGTCCCCATCACAACTAGAGAAGTACACCTGCTTCCCGGCTCAACTCAAGAAACACCACAAAATTATCCCCTCAATGCGAGATGAGGAAATTTTGCTCTGCAGAATCACAAGAGAAATCCCACATTCCCGCTTGAAAGGCAAAAGTGTACTTGACAACCTTTATGCGCCTCAGAAAGTTCCCTAACATCCGTCCCCATTGGAGAGGAGAACACACTTTAAAGACTCAACAGTAGAAGAGGCCTTATTCCCATTTAAGGGGTGGAGAGTAATCCCGAAGTTCCCCTTCCTTCTCAAAAGGGGAACTTACATCCCTGAAGCAACCCGGGCAAGTTCCTGAGGTCCCCATCGCAATCCGAGAAGTACCCCCAGCTTCCCTCCGAAACTCGAGAAACACCACCAAATTAACCACTCAATGTGAGATGAGGAAATTTTGCGCTGCATATTCTCACGAGAAATCCCACGTTCACGCTTGAAAGGCAAAATGGTACTTGACACCCTTTATGCGACTCAGAAAGTTCCCTCACACAGCCATCCCCATTGGAGTGGAGTACACACTTTATGGACTCAACTCAAGAAGAGGTCCTATTCCCATTTAAGGGCTCGAGAGTAATCCCGAAGTTCCCCTTCTTTCACAAAAGAGGAACTTATTTCCCTTAAGCAACCCGAGCGAGTTCCTGAGGTCCCCTTCTCAACTAGAGAAGTACCCCTAGCTTCCCGCCGCAACTCGAGAAACACCACAAAATTATCCCCTCAATGCGAGATGAGGAAATTTTGCGCTGCAGAATCTTAAGAGAAATCCCACTTTCCCCCTTGAAAGGCAAAAGGGTACTTGACACTCTTTGTGTGACTCGGAAAGTTCCCTAATAGCCGTCCCAATTGGAGAGGAGAAGACACTTTATGGACTCAACACGAGCAGAGGCCCTATTCCCATTTAATGGCTGAGAGTAATCAGTAAGTTCTTCTTCCAACAGAAAGGAGACCTGACTTCCCTGAAGCAACCAAAGCGAGTTCCTGAAGTCTACATCGCAAATTGAGATGTACCCACAGCTTCCTGCCCTAACTCGAGAAACAACAAAAATTATCCCCTCCTTGCAAAATAAGGAAATTTTGCGCTGCAGAATCTCAAGAGAAACCCCACATTCCCGCTTGAAAGGCAAAAGTGTACTTGACACCATTTATGTGACGCAGAAAGTTCCCACAAACAACCATCCCCATTGGAGAGGAGAACAAATTTTATGGATTCAACTGGAGAAGAGTCCCTATTGCCATTTAACAGCGCGAGAGTAATCCCGAATTTCCCCTTCCAACACAAAACGGCGTCCTGAATTCCCTGAAGGAACCCGAGGGAGTTCCTGTATTCCACGTTGCAACTCAAAAAGTATCCCCAGCTTCCGACAAAACTCCAGAAACCTCACAAAATTATCCCCTCAATGCGAGATGAGGAAATTTTGCTGTCCCCATTGGAGAGGAGAACACACTTTATGGACTCAACTCGAGAAGAGGCCTTATTCCCATTTAACGGCTCGGGAGAAATCCCGAAGTTCCCTTTCCAAAAAAAAAAGGGGTCCTGAATTCCCTGAAGCAACCCGACGAAGTTCTTGTATTCCGCGTTGCAACTCGAGAATTACGCCTAGCTTCCCGCCGAAACTCAAGAAAAAACACAAAAATATCCCCTCACTGCGAGATGAGGAAATTTTGCCCTTCACAATCTCAAGAGAAATCCCACATTCCCGCTTGAAATACAAAATTGTTCTTGACACCTTTTATGCGACTCAGAAAGTTCCCTCATAGTTGTCCCAATTGGAGAGGAGAAAACACTTTATGGACTCAACTCGATTGGAGGCCCTATTACCATTTAACGGCTCGAGAGAAATCCGGAAGTTCCCCTTCCAACACAAAAGGGGACCGGACTTCCCTGAAGAAACCCAAGCGAGTCCTGAGGTCCCCATCACAACCTGAGAAATAACCCTGCTTTCGGCGCTACTCGAGAAACACCACATAATTATCCCCTCAATGAGAGATGAGGAAATTTTGTGCTGCAGAATCTCAAGAGAAATCCCACATTCCCGCTGGAAAGGCAAAAGAGTACTTGACACCCTTAATGCTACGCAGAAATTTCTTTCACACAGCCGTCCCCATTGGAGAGGAGAACACACTTTATGGACTCAACTCAACAAGAGGCCCTATTCCCATTTAAGGGCTCGAGAGTAATCCCGAAGTTCCCCTTCTTTCACAAAAGAGGAACTTACTTCCCTTAAGCAACCCGAGTGAGTTCCTGAGATCCCCTTCTCAACTCGAGAAGTACCCCTATCTTCCAGCCGAAACTCGAGAAACACAAAGAAATTATCCGATCAATGTGAGATGAGGAAATGTTACGCTGCAGAATCTCAAGAGAAATCCCACATTCCCTCTTTAAAGGTATAAGTGTACTTGATACCATTTATGCGTCTCAGAAAGTTCCCACAAACAGCCGTCCCCATTGGAGAGGAGAACAAACTTTATGGACTCAAATCGAGAAGAGGCCCTATTGCCACTTAACGGCATGAGAGTAATCCCGAAGTTCGCCTTCCAAAACAAAAAGGGGTTCTGAATTCCCTGAAGAACCCCGAGGAAGTTCCTGTATTCCCCCTTGTAACTTGAAAAGTACCGCCAGCTTCCGCGAAACTCGAGAAACACCACAAAATTATCCCCTCAAAGCGAGATGAAGAAATTTTGTGCTACAGATTCTCAAGAAAAATCCCACAACCTGCTTGAAAGGCAAAATGGTTCTTCACACCCTTTATGCGACTCAGAAAGTTCCCTAACATCCGTCCACATTGGAGAGAAGAACACACTTTATGGACTCAACTCGAGAAGAGGCCGAATTACCATTTAATGGCTTGAGAGTAATACGGAAGTTCCCTTTCCAACAGAAAAGGGGACCTGAATTCCCTGAAGCTACCCAATCAAATTCCTGAGGTTCCCGTCGCAAGTCAAGAAATACCCACAGCTTCCGGCCACAACTCGAGAAACACCACAAAATTATCTCCTCAATGCGAGATGAGGAAATTTTGCGCTGCAGAGATTCAAGAGAAATCCCACATTCCCTGTGAAAGGCAAAAGGGAACTTGGTAACCTTCATGCGACTCAGAAATTTCCCTCACACAGCCGTTGCCATTGGAGAGGAGAACACACTTTTTGGACTCAACTCGAGAAGAGGTCCTATTCCCATTTAATGGCTCGAGAATAATCCGGAAGTTCACCTTTCAACACAAAAGGGGAACTGACTTCCCTGAAGAAACCCGAGCGAGTTCCTTAGGTCCCCGTTGCAACTCGAAAAGTACCCCCAGCCTCGGGCCCCAACTCGAGAAACACCACAAAATTATTCCCTCAATGTGAGTTGAGGAAATTTTGCACAGCAGAATCTCAAGAGAAATCCCACATTACCGCTTGAAAAGCAAAAGGATACTTGGCACCCTTTATGCGACTCAGAATGTTCCCTCACATAGCCGTTACCATTGGAGAGGAGAAGACACTTTATGGACTCAACACGAGCAGAGGCCCTATTCCCATTTAATGGCTGGAGAGAATTAGGAAGTTCCCATTCCAACACATAGGGGAACTGACTTTCATGAAGCAACCCGAACGATTTCTTGAGGTCTACGTCGCAACTTGAGATGTACCCCCAGCTTGCCGCTGCAACTCGAGAAACACCACAAAAATTATCCCCTAAATGCGAGATGAGGAAATTTTGCGCTGCAGAATCTCAAGAGAAATCCCACATTTCCTGTGAAAGGCAAAAGGATACTTGACAACCTTCATGCGACTCCGAAAATTCCCTCACACAGCCGTTGCCATTGGAGAGGAGAACACAATTTTTGGACTCAACTCGAGAAGAGGTCCTATTCCCATTTAAAGGCTCGAGAGTAACCCGGAAGTTCCACATCCAACACAAAGTTCAGTTCAGTTCAGTTCAGTCGCTCAGTCGTGTCCGACTCTCCGCGACCCCATGAATCACAGCACGCCAGGCCTCCCAATCCATCACCAACTCCCGGAGTACAGTCAAACTCATGTCCACAGAGTCGGTGATGCCATCCAGCCATCTCATTCTCGGTCGTCCCCTTCTCCTCCCGCCCCCAAACTTTCCCAGCATCAGAGTCTTTTCCAGTGAGTCAACTCGTCGCATGAGGTGGCCAAAGTATTGCAGTTTCAGCTTTAGCATCAGTCCTTCCAATGAACATCCAGGATTGATCTCCTTTAGAATGGACTGGTTGGATCTCCTTGCAGTATAAGGGACTCTCAAGAGTCTTCTCCAACACCACAGTTCAAAAGCATCGATTTTTTGGCTATCAGCCTTCTTCACAGTCCAACTCTCACATCCATACATGACCACGGGGAAAACCATTGCCTTGACTAGACGGACCTTGGTTGGCAAAGTAATGTCTCTGCTTTTTAATATACTATCAAGGTTGGTCATAACTTTCCTTCCAAGGAGCAAGCGTCTTTTAATTTCATGGCTGCAATCAGCATCTGCAGTGATTTTGGAGCCCCAAAAAACAAAGTCTGACACTCTTTCCACTGTTTTTCCATCTATTTCCCATGAAGTGATGGGACCAGATGCCATGGTCTTTATTCTCTGAATGTTGAGCTTCAAGCCAACCTTTTCACTCTCCTCTTTCACCTTCATCAAGAGGCTTTTGAGTTCCTCTTCACTTTCTGCCATAAGGGTAGTGTCATCTGCATATCTGTGGTTATTGATATTTCTCCCAGCAATCTTGATTCCAGCTTGTGCTTCTTCCAGCCCAGCGTTCCTCATGATGTACTCTGTATATAAGTTAAATAAGCAAGGTGATAATATACAACCTTGACGTACACCTTTTCCTATTTGGAACCAGTCTGTTGTTCCATGTCCAGTTCTAACAGTTGCTTCCTGACCTGCATACAGGTTTCTCAAGAGGCAGGTCAGGTGGTCTGGGATTCCCACCTCTTTCAGAATGTTCCACAGTTTATTGTGATCGACACACTCAAAGGCTTTGGCATAGTCAATGAAGCAGAAATAGATGTTTTTCTGGAACTCTCTTGCTTTCTCCATGATCCAGTGGATGTTCGCAATTTGATCTCTGGTGCCTCTGCCTTTTCTAAAACCTTCTTGAACATCTGGGAGTTCACGGTTTACATACTGCTGAAGCCTGGCATGGAGAATTTTGAGCATGAATTTACTAGCGTGTGAGATGAGTGCAATTGTCCGGTAGTTTGAGCATTCTTTGGCATTACCTTTCTTTGGGATTGGAATGAAGACTGACCTCTTCCAGTCCTGTGGCCACTGCTGAGTTTTCCAAATTTTCTGGCATATTGAGTGCAGCACTTTCACAGCATCATCTTTCAAGACTTGAAATAGCTCAACTGGAATTCCATCACCTCCACTAGCTTTTTTCGTAGTGATGCTTTCTAAGGCCCACTTGACTTCACATTCCAAGATGTCTGGCTCTAGGTCAGTGATCACATAATCGGGACTATCTTGGTCGTGAAGATCTTTTTTGTACAGTTCTTCTGTGTATTCCTGCCACCTCTTCTTAATATCTTCTGCTTCTCTTAGGTCCATACCATTTCTGTCCTTTATCGAGCCCATCTTTGCATGAAATGTTCCCTTGGAATCTCTAATCTTCTTGAAGAGATCTCTTGTTTTTCCTATTCTGTTGTTTTCCTCTATTTCTTTGCATTGATCACTGAGGAAGGCTTTCTTATCTCTCCTTGCTATTCTTTGGAACTCTGCATTCAGATGCTTATATCTTCCCTTTTCTCCTTTGCTTTTTGCCTCTCTTCTTTTCACAGCTATTTGTAAGGCCTCCTCAGACAGCCATTTCTCTCTTTTGCATTTCTTTTCCATGGGGATGGTCTTGGTCCCTGTCTCCTGTACAATGTCTCGAACCTCCGTCCAGAGTTCATCAGGCACTCTATCAATCAGACCTAGTCTCTTAAATCTATTTCTCACTTCCACTGTATAATCATAAGGGATTTGATTTAGGTCATATCTGAATGGTCTAGTGGTTTTCCCTACTTTCTTCAATATAAGTCTGAACTTTGCAATAAGGATTTCATGATCTGAACCACAGTCAGCTCCTGGTCTTATTTTCGCTAACTGTATACAGCTTCTCCATCTTTGGTTGCAAAGAATATAATCAATCTGACTTCGGTGTTGACCATCTGGTAATGTCCATGTGTAGAGTCTTCTCTTGTGTTGTTGGAAGAGGGTGTTTGCTATGACCAGTGCATTCTCTTGACAAAACTCTATTAGTCTTTGCCCTGCTTCATTCCGTGCTCCAAGGCCAAATTTGCCAGTTACTCCAGGTGTTTCTTGACTTCCTACTTTTGCATTCCAGTCCCCTATAATGAAAAGGACATCTTTTTTGGGTGTTAGTTCTAAAAGGTCTTGTAGGTCTTCATAGAACCGATTAACTTCGGCTTCTTCAGCATTACTGGTTGGGGCATAGGCCTGGATTACTCTAATATTGAATGGTTTGCTTTGGAAACGAACAGAAATCATCCTGTCGTTTTTAAGATTGCATCCAAGTACTGCATTTCGGACTCTTTTGTTGACAATGATGGCTACTCCATTTCTTCTTAGGGATTCCTGCCCACAGTAGTAGATATAATGGTCATCCGAGTTAAATTCACCCATTCCAGTCCATTTTAATTCACTGATTACTAGAATGTCGACGTTCACTCTTGCCGTCTCCTGTTTGACCACTTCCAGTTAGCCTTGATTCACACAAAAGGGGACCTGATTTCCTGAAGCAACCTAAGCGAGTTCCTTATGTCTACGTCGCAAATTGTGATGTACCCCCAGCTTTCCGCGGAAACTCGATAAACACCAAATAAATATCCCCTCAATGCTAGAGGATGAAATTTTGCGTTTCAGTATTCAAGTGAAATCTGACATTCCCGCTTGAAATGCAAAAGTGTTCTTGACACCCTTTATGCGACTCAGAAAGTTCGCTAACAGAGCCGTCCCCATTGGAGAGGAGAACACAATTTATGGACTCAACTCGAGAAGAGGCCCTATTCACAATTAATGGCTGGTGAGTAATCTGGAAGTTCCCCTTCCAACACAAAAGGGAACCTGACTTCCCTGAAGAAACCTGAGCGAGTTCCTTAGATCTCCATCGCAACTCGAGAAGTAACCCCAGCTTTTCACTGAAACTAGAGAAAAACCACTAGAAAATATCCCCTCAATGCGAGAAGAGGAAATTTTGCACCGCATACTCTCAAGAGAAATCCTACATTCCCACTTGAAAGGCGAAAGGTACTTGACACCCTTCATGCGACTCAGAAAGGTCCCTCACCTAGCCTTCCCTTTACAGAGGAGAACACACTTTATGGACTCAAATCGTGAAGAGGCCCTATTCCCATTTAACAGCTCGAGAGTAATCTGGAAGTTCCCCTTCCAGCAAAAAAGGGGACCTGATTTCCAAGAAGCAAACCAAGAGAGTTCCTGAGTTCCCCGTCGCAACTCGAGAAGTACCCCCAGCTTCCCGCTGCAAATTGAGAAACACCACAAAATTATCCCCCAATGAGAGATCAGGAAATTTTCCTGCAGATCTCAAGGCAAATCCCACATTCCTACATAAAAGGCAAAAGGGTACAAGACATTCATGCGACCCAGAAAGTTCCCTCACACAGCCGTCAACATTGGAGAAGAGAATACAATTTATGGACTAAACTCGAGAATAGGCCCTATTCCCATTTAACGGCTTGAGAGTAATCCCGCCGTTCCCTTTCCAACACAAAACGGAACCTGACTTCCCTGAAAAAACATGAGAGATTTCCTGTTGTCCACATCGCAACTCGAGGACTACCCTCAGTTTCCCGCTGCAATTCGAAACACCACAAAATTATCTCCTCAATGCGAGATGAGGAAATTTGCACTGCAGAATCTCTAGAGAAATCCCACATTCCTGCTTGAAAGCCAAAAGGGTACTTGACACCCTTTATGCGACTCAGAAAGATCCCTCACACAGCTGTTCCCATTGGACAGTAGAACACACGTTATGGACTCAACTCGGGTAGAGGTCCTATTCCCATTTAAAGGCTCGAGACTAATGCCAAAATTCCCCTTCCAACACAAAAGGGGACCTGACTTCTCTGAAGCAACACTAGCGAGTTCCACAGGTCCCCGTCACAATTCGAGAAGTACCCCCAGCTTCCCGTCACAAATCGAGCAACACTACAAAATTATTCCCTCCTTGCGAGATGAGGAAATTTTGCGTTGCAGAATCGCAAGAGAAATCCGACATTCCCACTTAAAAAAAAAAGGGTTCTTGAGACAATATATGAGACTCAGAAATTTCCCTCAAACAGCCGTCCCCTTTGGAGAGGAAAACACACTTTTTGCACTCAACTAGAGAAGAGGCCCTAATCCCATTTCAGTGCTCGAGAGTAATCCCGAAGTTCCCCGTCCAACACAAAAGGGGAACTGACTTCCCTAGAGCAAACTGAGTGTGTTTCTGAGGTCTCCATCGCAACTCAAAAAGTACCCACAGCTTACCGGCGCAACTCGAGAAACACAACAAATTATCCCCTCAATGAGATATAAGGAAATTTTGTGCTGCAATATCTCAAGAGAAATTCCACATTCTCGCTTGAAAGGCAAAAGGGAACTTGACACTCTTTATGGGACTCAGAAAGTTCCATAACGCAGCCGTCCCCATTGGAGAGGAAAACACAATTATGGACTCAACTCGAGAAGAGACAATATTCCCATTTAATGGCTTGAGAGTAATCCCGAAGTAGCCCTTCCAACACAAAAGGGGAAATGACTTCCCTGAAAGAACCCGGCCGAGTTCCTGAGGTCCACGTCGCAAGTTGAGTAGTACGCCCAGGTTCCCGCAGCAACACGAGAAACACCACAAAATTATCCCCCAATGCGAGATGAGGAAATTTTGCACTGCAGAATCTCAAGAGAAATCCTACATTCACGCTTGAAAGGCGAACGGGTACATGACACCCTTTGTGCGACTCAGAAAGTTCCCTCACAGAGCCATCCCCTTGGGAGAGGAGAACACACTTTATGGACTCAATTCGAGATGAGCCCCTATTGCCATTTAACGGCTCGAGAGTATAGCGGAAGTTCCCAATCCAACAAAAAAGGGGACCTGAATTCCCTGAAGCAACCCGAGCGAGATACTGAGGTCCACGTCGCAACTCGAGAAGTACCCCCAGCTTCCCGCTGCAACTCGAGAAACACCACAAATTTATCCCCTCAATGTGAGATGAGGAAATTTTGCCCTGCAAAATCTCAAGAGAAATACCACGTTTCCTCTTGAAAGGCAAAAGGGTAATTGACACCCTTTATGCGACTCAGAATGTTCCCTCACACAGCCATTCCGATTGGAGAGGAGAATAGATTTTATGGACTCAATTTGAGATGAGCCCCTATTCCCATTTAATGGCTCAGAGTAAACCCGAAATTCCCCTTCCAACACAAAGGTGACCTGACTTCCCTTAAGCAACCTGATGGAATTCCTTA
The DNA here is from genome assembly GCF_049115385.1 of Moschus berezovskii. Taxonomy (NCBI): domain Eukaryota; kingdom Metazoa; phylum Chordata; class Mammalia; order Artiodactyla; family Moschidae; genus Moschus; species Moschus berezovskii. Next base: position 3,497,136 of record NC_142462.1, read on the forward strand.
GGTCCGCTTCGCAACTTGAGAAGTATCCCCAGCTTCCTGCCACAACTCGAGAAACACCAAATATTATCCAGTCAATGCTAGATGAGGAAATTTTGCGCTGCAGAATCTCAAGAGAAATACCACACTCCCTCTTAAAAGGCAAAAGGATACTTGACACCCTTTATGCGACTCAAAAACTTCCCTCACACATCTGTCCCCATTGGACAGGAGAACACACTTATGGACACAATTCGAGATGAGACCCTATACCAATTTAACGACTCGAGAGTAAACCAGAAGTTCCCCTTCCACACAAAAGGGGACCTGACTCCCCTGATGAAACCCGAGCGAGATCCTGAGGTCCCCGTCCCAGCTAGAGAAGTACCCCCAGCTTCCCGCCGCAACTTTAGAAACACCACAAAATTATCCCCTCAATGCGAGATGAGGAAATTTTCCGCTGCGGAATCTCCAGAGAAATGCCATATTCCCTCCTGAAAGGCAAAAGGTTACTTGACCCTCTTTAGGCTACCCAAACAGTTCCCTCACATGGCCGTCCCCATTAGACAGAGAACACATTTTATGGACTCAGTAGGAGTTGGAGTCCTATTCTCATTTAATAGCTCGAGAGTAAACCAGAAGTTCCCCTTCCAAAAAGAAAGGGGACTTGACTTCCCTGAAGAAACCGATCGAGTTCCTGAGGTCCCCGTCGCAACTCGAGAAGTACCCCCAGCTTCCCACCGCAACTCGAGAAACCACAAAATTATCCCCTCAATGCGAGATGAAGAAATTTTGCCCTGCAGAATCTTAAGAGAAATACCACATTCCCTCTTGAAAGGCAAAAGTGTACTTGACACCCTTTATGCAACTGAGAAATTTCACTAACCTTAGTCCAGTTTGGAGAGGATAACACACTTTATGGAATAAATTGGAGATGAGGCCCCATTCCCATTTAACGGTTCGAGAGTAAACTGGAAGTTCCCCTTCCAACACCAAAGGGGACCTGACTTCCGTGAAGCAACACATGCAAGGTTCTGAGGTCCGCGTGGCACCTGGATAAATACTCCCAGATTTCCGCCGCAACTCGAGAAACACCACAAAATTATCCCCTCAATGGGAGATGAGCAAATTTTGCGCTGCAGAATCTCAAGAGAAATCCCACATTCCCTCTTGAAAGGCAAAAGGGTACTTGACACCCTTTATGCGTCTCAGAGTTTTCACTAAAATCAGTCCCCATTGGAGAGGAGAACACAAGTTATGGACTCAATTCGAGATGAGGCCCTATTCCCATTTAACGGCTCCAGAATAAACCGGAAGTTCCCCTTCCAACACAAAACGGGACCTGACTTCCCTGAAGAAACACGAGCGATTTCCTTAGGTGCCCGTCGCAACTCGAGAAGTACCCCAAGCGTCCTGCCGCAACTCAGAAACACCAGAAAATTATCCCTTCAATGGGAGACGAGGAAATTTTTGCTGCATAATCTCAAAACTAATCCCACATTCCCTCTTGAATAGCAAAGGATACTTGACACCCTTTATGTCACTCAGAAAGTTCCCTCACACAGCCGACCCCATTGGAGAGGAGAACACACTTTATGGACTCAATTCGAGTTGAGCCCCTATTCCCATTTAACGCCTGGAGAGTAAAACGGAAGTTCCCCTTGCAACACAAAAGGGGACCTGACTTTCCTGAAGCAATCCGAGCGAGTTCCTGAGGTCCTCGTACCAACTCGAGAAGTACCCTCAGCTTCCCGGCGCAACTCGAGAAACAGCACAAAATTATCCCCTCAATGTGAAATCAGGAAATTTTGCGCTGCATAATCTCAAGAGAAATACCACATTCCCTCTTGAAAAACATAGGGTATTTAACACCATTTATGCAACTCAGAAATTTCAATAACATCAGTCTCCATTGGAGAGGAGAACACACATTATGGACTCAATTCGAGATGAGGCCCTATTACCATTTTTAACGGCTCCAGAGTAAATTGGAAGTTCCCCTGAAATCACAAAAGGGGACCTGTTTTCCCTGAAGCAACCCGAGCGAGTTCCTGCGGTCCCCGTCGCAACTCGAGAAGTACCTCAGATTCCCGCCGCAACTCGAGAAACAACTCAAAATTATCCCCTCAATGCGAGATGAGGAAATTTTGCGCTGCAGAATATCTAGAGAAATACCACATTCCCTCTTGAAAGGCAAAAGTGTACTTGAAATCCTTTATGCGACTCAGAAATTTCCCTAAAATCAGTCCATATTGGACAGGAAAACACAGTGTATGAACTCAATTCTAGATGAGCACCTATTCCCATTTAACGGCTCGAGAGTAAGCCGGAAGTTTGCCTTCCGACACAAAAGCGGACCTGACTTTCCTGTAGCATCACGAGCGAGTTCAGAAGGTCCCGGTCCCAACTCGAGCAGTATCGCCAGCTTCGCGCCGCAACTCGAGAAACACGACAAAATTATTCCCTCAATGAGAGATGAGGAAATTTTGCGCTGCAGAATCTCAAGAGAAAAACCACATACCATCTTGAAAGGCAAAAGGGTACTTGAATCCCTTTATGTGACTCAGAAATTTCCCTCAAACCCGTCCCCTTTGGAGAGCAGAACAGACTTTATGGACTCAATTCGAGATGATGCTATATTCCCATTTAACGGCTCGAGAGTAAACCGGAAGTTCCCCTTCCAACACCAAAGTGGACAAGACTTCCCTGAAGCAACCTGAGAGAGTTCCTGATGTCCCCGTCGCAACTCGAGAAGTACCCCAACTTCCCGCCGCAACTCGAGAAACACCACAAAATTATCCTCTCAATGCGAGAGGAGGAAATTTTGCCCTGCAGAATCTCAAGAGCAATCCCACATTTCCTCTTGAAAGGGAAAAGGATACTTGACACCCTTTATGCGTTTCAGAGTTTTCAGTAAAATCCGTCCCCATTGAAGAGGAGAACACACGTTATGGACTCAATTCGAGATGAGGCCCTATTCCCATTTAACAGCTCCGAGTAAACCGGAAGTTCCCCTTCCAACATAAAACGGGATCTGACTTCCCTGAAGAAACACAAGCGAGTTCTTTAGGTGCCCCTCGCAATTCGAGAAGTACCCCCAGCTTCCTGCCGCAACTAAGAAACACCAGAAAATTATCCCCTCAATGGGAGATGAGGAAATTTTCGCTGCATAGTCTCAAAACTAATCCCACATACCCTCTTGATGGCAAAGGGTACTTGACACCCTTTATGCCACTCAGAAAGTTCCCTCACACAGCCTAACCCATTGGAGAGGAAAACACGCTTTATGGACTCAATTCGAGATGAGCCCCTATTCTCATTTAACGGCTCCAGAGTAAACCGGAAGTTCCCCTTCCAACACGAAAGGGGACTTGACTTCCCTGAAGCAACCCGAGCGAGTTCCTGAGGTCCCCGTCACAACTCGACAAGTAATCGCAGCTTCCCGCTGCAACTCAAGAAACACCACAAAATTATCCCCTCAAATCGAGATGAGGAAGTATTGTGCTGCAGAATCTCAAGAGAAATAACACATTACCTCTTCAAAGGCAAAAGGGTAATTGACACCCTTTACCCGTTTCAGAAATTTCATTAACATCAGTCCCCAATGGAGAGGAGAACACACTTTATGGTCTCAATTCGAAATGAGGCCCTATTCCCATTTAACAGCTTGAGAGTAAACCGGAAGTTCCCCTTCCAACACAAAAGGGGACGTTCCTTCCCTGAAGAAACCCGAGTGAGTTCCTGAGGTCCCCATCGCAACTCGAGAATTACCCCCAGCTTCCCATCGCAACTTTAGAAACACCCCAAAATTATCCCCTCAATGCGAGATGAGTAATTATTGCGCTGCAGAATCTCAAGAGAAATACCACATTTCCTCTTGAAAGGCAAAAGGTACTTGACACCCTTTATGAGACTCAGAAATTTCAATAACATCAGTCCTCATTAGAGAGGAGAACACACTTTATGGACTCAATTCGCGGTAAGCCCCTATTTTAATTTAACAGCTCGAGAGTAAACCTGAATTTCCCCTTCCAACGCAAAAGGGGACCTACTCACCTCTAGCAACCCGAGAGAGTTCCTGAGGTCCCAGTTGCAACTCGAGAATAACCCCCAGGTTCGCGTCGTAGCTCGAGATACACTACAAAATTTTCCCCTCAATGCGAGATGAGGAAATTTTGTGCTGCACCATCTCAAGAGAAATACCACATTCCGTCTTGAAAAGCAAAAGGTACTTGACACCCTTTATGCGACACAGAAATTTAACTAACATCAGTCCCCATTGAGGAGGAGTACACTCTTTATGGACTCAATTCGAGATGAGCTCCTAATCCCATTTAATGGCTGGAGAGTAAATTGGAAGTTCCCCTTCCAACACCAAAGGGGTCCTGAATTCCCTGAAGCAACCTGAGGGAGTTCCTGAGGTCCCCGTCGCAATTCGAGAAGTACCCCCAGCTTCCAGCCGCACTCGAGAAACATCACAAAATTATGCCCTCAATGCCAGATGAGGAAATTTTGCGCTGCAGAATCTCAAGAGAAATACCACATTACCTCTTGAAAGGCAAAAATGTATTTGACACCCATTATGCGACTCAGAAATTTCACTAACATCATTCCCCATTGGAGAGGAGAACACACTTTATGGACTCAATACAAGATGGCCCCTATTTCCATTTAACGGCTCTAGAGTAAACCTGAATTTCCCCTTCCAATGCAATAGGGTCCCTACTCACCTCTAGTAGCCCGAGAGAGTTCCTGAGGTCCCGGTTTCAACTGGAGAATTACCCTCAGGTTCCCGTGGTAGCTAGAGATACACCACAAAATTTTCCCCTCAATGCGAGATTAGCTAATTTTGCACTGCACCATCTCAAGAGAAATACTACATTCACTCTTGAAAGGCAAAGGGTACTTGACACCCTTTATGCGACTCAGAAATTTAAGTTACATCAGTCCACATTGGAGAGGAGAACACACTTTATGGACTCAATTCGAGATGAGGCCCTATTCCCATTAATGGCTCGCGAGTAAACCGGAAATTTCCCTTCAAACACAAAAGGGGGCCTGACTTCCTTGAACAATTCAAGCGAGTTCCTGAGGTCCCCGTAGCAACTCGAGAAGTACCCCAGCTTCCTGCCGCAACTCGAGAAACACCACAAAACTATCCCCTCAATGCGAGATAAGGAAATTTTGCACTGCAGATTATCAAGAGAAATCCCACATTCCCTCTTGAAAGGCAAAAGGGTACTTGACACCCTTTATGCGTCTCAGAATTTTCACTAAAATCAGTCCCCATTGGAGAGGAGAACACACGTTATGATCTCAATTCGAGATGAGGCCCTATTCCCATTTAACGGCTCCAGAGTAAAGCGGAAGTTTCCCTTCCAACACAAAACGGGACCTGATTTCCCTGAAGAAACACGAGCGAGTTTCTTAGATGCCCATCGCAACTCAAGAAGTACCCCCAGCATCCCGCCGCAACTCGAGGAACAACAAAAAATTATCCCCTCAATGCGAGATGAGGAATGTTTGAACTGCAGAATCTCAAGAGAAATAGCACATTCTCTCGTGAAATGCAAAAGAGTACTTCACGGCCTTTATGTGACTCATAAAGTTCCCTCACAGAGCCGTCCCCATTGGTAAGGAGAACACAGTTTATGGACTCAATTCGAGATGAGGCCCTATTCGCATTTAATGGCTCTAGAGTAAACCGGAAATTCCCCTTCAAGCACAAAAGGGGACCTGACTTCCCTGAAGCAACCCAAGCGAGTTCCTGAGGTCCCCGTCGCAACTCGAGAAGTACCCGCAGCTTCCCGCCGCAACTGGAGAAACACCACAAAATTATCCCCTCAATGCGAGATGAGGAAATTTTGTGCTGCAGAATCACAAGAGAAATTCCACATTCCTGCTTGAAAGGCAAAAGGGTACTTGACTCCGTTTAGGCGACTCAGAATGGTCCCTAATATCCGTCTTCAGTGGAGAGGAGAACACAATTTATAGACTCAAATTGAGAAGAGACAATATTCCCATTTAACGACTAGAGAGTAATCCGGAAGTTCCCCTTCCAGCACAAAGGGGAACTGATTTCCCTGAAGTAACTCGAGTGAGTTCCTGAGGTACCCGTCGCAACTCGAGGAGTTCCCCACGCTTCCCGCCGCAATTCGAGAGACTCTACAAAATTATCCCCTCAATGCGACATGAGGTAATTTTGTGCTGCAAATCTCAAGAGAAATTCCACATTCCTGCTTGAAAGGTAACAGGGTACTTGACACACTTTATGCCACTCAGAAAGTTCCCTATCATCCGTACCCATTGGAGAGGAGAACACACTTTATGGACTCAACCTCAGAGAAGGCCCTATTCCCATTAAAGGGCTCGAGAGTATTCCGGAAGTTCCCCTTCCAGTACAAATGGGACTTGACTTCCCTAGAGTAACTCGAGCGAGTTCCTGAGGTCCCCGTCGAAACTCCAGTAGTACGCCCAGCTTCCCAACTCAACTTGAGAAACACCACAAAATTATCCCCTCAATGTGAGATGAGGAGATTTTGCACTGCAGAATCTCAAGAGAGATCCCACAGTCCCGCTTGAAAGGCAAAAGGGTACTTGACTCCATTTAAGCAATTCAGAATTGTCCCTAACTTCCGTCCTCAGTGGAGAGGAGAACACAATTTATGGACTCAAATTGAGAAGAGGCAATATTCCCATTTAACAGCTAGAGAGTAATCCAGAATTTCCCTTTCCAACACAAAAGATGACTTGACTCCCTGAAGCATACCGAGCGAGTTCTTGAGGTCCCCATCGCAACTCTAGAAGTACCCCCAGCTTCCTGCCACAACTCGAGAAACACCACAAAATTACCCCGTCAATGTGAGATGAGGAAATTTTTCACTGCAGAATCTCAAGAGAAAACCACATTCCCACTTGAAAGGCAAAAGGGTATTTACACCCTTTATGCGACTCAGAAAGTTCCCTCACACAGCTGTTCCCATTAGAGAGGAGAACACACTTTATTAATTCAATTCGAAATGAGGCCCTATTCCCATTTAACGGCTTGAAAGTAAACCGGAAGTTCCCCTTCCAACACAGAAGTGGTCCTGACTTTCCTGAAGCAACCCGAGCGAGATCTTGAGTTCCCCGACGCAAATCGAGAAGTACCCCCAGCTTCCTGCAGCAACTCGAGAAACACCACAAAATTATCCCTCAATGCGAGATGAGGAAATTTTGCGCTGAAGAATCTCAAGAGACATACCACATTCTCACTTGAAAGGCAAAAGGGTAAATGACACCTTGTGCGACTCAGAAAGTTCCCTCACACAGCCGTTCTCATTGGACAGGAGAACACACTTTATGGACTCAAGTCGAGATGAGCCCCTATTCCCATTTCACGGCTCGAGAGTAAACCAGAAATTCCCCTTCCAAAACAAAAGGGGACCTGACTTCCCTGAAGCAACCCGAGCGAGTTCCTGATGTCCCAGTCGCAACTCGAGAAGTACCCCCAGCTTTCCGCCGCAACTCGAGAAACAGCACAAAATTATCCCCTCAATGGGAGATGAGGAAATTTTGAGCGGCAGAATCTCAAAAGAAATACCACATTCCCTCTTGAAAGGCAAAAGGGTACTTGACACCTTTCATGCGACTCAGAAAGTTCCCTCACACAGCCGTCCCCATTGGAGAGGAGAACACATTTTTGGACTCAAATCGAGATGAGCCCCTAATCCCATTTAATGTCTCAAGAGTCAACCTGAAAATCCCCTTCCAACACCAAAGGGCAACTGACATTCCTAAAGCAACCCGAGCGAGTTCCTGAGGTCCCCATCGCAACTCGAGCAGTACCCCCAGCTTACCACCGAAACTCGAGAAACACCACAAAATTATCCCCTCAATGTGAGATGAGGAAATTTTGCGCTGCAGAATCTCAAGAGAAATACCACAGTCCCTCTTGAAAGGCAAAGGGTACTTGACACCCTTTATGGCACTCAGAAAGTTCCCTTACACAGCCGTTCACATTAGACAGGAGAACACACTTTATGGACACAATTCGATATGAGCCCCTATTCCCATTTAACGGCTCGAGAGTAAACCGGAAGTTCCCAATCCAACACAAAAGGGAACCTGACTTCCCTGAAGCAACCAGAACGAGTTCCCTAGGTCCCAGTCGCAATTCGAGAAGTATCCCCACCTTCCCGCCGCACCTCGAGAAACAGCACAAAATTATCCCCTCAATGCGAGATGAGGAAATTTAGTGCTACAGTATCTCAAGAGAAATACCACTTTCCCTCTTGAAAGGCAAAAGGGTACTTGACACCCTTTATGCGACTATGAAATTTCACTAATATCAGTCCCCATTGGAGAGGAGAACCTACTTTATGGACTCAACTCGAAAAGAGGCCCTATTCCCATTAAAGTGCTCGAGAGTAATCCTGAAGTTCGACATTCAGCGCAAAAGGGGACCTGATTTCCCTGAAGTAACTCAAGTGAGTTCCTGAGGTCCCCGTCGCAACTCGAGAAAAACAACCAGCTTCCCACCACAATTCGAAAAACACCACAAAATTATCCCCTCAATGCGAGATGAGGAAATTTTGCGCTGCAGAATCTCAAGAGTCATCCCACAATCCCGCTTGAAAGGCAAAAGGGTACTTGACTCCCTTGAGGCGACTCAGAATGGTCCCTAACATCCGTCCTCAGTGGAGAGGAGAACACTCTTTATGGATTCTATTGGAGAAGAGGCCCTATTGCCTTTTAAGGGCTCGAGAGTAATCCGGAAGTTCCTCCTGCAAAACAAAAGTGGAGCTGACTTCCCTGAAGCAATCTGAGCAAGTTCCTGAGATCTCCATCGCAAAGAGAAGAATCCGCAGCTTCCCGCCCCAACACAAGTTACACCACTTAATTATCCCCTCAATGCGAGATGAGGAAATTTTGCGCTGCAGAATCTCAAGAGAAATCCCACATTCCGGCTTGAAATGCAAAAGGGTACTTGACACAATTTATGCGACTCAGAAAGTTCCTCACACAGCCGTCCCCATTGGGGAGGAGAACACAGTTTATGGACTCAACTTGAGTTGTTGCCCTATTCCCATTTAAGGGTTCGAGAGTAATCCAGAAGTTCCCCTACCAGCACAAAAGGGGACCTGACATCTCTGAAGCAACTCGAGCGAGATGCTGAGGTCCCCGTCGTAACTCTAGAAGTAACCCCAGCTTCCCGCCGCAACTTGAGAAACACCACAAAATTATTCCCTCAATGCGAGATGAGGAAATGTTGCGCTGCCGAATCCCAAGAGAAATCCCACATTACCGCTTGAAAGGCAAAAGTGTACTGGACACACTTTATGCGACTCAGAAAGTTCACTCCCACAGCCGTCCCCATTGGAGAGGAGAACACACTTTATGAACTCAACTCCAGAAGAGGCCAATTCCCATTTAAAGGCTCGAGAGTAATCGCGAAGTTCCCCTTCCAACAAAAAAGGGGACCTGTAGCAACCCGAGCGGGTTCCTGAGGTCCCCGTCGCAACTCGAGAAGAACCCCCAGCATCCCACCGCATCTCGAGAAACTCCACAAAATTATCCCATCAAGGCGAGATGAGGAAATTTTGCACTGCACAATCAAGAGAAATTCCACAATCCCTCCTGAAAGGCAAAAGGGTACTTGACACACTTTTTTCAGTTTAGTTCATTTCAGTCGCTCAGTCGTGTCAGACTCTCCGACACCCCATGAATCACTGTTCGCCAAACCTCCCTGTCCATCACCAACTCCCGGAGTTCACTCAAACTCATGTCCACAGAGTCAGAGATTCTATCCAGCCATCTCATTCTCTGTCGTCCCATTCTCCACCCCCCAACATTTGCTAGCATCTGAATCTTTTCCAGTGACTCAACTCGTCGCCTGAGGTGGCCAAAGTATTGCAGTTGCAGCTTTAGCATCAGTCCTTCCAATGAACACCCAGGATTGATCTCCCTTAGAATGGACTGGTTGGATCTTCTTGAAGTACAAGGGACTCTCAAGAGTCTTCTCCAACACCACAGTTCAAAAGCGTCAATTCTTCGGCGATCAGCTTTCTTCACAGTCCAACTCTCACATCCATACATGACCACTGGAAAAACCACAGCCTTGACTAGACGGACCTTGGTTGGCAAAGTAATGTCTCTGCTTTTTAATATACTACCAAGGTTGGTCATAACTTTCCTTCCTAGGAATAAGCGCCTTTTAATTTCATGGCTGCAATCAGCATCTGCAGTGATTTTGGAGCCCAAAAAATTAAAGTCTGACACTGTTTCCACTGTTTTTCCAACTATTTGGAAATCCCACATTCCCGCTTGAAAGGAAAAAGGGAACTTGACTCCCTTGAGGCGACTCAGAACGGTCCCTAATATCAGTCCTCATTGGAGAGGAGAACACACTTAATGGAGTCAAATCGAAAAGAGGCAATATTCCCATTTAACGGCTCAAGAGTAATCCGGAAGTTTCCCTTTCAACACAAAGGGCACTTGACTTCGCTGAAGCAACCCGAGGGAGTACCTGAGGTCCCCGTTGCAACTCAAGAATTACACACTGCTTCCCGCCGCAACTCGAGAAACAACACCAAATTATCTTCTCAATGCGAGATGAAGTAATTTTGCGCTGCAGAATCTCAAGAGAAATCCCACATTCCTGCCTGAAAGGCAAAAGTGTACTTGACACACTTTATACCACTCAGAAATTTCCCTAACATCCATCCCCATTGGAGAGCAGAACACACTTTATGGACTCAACTCGAGAAGAGGCCCTATTCCCATTAAAGGGCTCGAGAGTTATCCAGAAGTTCCCCTTCCAGCACAAATGGGGATCTGACTTCCCTGACGTAACTCTTGTGATTTCCTAGGGTCCCAGTCCCAACTCGACAAGTAACCCCAGCTTCCCGCCGCAATTTGAGAAACACCACAAAATTGTCCCCTTAATGCGAGAGGAGGAAATTTTGCGCTGCAGAATCTCCAGAGAAGTCCCACATTCCAGCATGAAAGGCAAAAGCATAATTCACTCCCTTTATGCGACTCATAATGTTCCCTAATATCCGTCCTCTTTGGAGAGAAGAACAACTTATGGACTCAAAACGAGAGGAGGCATTATTCCCATTTAAAGGCTCCAGAGCAATCCAGAAGTTCCCCTTCCAACACAAAAGGGGACTTGACTTCCCTGAAGCAACCTGAGAGAGTTCCTGATGTCCCCATTGCAACTCGAGAAGTACCCCCAGCTTTCGGCCGCAACTCGAGAAACACCACAAAATTATTCCCGGAATGCGAGATGAGGAAATTTTGCAGTGTAGATTCTGAAGGGAAAATCCACATTCCCACTTGAAAGGCAAAAGGGTACTTGACTCCATTTATACGATTCAGAAACTTCCCTCAAACAGACGTCCCCATTGGAGAGAAGAACACATTTATGGGCTCAAATCTAGAAGCGGCCCTATTCCCTTTTAACGGCTAGAGAGTAATCCAGAATATCCCCTTCCAAAAAAAGAGGGACCTGACTTCCCTGAAGTGACCCAAGTAAGTACCTGAGGTCCCTGTCGCAACTAGAGTAGTACCCCCAACTTCCCGCCGCAACATGAGAAACACCACAAAATTATCCCCTCAAAGCGAGATGAGGAAATTTTTCGCTGAAGAATCTAAAGAGAAAACCCACATTCCCTCCTTAAAGGCAAAAGGGTACTTGTAACCCTTTTTGCGACTCAGAATGTTCCCTCCCACAGCATTCCCCATGGGAGAGGAGAACACAAATTATTTACTCAATTCAAGAAGCGGCCCTATTCCCATTTAACGGCTCAAGAATATTCCGGATGTTCCCCTTCCAGCACAAAAGCAGACTTGACATCCATGAATCAACACGAGCGACTTCCTGAGGTCCCCGTCGCAACTCGAGAAGTACCCCCATCATCCCGCCACATATCCAGAAACACCACAAAATTATCCCCTCAAGGCGAGATGAGGAAATTTTGCGCTGCACAATCAAGAGAAATTCCACATTTCCGCCTGAAAGGCAAAAGGGTACTTGACACACTTTATTCAGTTCAGTTCAATTCAATCGCTCAGTCGTGTCCAACTCTCCGCGACCCCACGAATCACTGTTCGTCAAGCCTCCCTGTCCATCACCAACTCCCGGAGTTCACTCAAACTCATGTCCACAGTGTCGGAGATTCTATCCAGCCATCTCATTCTCTGTCGTCCACTTCTCCTCCTGCCCCCAACCGCTCCCAGCATCAGAATCTTTTCCAGTGAGTCAACTCGTCGCCTGAGGTGGCCAAAGTATTGCAGTTGCAGCTTTAGCATCAGTCCTTCAAATGAACACCCAGGATCGATCTTCCTTAGAATGGACTGGTTGGATCTTCATGCAGTACAAGGGACTATCAAGAGTCTTTTCCAACACCACAGTCCAAAAGCGTCAATTCTTCGGCGATCAGCTTTCTTCACAGTCCAACTCTCACATCCATACATGACCACGGGAAAAACCATAGCCTTGAAAAGACGGACCTTGGTTGGCAAAGTAATGTCTCTGCTTTTTAATATACTATCAAGGTTGGTCATAACTTTCCTTCCTAGGAGTAAGCGCCTTTTAATTTCATGGCTGCAATCAGCAACTGCAGTGATTTTGGTGCCCAAAAAATTAAAGTGTGACACAGTTTCCACAATTTTTCCATCTATTTCCAGTGAAGTGATGGGACCAGATGCCATGATCTTTGTTTTCTGAATGTTGATCTTCAAGCCAACCTTTTTACTCTCCTCTTTCACCTTCATCAAGAGGCTTTTGAGTTTCTCTTCACTTTCTGCCATAAGGGTGGTGTCATCTGCATATCTGAGGTTATTGATATTTCTTCCAGCAATCTTGATTCCAGCTTGTTCTTCTTGCAGCCCAGCATTTCTCATGATGTACTCTGCATATAAGTTAAATAAGAAAGGTGACAATATACAGCCTTGACGCACTCCTTTTCCTATTTGGAACCAGTCTGTTGTTCCATGTATAGTTCTGAGTGTTGCTTCCTGACCTGCATACAGGTTTCTCAAGAGGCAGCTCAGGTTTCTGGGATTCCCATCTCTTTCAGAATGTTCCACAGTTTATTGTGATCCACACAGTCAAAGGTTTTGGCATAGTCAATGAAGCAGAAATAGATGTTTTTCTGGAACTCTCTTGCTTACTCCATGATCCAGCAGATGTTGGCAATTTTATCTCTGGTGACTCTTCCTTTTCTAAAACCTTCTTGAACAACTGGGAGTTCACGGATAACATATTGCTGAGGCCTGGCTTGGAGAATTTTGAGCATGACTTTACCAGCATGTGAGATGAGTGCAATTGTGCGGTAGTTTGAGCATTCTTTGGCATTGCCTTTCTTTGGGATTGGAATGAAGACTGACCTTTTTCAGCCCTGTGGCCACTGCTGAGTTTTCCAAGTTTGTTGGCATATTGAGTGCAGCACTTTCACAGCATCATCTTTCAAGACTTGAAATAGCTCAACTGGAATTCCATCACTTCCACTAGCTTTGCTCCTAGTGATGCTTTCTAAGGCCCACTTGACTTCACATTCCAAGATGTCTGGCTCTAGGTCAGTGATCACATTTTCGTGACTATCCTGGTAGTGAAGATCTTCTTTGTACAGTTCTTCTGTGTATTCTTGTCACCTCTTCTTAATATCTTCTGCTTCTGTTAGGTCCATACCATTTCTGTCCTTTATCGAGCCCATCTTTGCAAGAAATGATCCCTTGGAATCTCTAATGTTCTTGAAGAGATCTCTTGTTTTTCCTATTCTGTTGTTTTCCTCTATTTATTTGCATAGATCACTGAGGAATGCTTTCTTATCTCTCCTTGCTATTCTTTGGAACTCTTCATTCTAATGCTTTTATCTTTCCCTTTCTCCTTTGCTTTTCGCTTCTCTTCTTTTCACAGAAATTTGTGGGGCCACCTCAGACAGCCATTTTGCGTTTTTTGCATTTCTTTTCCATGGGGAGGCTCTTGGTCCCTGTCTCCTGTACAATGTCACGAACCTCTGTCCAGAGATCATCAGGCACTCTATCTATCAGATCTAGTCCCATAAATATATTTCTCACTTCCACTGTATAATCATAAGGGATTTGATTTAGGTCGTATCTGAATTGTCTAGGGATTTTCCCTACTTTCTTCAATTTAAGTCTAAATTTGGCAATTAGGAGTTCATGATCTGAGCCACAGTCAGCTCCTGGTCTTGTTTTTGCTAACTGTATACAGCTTCTCTGTCTTTGGCTGCAAAGAATATAATCAATCTGATTTTGGTGTTGACCATCTGATGATGTCCACGTGTAGAGTCTTCTCTTTTGTTGTTGGAAGAGGGTGTTTGCTATGACCAGTGCGATCTCTTGACAAAACTCTATGAGCCTTGGCCCTGCTTCATTCCGTGCTCCAAGGCCAAATTTGCCTCTTACTCCAGGTGTTTCTTGACTTCCTACTTTTGCATTCCAGTCCCCTATAATGAAAAGGACATCTTTTTTGGGTGTTAGTTCTAAAAGGTCTTGGAGGTTTTCATAGAACCGTTCAACTTCGGCTTCTTCAGTGTTACTGGTTGGGGCATAGGCCTGGATTACTGTAATGTTGAATGGTTTGCCTTGGAAACGAACAGAAATCATTCTGTCGTTTTTAAGATTGCATCCAAGTACTGCATTTCGGACTCTTTTGTTGACCATGATGGCTACTCCATTTCTTCTAAGGGATTCCTGCCCACAGTAGTAGATATAATGGTCATCTGAGTTAAATTCACCCATTCCAGTCCATTTTAATTCCCTGATTCCTAGAATATCTACGTTCACTCTTGCCATCTCCTGTTTGACCACTTCCAATTTGCCTTGATTCATGGACCTAACATTCCAGGTTCCTATGCAATCTTGCTCTTTACAGCACCGGACCTTGCTTCTATCACCGGTCACATCCATAACTGTGTACTGGTTTTGCTTTTGCTCCATCCCTTCATTCCTTCTAGAGTTATTTCTCCACTGATCTCCAGTAGCATACTTGGCACCTACCGACCTGGGGAATTCCTCATTCAGTATCCTGTCATTTTGCCCTTTGATACTGTTCATGGGGTTCTCAAGGCAAGTATACTGAAGTGGTTTGCCATTGCCTTCTCCAGTGGACCACATTCGGCTGTGGTCCATGTGATCAGATCGACTAGATTCCTGTGATTATGATTTCAGTGTGTCTGCCCTCTGATGCCCCCTCGCAATACCTACCCTCTTCTTTGAGTTTCTCTTACCTTGGGTGTGGGATATGTCTTCACAGCTGCTCCAAGAAAGCGCAGCTGCTGCACCTTACCTTGGATGAGGGGTATGTCCTCAAGGCTGCCCCTCCTGACCTTGAACGTGAGTAGATCCTCTCGGCCCTCCCCCGCACAGCCACCGCCTTTTGGACGTGTGGTACCTCCTCTTGGCCGCCTGCTCTGGCCTCAGTCATGGGGTAACTCTTCATGGCCGTGCATCTTTGCATGGGAGGTTGTGCCAGGGCCTGCGTCTCTCGCGTCTGCGTGGGCGGGGCCGTCGACCTTGGCATCTGCGCTGGTGGGGGTGGTGTCTCTCGCGTCTGCGTGGGAAAGGCCGGGGTCTCTTGGGTCTGGGCAGGCAGGGAAGGCTTCTCTTGCGTTTGCGAGGGAGGGGATGGCATCTCTCGCATCTGCGCCACCGGATTTGACTCAGAAATTTTCCTCACACAGTCGTCCCCATTGGAGAGGAGAACAAAGGTTATGGACTAAACTTGAGAATAGGCCCTATTCCCATTTAACTGATGGAGACAAATCCTGAAATTTCCTTTCCAACACAAAAGCGGACCTGATTTCCCTGAAAAAACCGAGCGAGTTACTGAGGTGCCTGTCACAACTCGATAAGTTCCCCCAAATTCCTGCTGAAACTCAAGAAACATCACAAAACTATCCCATCAATGTGAGATGAGGAAATTTTGCGCTGCAGAATCTCAAGAGAAATCCTACTTTCCTGCTTGAAAGGAAAAAGGGTACTTGAAACCCTTTATGCGACTCAGAAATTTCCCTCACACAGTCGTCCCCATTGGAGAAGAGAACACTCTTTATGGACTCAACTCGAGAAGAGGCCCTATTTCCGTTTAACGTCTCGAGAGTAATTAAGAAATACCCCTTGCACTAAAAAAGGGTAACTAACTTCCTTGAAGCAGCACAAGAGAGTTGCTGAGGTTCACGTCACAATTCGAGATGTACCCCCAGCTTTCCACCTCAATAGGAGAAACACCACAAAATTATTCCCTCAATGCGAGATGAGGAAATTTTCCCTGCATAATCTCAAGAGAAATCCCACATTCCCTAATGAAAGGCAAAAGTGTACCTGACACTCTTTATATGACTCAGAAAATTCCCTCACAAGGCGTCCCTGTTGGAGAGGAGAACACAATTTATGGACTCAATTGGAGATGAGCCCCTATTCCCATTTAACGGCTCGAGAGGGAACCGGAAGTTCCCCTTCCAACGCCAAAGTGGACCTGACTTCCTTGAAGCAACCCGAGTGACTTCCTGAGGTCACCGTCGCAACTGGAGAAGTACCCCCAGCTTACCGCTGCAACCCGAGAAACACTACAAAATTATCCCCTGAATGCGAGGTGAGGAAATTTTGCACTGCAGAATCACAAGTGAAATACCATATTCACTCTTGAAAAGCAAAAGTGTACTTGACACCCGTTATGCGACTTAGAAATTTGACTAACTTCAGACCACATTGGAGAGGAGAACACACTTTAAATGCTCAATTCGAGATGAGTTCCTATTCCCATTTAACGACTCAGGAGGAAACCGGAAGTTCCCCTTCAACACAAAAGGGGACCTGACTTTGCTGAAGCAATCCGAGCGAGTTCCTGAGATCCCGATCTCAACTCAAGTATTACCCCAGCTTACCACTGCAACTCGTGAAACAATACAAAATGATACCCTCAAAGAGAGATGAGGAAATTTTGGGCAGCAGAATCTCAAGAGAAGTACCACATTCCCTCTTGAAAGGCAAAAGAGTGCTTGACACCCTTTATGCGACTCAGAAATTTCACTAACATCAGTCCCCATTGGAGAGGAGAACACACTTAATATAGTCAATTCGAGATGAGGCTCTATTCGCATTTAACGGCTCTAGAGTAAAACGGAGGTTCCTCTTCCAACACCAAAGGGGACCTGACTTCCCTGAGTAACCTGAGCGAGTTCGTGAGGTCCCCGTCACAACTCTAAAAGTACCCAGCTTCCCGCCGCAACTCGAGAAACACCACAAAATTATCCCCTCAATGCGAGATGAAGAAATTTTACGCTGCAGAATCTCAAGAGAAATACCACATTCCCTCTTGAAAGGCAAAAGGGTACTTGACACCCGTTATGTGACTCAGAAATTTCACTAACTTCAGACCCCATTGGAGAGGAGAGCACATTATATATACTCAATTCGAGATGAGTTCCTATTCCCATTGAACGGCTCGAGAGTAAACCGGAAGTTCCTCTTCCAACACCAAAGGGGATCTGACTTCCCTGAAGCAACCCAGGCGAATTCCTGAGGTCCCTTTCACAACTCGAGAAGTACCCCCAGCTTCCCGCTGCAACTCGAGAAACACCACCAAATTTTCCACTCAATGCGAGATGAGGAAATTTTGTGCTGCAGAATCTCAAGAGAAATACCACATTCCCCATTGAAAGGCAAAAGGGTACTTGACACTCTTTATGCGACTCAGAAATTTCACTAATATCAGTCCTCATTAGACAGGAGAACACACTTTATGGACTCAATACGAGTTGAGCCCTTATTCCCATTTAACGGCTTGAGAGTCAACCGGAAGTTCCCCTTCCAACACCATAGGGGACCTGACTTCCCTGAAGCAACCCGAGCGAGTTCCTGAAGTCCCCGTCGCAACTCGAGAAGTAAACCCAGCTTCCCGCCGCAACCTGAGAAACATCAAAAAATTTTCCCCTCAATGCGAGATAAGGAAATTTTGCACTGCAGAATCTCAAGCGAAATTCCACTTCCCACTTGAAAGGAAAAAGATTACTTGACACCCTTTATGCGACTCAGAAATTTCACTAACATCACTCCGCATTGGAGAGGAAAGCACACTTTATGGACTCAATTCGAGATGAGTTCCTATTCCCATTTAACGGCCCAGGAGTAAACCGGAAGTTCCCCTTACAACGGCATAGGGGACCTAAATTCCCTGAAGCAACCCGAGCGACTTCCTGAGGTTACCGTCGCAACTCGTAAAGTACCCCCAGCTTACCGCTACAACTCGAGAAACACCACAAAATTATCCCCTCGATGCGAGATGAGGAAATTTTGCGATTCAGAATCTCAAGAGAAATACCATATTCCCTCTTGCAAGGCAAAAGGGTCCTGGACACCCTTTATGCGACTCAGAAAGTACCCCACACAGCCGTTCCCAATGGACAGGAGAACACACTTTATGGACTCATTTCAAGATGAGCACCTATTCCAATTTAACGGCTGCAGAGTAATCCGTAAGTTCCCCGTTCAACACAAAAGGGGACATGACATCCCTGAAGCAACCCGAGCGAGTTCCTGAGGTTCCCGTCACAACTCGAGAAGTACCCCCAGCTTCCCGCCGCAACTGGAGAAACACCACCAAATTATCCCCTCAATGCGAGATGAGGACATTTTGCGCTGCAGAATCTCAAGAGAAATAACATATTCCATCTTCAAAGGCAAATGGGTACTTGACAACATTTATGCGACTCAGAAAGTTCCCTCACACAGCCGTCCCCATTGGAGAGGAGAACACACTTTATGGACTCAATTCAAGATGATCCACTATTCCCATTTAATGGCTCAATAGTATAACGGAAGTTCCCCTTCCAACACAAAAGGGGAACTGACTTCCCTGAAGCTAACCGACCGAGTTCCTGAGGTCCCCGTCGCAACTCGAGCATTACCCGCAGCTTCTTACAAGACTTGAGAAACACCAGAAAATTATCCCCTCAATGCGATATGAGGAAATTGTGCGCTGCAGAATATCAGGAGAAATACCACATTCCCTCTTGAAAGGCAAAAGGGTACTTGACACTATATATATGACTCAGAAAGTTCCCTCACATAAATGTTCCCATTGGACAGGAGAACACACTTTATGGACTCAATTCGAGATGAGTCCCTATTCCCATTTAAGGGCTCGAGAGTAAACAGGAAGTTCCTCTTCCAGCACCAAAGGGGACCTGACTTCCCTGAAGCAACCCGAGCGAGTTCCTGAGTTCCCCGTCGCAACTCGAGAATTACACCCAGCTTCCCGCCGCAATTCGAGAAACACCATGAAATTATACCCTCAAAGTGACATGAGGAAATTTTGCGCTGCAGAATCTCAAGAGATATCCCACATTCCCGCTTGAAAGGCAAAACAGTACTTGACACACTTTATGCCACTCAGAAATTTCCCTAACATCCATCCCCTTTGGAGAGGAGAACACACATTATGGACTCAATTACAGAAGAGGCCCTATTCCCATTAAAGGGCTCGAGAGTAAACCGGAAGTTCCCCTTCCAACACCAAAGGGGACCTGACTTCCATGAACCAAGCCAAGCAAGTTCCTGAGGTCCTCGTCTCAACGCGAGAAGTACCCCCAGCTTCCCGCCGCAATTCGAGAAACAACACCAAATTATACACTCAAAGCGACATGAGGAAATTTTGCGCTGCAGAATATCAAGAGAAATCCCACATTCCCGCTTAAAAGGCAAAAGGGAATTTGACTCCCTTGAGGCGACCCAGAACGGTCCTTAATATCCGTCCTCATTGGAGAGGAGAACACACTTAATGGAGTCAAATTGAGAAGAGGCAATATTCCCATTTAACGGCTCGAAAGTAATCCGGAAGTTCCCCTTCCAACACAAAAGGGGACTTGACTTCGCTGAAGCACCCCGAGCGAGTTCCTGAGGACCCCACCGCAACTCAAGAATTACACCCTGCTTCCCGCCTCAACTCGAGAAACATCAACAAATTATCCCCTCAATGCGCGATGAAGTAATTTTGGGCTGCAGAATCTCAAGAGAAATCCCACATTCACGCCTGAAAGGCAAAGGTGTATTTGACAACCTTTATGCGCCTCAGAAATATCACTAACATCAGTCCCCAATGGAGAGGAGAACACACTTTAGGGACTCAATTCGAGATAAGCCACTATTCACATTTAACGGCTCGCGAGAAATCCGGAGTTCCCCTTCCAACACAAAAGGGGACTTGACTTCCCTGAAGAAACCGGAGTGAGTTCGTGAGGTCCCCGTCCCAACTCGAGAAGTACCCTCAGTTATCCGTCGCAACTCGAGAAACACCACAAAATTATCCCCTCAATGCGAGATGAGGAAATTTTGCGCTGCAGAATCTCAAGTGAAATACCATATTCCCTCTTGCAAGGCAAAAGGGTAATGGACACCCTTTATGTGACTCAGAAAGTTCCCTCACACAGCCGTCCCCAATGGACATGAGAACCCACTTTATGGACTCAATTCGAGATGAGCACCTATTCCCATTTAATGGCTAAAGAGTAATCAGGAAGTTCCCCTTCCAACACAAAAGGGGACATGACAGCCCTGAAGCAACCTGGGCGAGTTCCTGTGGTCACCGTCGCAACTGGAGAAGTATCCCCAGCTCCCCGCCGCAACTCGTGAAACACCACAAAATTATCCCCTCAATGCGAGATGAGGAAATTTTGCGCTTCAGAATCTCAGGAGAAATACCACATTACCTCTTGAAAGGCAAAAAGGTACTTGACACCCTATATGCGACTCAGAAAGTTCCCTCACATGACTGTTCCCAGTGGACAGGAGAACACACTTTATGGACTCAATTTGAGATGAGCCCCTATTCCCATTTAAGGGCTCCAAAGGAAACCGCAAGTTCCCCTTTCAGCACAAAAGGGGACCTGACTTCCCTGAAGCAACCCGAGCGAGTTACTGAGGTCCCCGTCACAACTCGAGAAGTACACCCAGCTTCCCACCACAAATCGTGAAACAGCACCAAATTATACCCTCAAAGTGACATGAGAAAATTTTGTGCTGCAGAATCTCAAGAGAATTCCCACATTCCCACTTGAAAGGCAAAACAGTACGTGACGCACTTTATGACACTCAGAAAGGTCCCTGATATCCATCCCCATTTTAGAGGAGAACACACTTTATGGACTGAATTTGAAATAAACCCCTATTCACATTTACGGGTTCGAGAGTAATCCGGAGTTCCCCTTCCAACACAAAAGTGGACTTGACTTCCCTGAAGAAACTGGAGCGAATTCCTGAGGTCCTCGTCGAAACTCGAGAAATACCCCAACTTCCCGCCTCAACACGAGACACACCACAAAATTATCCCGTCAATGTGAGATGAGCTAATTTTGCGCAGTGGAATCACAAGAGAATTCCCACATTCCCGCTTGAAAGGCAAAACAGTACTTGACACACTTTATGCCACTCAGAAAGTTCCCCAACATCCATCCCCATTGGAGAGGAGAACACACTTTATGGACTCAATTTCAGAAGAGGCCCTATTCCTATTAAAGGGCTCGAGAGTAATCCGGAATTTCCCCTTCCAGCACAAAATGCTACCTGAGTTCCCCAAAGTAACTGGAGTGAGTTCCTGAGGTCCCCGTGATAATTCGAGAAGTACCCCCAGCTTCCCGCTGCAATTCGAGAAACACCACAAAATTATCCCCTCAATGCGAGATGAGGAAAATTTGCGCTGCATAATCTCAATAGAAATCCCACATTCCCGATTGAAAGGCAAAAGGGAACTTGACTCCCTTGAGACGACTCAGAATGGTCCCTAATATCCGTCCTCATTGGAGAGGAGAACACACTTAATGGAGTCAAATAGAGAAGAGGTAATATTCCCATTTAACGGCTTGAGAGTAATCCGGAAGTTCCGCTTTCAACACAAAAAGGACTTGACTTCGCTGAAGCAGCCCGAGCGAGTTCCTGAGGTCTCCATGGAAACTCAAGAATTACACCCTGCTTCCCGCCGCAACTCGAGAAACACCAACAAATTATCCCCTCAATGCGAGATGAAGTAATTTTGCCCTGCAGAATCACAAGAGAAATCCCACATTCCCTCCTGAAAGGCAAAAGTGTACTTGACACATTTTATGCCACTCAGAAAGTTCCCTAACATCCATCCCCTTTGGAGAGGAGAACACACATTATGGACTGAATTCCAGAATAGGCCCTATTCCCATTAAAGGGCTCGAGAGTAATCCGGAAGTTCCCCTTCCAGCACAAAATGCGACCTGAGTTCCCCGAAGTCACTCGAGTGAGTTCCTGAGATCCGCATAATAACTGGAGAAGTACTCCCAGCTTCCTGCCGCAATTCGAGTAACACTACCAAATTATCCCCTGAATGCGAGATGAGGAAATTTTGCACTGCTGGATCTCAAGAGAAATACCAGAGTCCCTCTTGAAAAGTAAAAGGGTACTTGACATCCTTTATGCGACTCAGAAATTTCCCTCACATCGCCGTCCCCATTCTACAGGAGAACACACTTTATGGACTCAAATCGAGATGAACGCCTATTCCCATTTAATGCCTCGAGATCAAACCGGAAGTTAACCTTGCAACACCAAAGGGGACCTGCCTTCCCTGAAGCAACCCGAGCGAATTCCTGAGGTCCCCGTCGAAACTCGAGGAGTACCCCCAGCTTCCCGCAACAACTCCAGAAACACCAAAAATTATCCCCTCAATGCGAGATGAGGATATTTTGCGCTCCAGAATCTCGAGAGAAATACCATATTCCCTCTTGAAAGGCAAAAGGGTACTTGACACCCTTTATGCGACTCAGAAAGTTCCATCTCACAGCTGTCCCCATTGAACAGGAGAACACACTTTATGGACTCAATTCGAGACGAGCCCCTATTTCCATTTAACGGCTGGAGAGTAAACCGGAAGTTCCTCTTACAAAACCAAAGGGGACCTGACTTTACTGAAGCAACACGAGCGAGTTCCTGAGGTCCCCGTCCCAACTTAAGAAGTACCCTCAGTTTCCCGCCGCAACTCCAGAAACACCACAAAATTATCCCCTCAATGAAAGATGAGGAAATTTTGTGTTGCAGAATCTCAAGAGAAATACCACATTCCCTCTTGAAAGGCAAAAGGGTACTTGACACCCTTTATGCGACTCAGAAAGTTCCATCACACAACCGTCCCCATTGGACAGGAGAACACACTTTATGGAATCAATTCGAGATGACCCCCTATTCCCATTTAACGGCTCAAGAGTAAACCGGAAGTTCCCCTTCCAACAAAAAAGGGGACCTGACTTCCCTGAAGAAACCCCAGCGATTTCCTGAGGTACCCGTCCCAACTCGAGAATTACGCAAGTTTCCTACCTCAACTCGAGAAACACCACCAAATTATGCCCTAAATGCGAGATGAGGAAATTTTGCTCTGCAGAATCTCAAGTGAAATACCACATTCCTTCTTAAAAGGCAAAAGGGTACTTGAAACCCTTTATGCCACTCAGAAATTTCTCTAACATCAGTCCCCATTAGAAAGGAGAACACACTTTATGGACTCAATACGAGATGAGGCCTTATTCCCATTTAACGACAAGAAAGTAACTAGAAAGTTCCTCATCCAACACAACAGGGGATCTGAATTCCCTGAAGCAACCCGAGCGAGTTACTGAGTTCCCAGTCGCAAATCGAGAACTACCCCCATCTTCCCGCAGCAACTCGAGTAACACCTCAAAATTATCCCTTCAATTCGAGATGAGGAAATTTTGTGATGCAGAATCTCAAGAGATATACCACATTCCCTCTTGAAAGGCAAAAGGGTACTTGCCACCCTTTATTCGACTCAGAAAGTTCCCTCTCACAGGCGTCCATATTGGAAAGGAGAACACACTTTATGGACTCAATTCAAGATGAGTCCCTATTCCCATTTAACGGCTCGAGAGTAAACCGGAAGTTGCCCTTCCAACACCAAAGGAAACCTGATTTCCCTGAGGCAACCTGAGCGAGTTCTTGAGGTCCCCGTCACAACTTGAGAAGTACACCCAGCTTCCCGCCGCAGCTCGAGAAACACCACAAAATTATTCCCTCAATGCTAGATGAGGAAATTTTCCACTGCAGAATCTCAAGAGAAATACCACATTCCCTCTTGAAAGGCAAAAGGGTACTTGACACCCTTTATGCGACTCAGAAATTTCTCTAACATCCCTCCCCATTAGAAAGGAGAATACACTTTATGGACTCAATTCGAAATGAGCCCCTATTCCCATTTAAGGCCTCAAGAGTAAACCGGAAGTTCCCCTCCAACACAAAAGGGGACCTGACTTCCCTGAAGCAAACCAAGCGAGTTCCTGAGGACCTGTCGCAACTTCAGAAGTACCCGAGCTTCCCACCGCAATTAGAAAAACACAACAAAATTATCCCCTAATGCGAGATGAGGAAATTTTACGCTGCACAATATCAAGAGAAATACCACATTCCCTCTTGAAAGGCAAAAGGGTACTTGACACCCTTTATTTGACTCAGAAATTTCTGTAATATCACTCCCCAAGGAAGAGAACACATACTAGGGAGTCAATTCGAAATGAGCCCGTATTCCAATTTAACGGCTTGAGACTCAACCGGAAGTTCCCCTTACAACACAAAAGGAGACCTGACTTCCCTGAAGCAACCCGATCGAGTTCCTGAGGTTCCCATTGCAACTCGAGAATTACCTCCAGCTTCCCGCCGCAACTCGAGTAACAACAAAAAATTATCCCCTCAATGCGAGATGAGGAAATTTTGCACTGCAGAATCTCAAGAGAAATACCACATTCCCTCTTGAAAGGCAAAAGGGTACTTGACACCCTTTTTTCGACTCAGAAAGTTACCTTAAACAGCCATCCCCATTAGAGAGGAGAACACACTTTATGGACTCAATTTGAGATGAGTGCTATTCCCATTTAACGGCTTGAGAGTAACCCGGAAATTCCACTTCCAACACAAAAGGGGACCTGACTTCCCTGAAGCAACCCGAGCGAGTTCCTGAGGTCCCCGTCGCAACTCGAGAAGTACCCCCAGCTTCCCGCCGTAACTGGAGAAACACCACGAAATTATCCCCTCAATGCGAGATGAGGAAATGTTGCGCTGAAGAATCTCAAGAGAAATATTCCGTTCCTTCTTGACAGGCAAAAGGGTACTTGACACACTTTATGTGACTGAGAAAGTTCCCTACACCGTCGTCCCCAGTGGACAGGAGAACAGATTTTATGGACTCAATTCGAGATGAGCTCCTATTCCCATTTAACGGATTGAGAGCAAACCGGAAGTTCCCCTTGCAAAACCATAGGGGACCTGACTTCCCTGAAGCAACCACAGCGAGTTACTGAGGTCCCCGTCGAAACTCGAAACGTACCCCCAGCTTCATGCCGCAACTCGGGAAACACCTCAAAATTATCCCCTCTATGCGAGATGAGGAAATTTTACGCTGCAGAATCTCAAGAGAAATACGACATTCCCTCTTGAAAGGCAAAAGGGTACTTGATACCCTTAATGCGACTCAGAAAATTCCCTCAAACAGCCATCCCCATTGGAGAGGAGAACACACTTTAGGTACTCAATTCGAGATGAGCCCCTATTCACATTTAACGGCTTAAGAGTAAACCAGAGGTCCCCTTCTAACACCAAAGGAGACCTGACTTCCCTGAAGTAACCAGAGCGACTTCCTGAGGTCCCCGTCGCAACTCGAGAAGTACCCCCAGTTTCCCGCCGCAACTCGAGAAACACCAAAAAATTATGCCCTAAATGCGAGATGAGGAAATTTTGCGCTTATAATCTCAAGAGAAATACCAAATTCCCTCTTGAAAGGCAAAAGGGTACTTGACACCCTTTACACGACTCAGAACGTTCCCTCAAACAGCAGTCCCCATTGGACAGGAGAATACACTTTATGGACTCAATTCAAGATGAGCCCCTATTCCCATTTAACGGACCAAGAGTAAACCAAAAGTTCCCCTTCCAACACAAAAGGGGACCTATCTTCCCTGAAGCAACCTGAGCAAGTAACAGAGGTCCCCTTTGCAACTCGAGTAGTACCGCCAGCTTCCCGCCAAACTCGAGAAACACCACAAAATTATCCCCTCAATGCGAGATGAGGTAATTCTGCGCTGCAGAATCTCAAGAGAAATACCACATTCCCTATTGAAAGGCAAAAGGGTACTTGACACCCTTTATGCGACTCAGAAAGTTCCCCCACACAGCCGTTCCCATTGGAGAGGAGAACACACTTTATGGACTCAATTCGAGATGAGATCCTAGTACGATTTAACGGCTCGAGAGTAAACCGAAAGTTCCCCTTCCAACACAAAAGGGGACCTGACTTCCCTGAAGCAACCCGACCGAATTCCTGAGGTCCCCGTCGCAACTCGAGAGACACCACAAAATTATCACCTCAATGCGAGATGAGGAATATTTGTGCTGCAGAATCTCAAGAGAAATACGACATTCCCTATTGAAAGGCAAAAGCGAACTTGACACCCTTTATGTGACTCAGAAATTTCCCTCACACAACCGTCCCCAATGGACAGGAGAACACACTTTATGGACTCAATTCGAGAGGAGTCCCTATTCCAATTTAACGGCTCAAGAGTAAACCGGAAGTTCCGATCCAACACCAAAGGTGACCTGCAATTCCTGAAGCAACTCGAGCGAGTTCCTGAGGTCCCTGTCGCAACTCGAGAAGTACAGCGAACTTCTCGCCATAACTCGAGAAACACCACAAAATTATGCCGTAAATGCGAGATGAGGAAATTTTGCTCTGCAGAATCTCAAGAGAAATACCAAATTCACTCTTGAAAGGCCAAAGGGTCCTTGACACCCTTTATGAGACTCAGAAAGTTCCGTCAAACAGCCGTCCCCATTGGACAGGAGAACACACATTATGGACTCAATTCGAAATGAGCCCCTATACCCATTTAACGGACTGAGAGTAAACCAGAATTTCCCCTTCCAACACAAAAGGGGACCTGACTTCCCTGAAGCAAACCGAGCGAGTTCCTGAAGTCCCCGTTGCAACTCGAGTAGTACCCCCAGCTTCCCGCCAAACTGGAGAAACACCACAAAATTATCCCCTGAATGTGAGATGACGAAATTTTGCGCTGCAGAGTCTCAAGAGAAATTCCACATTCCCTCTTGAAAGGCAAAAGTGTCCTTGACACCCTTTATGCGACTCAGAAATTTCACTAACATCAGTCCGCATTGGAGAGGAGAGCACAGTTTATGGACGCAAATTGAGATGAGGCCCTATTCCGAAATAAAGTCTCGAAAGTAAACCAGAAGTTGCGCTTAGAATACGAAAGCGGACCTGACTTCCCTGAAGCAAACCGAGCGAGTTCCTGAGGTCCCTGACGCAACTCGAGAAGTACACCCAGCTGCCCGCCACAACTCGAGAAACAGCACAAAATTATCAACTCAATTCGAGATGAGTAAATTTTGCGCTGCTGAATCCCAAGAGAAATACCACATTCCCTCTTGAAAGGCAAAAAGTTATTTGACACAATTTATGTGACTCAGAAAGTTCAATACACTGCCGTACCCATCCGAGAGGAGAGCACACTTTATGGACTAATCCGAGATGAGCCCCTATTCCCATTTAATGGCTCAAGAGTAAACCGGAAGTTCCCCTTCCAACACCAAAGTAGACCTGACTTTCCTGAAGCAACCCGACCGAATTCCTGAGAACCCGTCGCACCTCAAGTAGTACCCTCAGCTTCCCGCCGCAACTCGAGAAACACCACGAAATTATCCCCTCAATGCGAGATGAGGAAATATTGGGCTGCTGAATCTCAAGAGAAATACTACATTCCCTCTTGAAAGGTAAAAGGTTACTTGTCACCATTTATGCGACTCAGAAATTTCACTTATATCAGTCCGCATTGGAGAGGAGTACACCCTTTATGGACTTATTTCGAGATGAGGCCCCCTTCCCATTTAATGGCTCGAGAGTAAACCGGATGTTTCCCTTCCAACACAAAAGGAGACCTGATTTCCCTGAAGCCACCCGAGCGAGTTCCTGAGGTCCCGGTCGCAACTAAAGTTGTACACCCAGCTTCCCGCCACAACTCGAGAAACTCCAAAAAATTATCCCCTTAATGCGAGATGAGGAAATTTAGCGATGCAGAATCTCAAGAGAAATACCACATTCCATCTTGAAAGGCAAAAGGGTACTTGACACCCTTTATGCGACTCAGAAATTTCCCTCACACAGCCGTTCCCATTGGACAGGAGAACACTCTTTATGGACTCAATTCGAGATGAGCCCCTATTCCCATTTAGCGGCTCGAGAGTAAACCGAAAAATCCCCTTCCAAAAAGAAAGGGGACCAGATTCCCTGAAGCAACCGGAGCGAGTTCCTGATGTCCCCGCCGCACCTCGAGAAGTACCCCCAGCTTCCCGCCGCAACTGGATAAACACCACAAAATTATCCCCTCAATGCGAGATGAGGAAATTTTGCGCTGCAGAATCTCAAGAGAAATACCACATTCCTTCTTGAAAGGCAAAAGGGTACTTGACACCCTTGATGCAACTCGGAAAGTTCACTCACACAGCCGTCCCCACTGGAGAGGAGAACACACTTTATGGACTCAATTCGAGATGAGCCCTTGTTCACATTTAAGGGCTAGAGAGTAAACCGGAATTTCCCCTTCCAAGACCAAAGGGGAACTGAATTCCTTGAAGCAACCCGAGCGAGTTCCTGAGGGCCCCGTTTCAACTCAAAAAGTACCCCCAGGTTCCCGCCGAAACTCGAAAAACACCACAAGATTATCCCCTCAAAGCGAGATGAGGAAATTTTGCGCTGCAGAATCTAAAGAGAAATTCCACATTCCCTCTTGAACTGCAAAAGTGTACTTGACAACATTTATGTGACTCAGAAATTTCACTGACATCACTCCACATTGGAGAGGAGAGCACACTTTATGGACTCAATTGAGGTGAGCCCCTATTCCCATTTAACGGCTCGAGAGTAAACTGAAATTTCCCCTTCCAACAACAAAGGGGACCTGACTTCCATGAAACAACTCGAGCAACTTCCTTAGGTCCACGTCATAAATCGAGAAGTACCCCCACCTTACCGCTGCATCTAGAGAAACACTACAATATTACTCCTCAATGCGAGATGAGGAAATTTTGCGCTGCAGATTCTCAGGAGAAATACCGAATTCTCACTTGAAGGGCAAAAGGGTGCTTGAAACCCTTTATGCGACTCAGAAAGTTCCCTCAACCAGCCGTTCCCATTGGACAGGATAACACACTTTATGGGCTCAATTCGAGATGATCCCCTATTCCCATTTAACGGCTCGAGAGTAAACTGGAAGTTCCCCTTCCAGCACAAAAGGGGACCTGACTTCCCTGAAGTAACTCGAGTGAGTTCCTGAGGTCCCCGTCACAGCCCGAGAAGCACTTCCAGCTTCCCGCCGCAGTTCGAGAAACACCACAAAATTATCCCCTCAAAGCGACATGAGGAAATTTTGCGCTGCAAAATCTCAAGAGAATTCACACATTCCCTCTTGAAACGCAAGACAGTACTTGACACACTTTATGCCACTCAGAAATTTCCCTAACATCCATCCCCATTGGAGAGAAGAACATACTTTATGGACGCTACTCGAGAAGAGGCCCTATTCCCATTAAAGGGGTCGAGACAATCCGGAAGTTCCCCTTCCAGCACAAAATCCGACCTGAGTTCCTGGAAGTAACTCGTGTGAGTTCCTGAGTTCCCCATCATAACTCGAGAAGTACCTCCAGCTTCCGGTCGCAATTTGAGAAACTCCACAAAATTATCCCCTCAATGGGAGATGAGGAAAATTTGCACAGCAGAATCTCAAGAGAAATTCCACATTCCCGCTTCAAAGGCAAAAGGGAACTTGACTCCCTTGAGGCGACTCAGAACGGTCCCTCATATCCGTTCTCATTGGAGAACAGAACACACTTAATGGAGTCAAATTGAGAAGAGGCAATATACCCAAGACTCTTGAGAGTCCCTTATACTGCAAGGAGATCCAACCAGTCCATTCTAGAGGAGATCAATCCTGGATGTTCATTGGAGGGACTGATGCTAAAGTTGAAACTGCAATACTTTGGCCATCTCATGCGACGAGTTGACTCACTGGAAAAGACTCTGATGCTGGGAAAGGTTGGGGGCGGGAGGAGAAGGGGACGACAGAGAATGAGATGGCTGGATGGCATCACCGACTCTGTGGACATGAGTTTGAGTGAACTCCAGGAGTTGGTGATGGACAGGGAGGCCTGGCGTGCTGTGATTCATGGGGTCGCGGAGAGTCGGACATGACTGAGCGACTGAACGGAACTGAACTGAACTGAACGGCTCGAGTGTAATCCGGAAATTCCCCTTTCAACACAAAAGGGGACTTGACTTCGCTGAAGTAACCCGAGCGAATTCCTGAGGTCCCCGTCGCAACTCAAGAATTACACGCTGCTTCCTGCCGCAACTCTAGAAACACCACCAAATTATCCCCTCAATGCGAGATAAAGTAATTTTGCACTGCAGAATCTCAAGAGAAATCCCACATTACCGCCTGAAAGGCAAAAGTGTACTTGACACACTTTATATCACTCAGAAATTTCCCTAACATCTATCCCCATTGGAGAGGAGAACACACTTTATGGACGCAACTCGAGAAGAGGCCCTATTCGCATTAAAGGGCTCGAGAGTAATCCAGAAGTTCCCCTTTCAGCACAAAAGGGAACAGAATTCCCCGAAGTAACATGAGTGAGTTCCTGAGGTTCCCCGTCGCAACTCGAGAAGTACTCCCAACTTCCCGCCGCAATTCGAGAAACACCACAAAATTATCCCCTCAATGCGAGATAAGGAAATTTTGCGCTGCAGAATCTCAAGAGAAATCCCACTTTGCCGCTTGAAAGGGAAAATAGTACTTGACTCCCATGAGGCGACTCAGAATGTTCCCTAACATCCGTCCTCATGGGAGAGGAGAACACACTTAATGGAGTCAAATCGAGAAGAAGCAATATTCCCAATTAACGGCTCGAGAGTAATACGGAATTTCCCCTTTCAACAAAAAAGGGGACTTGACTTCACTGAAGCAACTCGAACGAGTTCCTGAGGTCCCCATCGCAACTCAAGAATTACACCCTGCTTCCCACCGCACCTCGAGAAAAACCACCAAATTATCCCCTCAATCCGAGATGAGGTAATTTTGCGCTGCAGAATCTCAAGAGAAATCCCACATTCCCGCTTGAAAGGCAAAAGTGTACTTGACACACTTTATACCACTCCAAAAGTTCCCTCAAACTTCCATCCCCATTGGAGAGGAGAACACACTTTTTGGACGCAACTCGAGAAGAGGCCCTATTCCCATTAAAGGGCTCGAGAGGAATCCGGAAGTTCCCCAAGCAACACAAAAGGGGACTTGACTTCCTTGAAGCAACTAGAGCTATTTCCTGAAGTCCCCGTCGCAACTTGAGAAGTACCCTCAGTTTACTGCCCCAATTCGAGAAACACCAAAAAATTATCCCCTCAATGCGAGATGAGGAAATTTTGCGCTGCAGAAGCTCAAGAGAAATGCCACATTCCCGCCTGAAAGTCAAAATGGTACTTGATTCCCTTGAGGCGACTCAGAATGGTCCCTAACATCCGTCCTCAGTGGAGAGGAGAACAACTTTATGGACTCAAATCGAGAATAGGAAATATTCCCATTAAGGGCTGGAGAGAAATCCTGAAGTTCCCCTTCCAACAAAAAAGGGGACCTTCCTTCCTTGAAGTAACTCGAGTGAGTTCCTGAGGTCCCCGTCGCTTCTCCAGAAGTACCCTCAGCTTCCCGCCGCAAATAGAGAAACACTGCAAAGTTATCCCCAAAATGCGAGATGAGGAAATTTTGCGCTGCAAAATCTCAAGAGAAATCCCACATTCTCCCTTGAAAGGCAAAAGGGTACTTGACTCCCTATATGCGACTCACAATGTTCCCTAACATCCGTCCTCAGTGGAGAGGAGAACAAACTTTAATGACTCCAATCGAGAAGAGGCAATATTCCCATTTAACAACTTGAGAGTAATCCAGAGTTCCCTTTCCAACACCAAAGGGGACTTGACTTCCCTGAAGAAACCCCAGCAATTTCCTGAGGTTCTCGTCGCAACTCAAAAAGTACCCACTGCTTCTCGCCGCAACTCGAGAAACTCAACAAAATTATCCCCTCAATGCGAGATGAGGTAATTTTGCACTGCAGAATATCAAGAGAAATCCCACATTCCCACTTGAAAGGCAAGAAGGTGCTTGACTCCGTTTATGCCATTCAGAAACTTCCCTCAAACAGACGTCCCCATTGGTGAGGAGAACACATTTATAGGCTCAACTCGAGAAGCGGCCCTATTCACTTTTAATGGCTTGAGAGTAATCCAGAATATCCCTTTCCAACAAAAAGAGGGACGTGACTTCCCTGAAGGAACCCGAGCAAGTACCTGAGGTCATCATCGCAACTAGAGTAGTACCCCCAACTTCCTGCTGCAACTCGAGAAACACCACAAAATTATCCCCTCAATGCGAGATGAGGAAATTTTGGCTGCAAAATCTAAAGAGAAAACCGACATTCCCGCTTTAAAGGCAAAAGGATACTTGACACCCTTTATGCGACTCAGATAGTTCCCTCATACAGCCGTTCCCATTGGAGAGGAGAACACACTTTCTGGACTCAATTCGAGATGAGCCCCTATTCGCATTTAACGGCTCGAGAGTAAACCGGAAGTTCCCAATTCAACACAAAAGGGGACCTGACTTCCCTGAAGCAACACGAGCGAGTTCCTGTGGTCCCCGTCGCAACTCGAGAAGTACCTCCATCATCCCGCCACAACTCCAGAAACACCACAAAATTATCCCCTCAAGGCGAGATGAGGAAATTTTGCGCTGCACAATCAAGAGAAATTCCAAATTTCCCCCTGAAAGGCAAAAGGATACTTGACACACTTTATTCAGTTCAGTTCATTTCAGTCGCTCAGTCGTGTCAGACTTTCCGACACCCCATGAATCACTGTTCGTCAAGCCTCCCTGTCCATCACCAACTCCCGGAGTTTACTCAAACTCATGTCCACAGAGTCGGTGATTCTATCCAGCCATCTCATTCTCTGTCATCACCTTCTCCTCTCGCACCCAAATATTCCTAGCATCAGAATCTTTTCCACTGTGTCAACTCGTCGCCTGAGGTGGCCAAAGTATTGCAGTTGCAGCTTTAGCATCAGTCCTTCCAATGAACACCCAGGATTGATCTCCCTTAGAATGGACTGGTTGGATCTTCTTGCAGTATTAGGGACTCTCAAGAGTCTTCTCCAACACCACAGTTCAAAAGCATCAATTCTTCAGCGATCAGCTTTCTTCACAGTCCAACTCTCACATCAATACATGACCACGGGAAAAACCATAGCCTTGACTAGACGGACCTTGGTTGGCAAAGTAATGTCTCTGCTTTTTAATATACTATCAAGGTTGGTCATAACTCTCCTTCCTATAAGAAAGCGCCTTTTAATTTCATGGCTGCAATCAGCATCTGCAGTGATTTTGGAGCCCAAAAAGATAAAGTCTGACACTGTTTCCACTGTTTTTCCAACTATTTCCAGTGAAGTGATGGGACCAGATTCCATGATCTTTGTTTTCTGAATGTTGATCTTCAAGCCAAACTTTTCACTCTCCTCTTTCACCTTCATCAAGAGGCTTTTGAGTTCCTCTTCACTTTCTGCCCTAAGGGTGGTGTCATCTGCATATCTGAGGTTATTGATATTTCTTCCAGCAATCTTGATTCCAGCTTGTGCTTCTTCCAGCCCAGCATTTCTCATGATGTACTCTGCATATAACTTAAATAAGCAAGGTGACAATATACAGCCTTGACGTAATACTTTTCCTATTTGGAACCAGTCTGTTGTTCCATGTACAGTTCTGAGTGTTGCTTCCTGACCTGCATACAGGTTTCTCAAGAGGCAGGTCAGGTAGTCTGCCATTCCCATCTCTTTCAGAATCTTCCACAGTTTATTTTGATCCACACAGTCAAAGGGTTTGGCATAGTCAATGAAGTAGAAATAGATATTTTTCTGGAACTCTCTTGCTTTCTCCATGATTCAGCGGATGTTGGCAATTTGATCTCTGGTGCCTCTGCCTGTTCTAAAACCTGCTTGAACATCTGGGAGTTCACGGATAACATATTGCTGAGGCCTGGCTTGGAGAATTTTGAGCATGACTTTACTAGCGAGTGAGATGAGTGCAATTGTGCGGTAGTTTGAGCATTCTTTTGCATTCCTTTCTTTGGGATTGGAATGAGGACTGACCTTTTCCAGTCCTGTGGCCACAGCTGAGTTTTCCAAATTTGTTGGTATATTGAGTGCAGCACTTTCACAACATCATCTTTCAATATTTGAAATAGCTCAACTGGAATTCCATCACTTCCACTAGCTTTGTTCGTAGTGATGCTTTCTAAGGCCCACTTGACTTCACATTTCAAGATGTCTGGCTTTATGTCAGTGATCACATTTTCGTGACTATCCTGGTCGTGAGGATCTTTTTTGTACAGTTCTTCTTTGTATTCTTGCCAACTCTTCTTCATATCTTCTGCTTCTGTTAGGTCCATACCATTTCTGTCCTTTATCGAGCCCATCTTTGCATGAAATGTTCCCTTGAAATCTCTAATGTTCTTGAAGAGATCTCTTGTTTTTCCTATTCTGTTGTTTTCCTCTTTTTCTTTGCACTAATCACTGAGGAAGGCTTTCTTATCTCTCCTTGCTATTCTTTGGAACTCTGCATTCTAGTGCTTATATTTTCCCCTTTCTCCTTTGCTTTTCGCTTCTCTTCTTTTCACAGCTATTTGTAAGGCCACCTCAGACAGGCATTTTGCTTTTTTTGCATTTCTTTCCATGGGGAGGCTCTTGGTCCCTGTCTCCTATACAATGTCACGAACCTCCGTCCAGAGTTCATCAGGAACTCTATCTATCAGATCTAGTCCCTTATATCTATTTCTCACTTCCACTGTATAATCATAAGGGATTTGATTTAGGTCATATCTGAATGGTCTAGGGGTTTTCCCTACTTTCTTCAATTTAAGTCTGAATTTGGCAATAAGGAGTTCATGATCTTAGCCACAGTCAGCACCTGGTCTTGTTTTCGCTAACTGTATACAGCTTCTCTGTCTTTGGCTGCAAAGAATATAATCAATCTGATTTTGGTATTGAACATCTGGTGATGTCCACGTGTAGAGTCTTCTCTTGTGTTATTGGAAGAGGGTGTTTGCTATGAACAGTGCGTTCTCTTGACAAAACTCTATTAGCCTTGGCCCTGCTTCATTCCGTGCTCCAAGGCCAAATTTGCCTGTTACTCCAGGGGTTTCTTGACTTCCTACTTTTGCATTCCAGTCCCCTAGAATGAAAAGGACATCTTTTTTGGGTGTTAGTTCTAAAAGGTCTTGTAGGTCTTCATAGAACCGTTCAACTTCGACTTCTTCAGTGTTACTGGTTGGGCCTAGGCCTGGATTACTGTAATGTGGAATGGTTTGCCTTGGAAACGAACAGAAATCATTCTGTCGTTTTTAGGATTGCATCCAAGTACTGCATTTCGGACTCTTTTGTTGACCACGATGGCTATTCCATTTCTTCTAAGGGATTCCTGCCCACAGTAGTAGATATAATGATCATCTGAGTTAAATTCACCCATTCCAGTCCATTTTAATTCACTGATTCCTAGAATGTCTATGTTCACTCTTGCCATCTCCTGTTTGACCACTTCCAATTTGCCTTGATTCATGGACCTAACATTCCAGGTTCCTATGCAATAGTCTCTTTACAGCACCGGACCTTACTTCTATCACCAGTCACATCCATAACTGTGAACTGGTTTTGCTTTTGCCCCATCCCTTCATTCCTTCTAAAGTTATTTGTCCACTGATCTCCAGTAGCATACTGGGCACCTACCGACCTGGGGAATTCCTCATTCAGTATCTTGTCATTTTTCCCTTTGATACTGTTCATGGGGTTCTCAAGGCAAGTATACTGAAGTGGTTTGCCATTCCCTTCTTCAGTGGACCACATTCGGCTCTGTTCCTTGTGATCAGATCGACTAGATTCCTGTGATTATGATTTCAGTGTGTCTGCCCTCTGATGCCCCCTAGCAATACCTATCATCTTATTTGAGTTTCTCTTACCTTGGGTGTGGGATAACTCTTAACAGCTGCTCCAAGAAAGCGCAGCTGCTGCACCTTACCTTGGATGAGGGGTGTGTCCTCAAGGCTGCCCCTCCTGACTTTGAAGGTTAGTAGCTCCTCTCGGCCCTCCCTCGCACAGTCACCGCCTATTGGACATGGGGTACCTCCCCTTGGCCGCCTGCCCTGGCCTCAGGAGTGGGGTAACTCCTCATGGCCGCGCAACGTTGCATGGTCGCTTGTGCCAGGGCCTGCGTCTCTCGGGTCTGCGCGGGCGGGGCCAGCGTCTCTCTCTTCTGAGCGGGAGGGGCGGGCGATTCTCGAGTCTGCGCGGGTGAGGCCGGATTCTCTCGCGACTGCGCGGGCGAGGCCTGGTTCTTTCGCGTCTGCACGGGAGGGATCAGGGACTCTAGGGTCTGAGCGGGTGGGGCAGGCGACTCTCGCGTCTGCGTGGGCGGGGGCAGTGTCACTCGATTCTGTGCGGAAGGGGCCTGGGTCTCGCGGGTCTCCGCGGGCCGGGCCGTTGTCTCTTGCGTCTGCGCGGTCGGGGCCGGTGACTCTGTCATCTACACGGGTGGGAGTGGTGTCTCTCACGTCTGCGTGGGAGGGGCCGGGGTCTCTCACATCTGGGCAGGCAGGGAAGGCTTCTCTTGTGTCTGTGCGGGAGGGGACGGCATCTCTTGCATCTGCACTGCTGGGTGAGACTCAGAAAATTCCCTCACACAGTCGTCCCCATTGGAGAGGAGATCACACTTTATAGTCTCAACTGGAGATGAGGTCCCATTCCCATTTAACGTCTCGAGAGTAATTCGGAAGTTCCCCTTCCAACACAAAAGGCGACCTGACTTCCCTGAAGCAACCCGAGCAAGTTCCTGAGGTCCCCATCGCAACTCGAGAAGTACCCCCAGCTTCCCGCCGCAACTAGAAAAACACCACAAAATTATCCCCTCAATGCGAGATGAGGAAATATTGCCCTGCAGAATCTCAAGAGAAATACCACATTCCCTCTTCAAAGGCAAAATGGTACTTGACCCCTTTATGTGACTCAGAAAGTTCCCTCACACAGCCGTCCCCATTGGAGAGGAGAACACACCATATGGACTCAACAACATATGAACCCCTGTTCCCATTTAATGGCTCGAGAGTATACCTGAAGTTACCCTTCCAACACCAAAGGGGACCTGACTTCCCTGAAGCAACCCAAGCGAGTTCCTGAGGTCCCCATTGCAACTCGAGAAGTATCCCCAGCTTTCGGTCGCAACTCACGAAACACCACAAAATTATCCCCTCAATGCGAGATGAGGAAATTTGGCGCTGCAGAATCTCAAGAGAAATCCCACATTCCCGCTTCAAAGGCAAAAGGTAACTTGACTCCCTTGAGGCGACTCAGAACGGTCCCAACATCTGTCTTCATTAGAGAGGGGAACACACTTAATGGATTCAAATCGAGAAGAGGCAATATTCCCATTTAACGGCTCGAGAGTAATCCGGAAGTTCCCCTTTCAACAGAAAAGGGGACTTGACTTCGCTGAAGCAACCCGAGCGAGTTCCTGAGGTCCCCTTCGCAACTCAAGAATTATACCCTGCTTCCCGCCACAACTCGAGAAACACCACCAAATTATCCCCTCAATGCGAGATGAGGAAATTTTGGCTGCAAAATCTAAAGAGAAAACCGACATTCCCGCTTGAAATGTGAAAGGCTACTTGACACACTTTATGCGACTTACACAGATCCCTAACATCTGTCTCCATTGGAGTGGAGAACCCTCTTTATGGACTCAAATCGAGAAGAGGCTCTATTCCCCTTTAAGGGCTCGAGAGTTAACCGGAATTTCCCTTCCATCACAAAAGAGGACCTGAGTTACATGAAGCAACACGAGCGAGTAACTGAAGTCCCAGTTGCAACTCGAGAAGTACCACCATCTACCCGCCTCAACAAGAGAAACACCACAATATTATCTCCTAAGTGCGAGATGAGGAAATTTTGCACTGCAGAATCTCAAGGAAATCCCACATTCCCGCTTGAAAGGCAAAAGGTAGTTGACACCCTTTATGCGTCTCAGAAAGTGCCCTCACACAGCCGTCCCCATTGGACAGGAGAATACACTTTATGGACTCAATTCGAGATGAGGCCCTAAACCCATTTAATGACTCGATAATAAACCAGAAGGTGCCCTTCCAACACATAAGGGGAACTGACGTTCCTGAAGCAACCCCAGCGAGTTGCTGAGGTCCCCGTCGCAACTAGAGAACTATCCCCAGCTTCCCGACGCAACTCAAGAAACAGCAGAAAATTATCCCCTCAATGCGAGCTGAGGAATTTTTCGCTGCATAATCTCAAGAGTAATCCCACTTTCCCTCTTGGAAGGCAAAAGGGAACTTGACACCCTTTATGTGACTCAGAAAGTTCCCTCACACAGCTGTCCCCATTGCAGAGGAGAACACACTTTATGGACTCAATTCGAGATGAGGCCCTATTCCCAATTAACGGCTCGAGAGTAAACTGGAAGGTCCCCTTCCAACACAAAAGGGGACCTGATTTCCTTGAAGCAACCGGAGCGCATTTCTGAGGTCCCAGTCACACCTCGAGAAGTACACCCATCTTCCCACCGCAACTCGAGAAACACCAAAAAATTATCCCCTCAATGTGAGATGAGGAAATTTTGCACTGCAGAATCTCAAGAGAAATACCACATTCCCTCTTGAAAGGCAAAATGGTACTTGACACCATTTATGCGACTCACAATTTACCCTGACACAGCTGTCCCCATTGGAGAGGAGATAACATTTTATGAACGTAATTCGAGATGAGGCCCTATTTCCATTTAAAAGCTCGAGAGTAAAACGGGAGTTCTCCTTCCAACACAAAAGGGGACCTGACTTCCCTGAAGCAACCCGAGTGAGTTCCTGAGGTCTCCGTCACAACTGGAGAAGTAGCCCCTGCTTCCGGCCGCAACTCGAGGAACACCACATAATTATCCTCTCAAACGAGATGAGGTAATTTTGCCCTGCAGAACCTCAAGAGAAATCCCACATTCCCTCTTGAAAGGCAAAAGGGTACTTGACACCCTTTATGCGACTCAGAAAGTTCCTCACACAGCCGTCCACATTGGAGAGGTGAACACACTTTATGGACTCAAAACGAGATGAGTCCATATTCCCATTTAACGGCTAGAGAGTAAACCGGAAGTTCCCCTTCAACAAAAATGGGGACCTGACTTCCCTGAAGCAATCCGAGCGAGTTCCTGAGGTTTCCGTTGCAACTCGAGAAGTACCCCCAACTTCCCACCGCAACTCGAGAAACACCAGAGAAATATGCCCTCAATGCGAGATGAGGAAATTTTATGCTGCAGAATCTCAACAGAAATACCACATTGCCTCTTGAAAGGCAAAAGAGTACTTGACACCATTTATGAGACTCAGAGAGTTCCATCACACAGCCGTCCCCATTGGACAAGAGAACACACTTTATGGACTCAATTAGAGTTGAGGACCTATTACCATTTAATGGCTTGAGAGTAAACCGGAAGTTCCCCTTCCAAAACAAAAGGGGACCTTCCTTCCCTGAAGCAACCTGAGCGAGTTCGAGAGGTCCTTGTCGCAACTCCCGAAGTACCCCTAGCTTTCCGCTGCAACTCGTGAAACACCACAAAATTATCCCCTCAATGCGAGATGAGGAAATTTTGCGCTGCATAATCTCAAGAGTAATCCAACATTCCCTCTTGATAGGCAAAAGGGTACTTGACACCTTTGATGCTACTCTGAATGTTCTCTTACACAGTCCTCCCCATTGGACAGGAGAACACAATTTATGCACTCAATACGAGATGAAGCCCTATTACCATTTAACTGTTAGGGAGTAAACCGGAAGTTCCCCTTCCAACACATAAGGGGACCTGAATTCACTAAAGAATACCCAAGCGAGTTCCTGAGGTCCCCGTCGCAACTCAAAAACTACCCCCAGCTTTCCACCGCAACACGAGAAACACCACAAAGTTATCACCTAAATGCGACATGAGGAAATTTTCGATGCATAATCTCAAGAGTAATCCCACATTCCCTCTTGAAAGGCAAAAAGGTACTTGACACCCTTTATGCGACTCAGAAAGTTCCCTCACACAGCTGTACCCATTGGAGAGGAGAACACACGTTATGGACCCAATTCGAGATGAGGCCCTATTGCCATTTAACCGCTTGAGAGTAACAGGAAGTTCCCCTCCCAACACAAAAGGGGACCTGATTAACCTGAAGCGAGCCGAGCGAGTTACTGAGGTGCCGGACGTAACTCGAGAAGTACCCCCAGCTTCCCGCCACAACACGAGAAATACCGCAAAATTATCCCTCAATGCGACATGAGGAAATTTTCGAAGCATAATCTCAAGAGTAATACAACATTCCCTCTTGAAAGGCAAAAGGGTTTTTGACACCCTTTTTGCGAATCAGTTAGTTCCCTCACACAGCCTTCCTAATTGGACAGGAGACACACTTTATGGACTCAGTTCGAGATGAAGTCCTATTCCCATTTAACGCCTAGAGAGCAAACTGGAAGTTCCCCTTCCAACAAAAAAGGGGACCTGACTTCCCTGAAGCAACCAGAGCGAGTTCCTGAGGTCCTCGTCGCAACTCGAGAAGTACGCCCAGCTTCCCGTCGCAACTCGAGAAACACCACAAAATTGACCCCTAATGCGAGAAGTGGAAATTCTCTGCTGCAGTATATCAAGAGAATTACCACAATAACTCCTGTAAGACAATAGGGAACTTGACATCCTTTATGCCACTCAGAAATTTCACTAACATTAGTCCACATTGGAGAGGAGAACACACTATATGGACTCATTTCAAAATGAGGCTCTGTTCCCATTTAACGGCTCCAGAGTAAACCGGAAGTTCCCCATCCAACACAAAAGGGCAACTGACTTTCCTGAAGCAACCCCAGCGAGTTGCTGAGGTCCCCGTCGCAACTCGAGAAGTACCCCCAGCTTCCTGACACAACTCGAGAAACACCACAAAATTATCCCCTCAATGCGAGATGAGGAATTTTTCGCTGCATAATCTCAAGAGTAATCCCACATTTCCTCTTGAAAGGCAAAAGGGAACATGACACCCTTTATGCGACTCAGAAAGTTCCCTCACACAGCTGTCCCCATTGCAGAGGAGAACACACTTTATGGACTCAATTCGAAATGAGGCCCTATTCCTACGGCTCGAGAGTAAACCGGAATTTCCCCTTCCAACACAAAAGGGAAACTAACATCCCTGATGCAAACCGAGCTAGTTCCTGAGGTCCCCGTCACAACTCGAGAAGTACACCCAGCTTCCCGGCCCAACTCGAGAAACAACAGAAAATTATCCCCTCATTGTGAGATGAGGAAACTTTGCACTGCAGAATCTCAAGAGATATACCACATTCTCTTTTGAAAAGAAAAAGGGTACTTGACACCCTTTATGCGACTCAGAAAGTTTTCTCAAACAGCCGTGCCCAAAGGACAGGAGAACACACTTTATGGAGTCAATTCAAGATGAGGCTCTATATCCATTTAACGTTTCGAGAGAAATCCGGAAGTTCCCCTTCCAACACAAAAGGGGATTTGACTTCGCTGAAGCAACCCGAGCGAGTTCCTGAGGTCCCCATTGCAACTCGAGAAGTACACCCTTCTTCCCGCCACAACAGGAGAAACACAACAAAGTTATCCCCACAATGCGAGATGAGGTAATTTTCCGCTGCAGTATCTCAAGAGAAATCCCACATTCCCGCTTGAAAGGCAAAATGGTGCTTGACACACTTTATGCCACTCAGAAAGTTCCCTAACATCCTTCCCCATTGGAGAGGAGAACACACTTTACGGACTCAAATCTAGAAGAGGCCTTATTCCCATTAAAGGGCTCGAGAGTAATCCGGAAGTTCCCTTTCAGCATATAATGGGACCTGCCTTTCCTGAAGTAACTCGAGTGAGTTCCTGAGATCCCCGTCGAAACTCGAGAAGTAACCCCAGCTTCCCGCCGCAATTCGAGAAACAACACAAAGTTATCCCCTCAATGCGAGATGAGGAAATTTTGCACTGCAGAATCTCAAGAGAAATGCCACATTCCGTCCTGAAGGGCAAAAGGGTATTTGACACCCTTTAGCTGATTGCCGAAGAATTGATGCTTTTGAACTGTTGTGTTGGAGAAAACTCTTGAGAGTCCCTTATACTGCAAGGAGATCCAACCAGTCCATTCTAAAGGAGATCAATCCTGGGTGTTCATTGGAGGGACTGATGCTAAAGCTGAAACTGCAATACTTTGGCCACCTTATGCGACGAGTTGACTCACTGGAAAAGACTCTGATGCTTGGAAAGTTTGGGGGCGGGAGGAGAAGGGGACGACAGAGAATGAGATGGCTGGATGGCATCACCGACTCTGTGGACATGAGTTTGAGTGAAGTCCGGTAGTTGGTGATGGACAGGGAGGCCTGGCGTGCTGTGATTCATGGGGTCGCGGAGAGTCGGACACGACTGCGCGACTGAACTGAACTGAACTGAACTGATGCGACTCAGAAATTTTATTAAAAACAGTCACAATTGGAGAGGAGAACACATTTTAGGGACTCAGTTCGAGATGAGGCAATATTCCCATTTAACGGCTGGAGAGTAAACCGGAAGTTTCCCTTCCAACAAATAAGGGGACCTGACTTCCCTGAAGAAACCTGAGCGAGTTCCTGAGGTCCACTTTGTAACTCGAGAAGTACCCCCAGCTTCCCTCCGCAACTCGAGAAATGCCACAAAATTATCCCCTCAATTCCAGATGAGGAAATATTCCCCTGCAGAATCTCAAGTGAAAAATCACATTCTCTTTTGAAAGGCAAAAGGGTACTTAACACCCTTTATGCGACTCAGAAAGTTCCTCACACAGCCGTCCCCATTGGAGAGGTGAACACACTTTATAGACTCAATACGAGATGAGTCCATATTCCCATTTAACGGCTCGAGAGTAAACCGGAAGTTCCCCTTCAACACAAAAGGGGACCTGACTTCCCTGAAGCAATCCGAGCGAGTTCCTGAGGTCCCCGTCGCAACTCGAGAAGTACCCCCATCTTACCGCCTCAACTCGAGAAACATCAGAGAATTATGCCCTCAATGCGAGATGAGGAAATTTTATGCTGCAGAATCTCAACAGAAATACCACTTTCCCTCTTGAAAGGCAAAAGAGTACCTGACACCCTTTATGCGACTCAGAAAGTTCCATCACACAGCCATCCCCATTGGACAGGAGAACACACTTTATGGACTCAATTCGAGTTGAGGACCTATTCCCATTTAATGGCTTGAGAGTAAACCGGAAGTTACCCTTCCAAAACAAAAGGGGACCTGCCTTCCCTGAAGCAACCCGAGCGAGTTCCTGAGGTCCCTGTCGCAACTCCCAAAGTACCCTTAGCTTCCCGCCGCAACTCGTGAAACACCACAAAATTATCCCCTCAATGTGAGATGAAGAAATTTTGCACTGCATAATCTCAAGAGTAATCCAACATTCCCTCCTGATAGGCAAAAGGGTACTTGACACCCTTTTTTCGACTCAGAAAGTTCCCTCACACAGCCGTCCCCTTTGGAAAGGAGAACACACTTTATGGACTCAATTCGAGATGAGGCCCTATTCCCATTTAAAGGCTCAAGAGTAAACAGGAAGTTCCCCTCCCATCACAAAAGGGGACCTTCCTTCCCTGAAGAAACCCGAGCGAGTTACTGAGGTCCCCGTCGCAACTCGAGAAGTACCCCCAGCTTCCCTCCCCATGTCCAGAAAGACCACAGAATTATCCATTCAATGCGAGATGAGGAAATTTTGCTCTGCTGAATCTCAATAGAAATACCACATTCCCTCTTGAAAGGCAAAAGGGTACTTGACACCATTTATGCGACTCAGAAAGTTCACTCACACAGCCGTCCCCATTGGAGAGGAGAACACACTTTATGGACTCAACTCGAGAAGAGGCCCTATTGCCATTTTACGACTCGAGAGTATTCCGAAAGTTCTTCTTCCAACAAAAAGGGAACTGACTTCCCTGAAGCAACCCAAGCAAGTTCCTGAGGTCCCAGTCGCATTGTAAAATAATCCACCTACCAGGCCCAACTGGAGAAACACCTCAAAATTATTCCCTCAATGCCAGATGAGGTATTTGTGCGCTGCAGAATCTCAAGAGAAATCCCACATTTCTGCTTGAAAGGCAAAAGTTTATTTGACACACTTTATGCGACTCAGAAAGTTCCCTTACAGACGTCCCCATTGGAGAGGGGAACACAATTTAAGGACTCAACTCTAGAAGAGGCCCTATTCCCATTTAACGTCTTGGGAGTAATCCGGAAGTTTACCTTCCAACACAAAAGGGAACCTGACTTCTCTGAAACAAACGAGCGAGTACCTGAGGTCCCCGTCGCAACTCGAGAAGTACCCAACTACCCGCCGTAAATCGAGAAACACCACAAAATTATCCCCTCAATATGAAATGACTAAAATTTTTTGCTGCAGAATCTCAAGAGACATCCCACATTCCCTCTAGAAAGGCAAAAGTGTACTTGACAAACTTTATGAGACTCAGAAAGTTCCCTCACACAGCCGTCCCCATTGGTGAGGAAAACATACTTTTTGGACTCAACACGAGAAGAGGCGCTATTCC
Source organism: Moschus berezovskii (assembly GCF_049115385.1). Taxonomy (NCBI): domain Eukaryota; kingdom Metazoa; phylum Chordata; class Mammalia; order Artiodactyla; family Moschidae; genus Moschus; species Moschus berezovskii. The sequence goes on from NC_142462.1 coordinate 3,541,906, forward strand.
CCTTTAACAGTTCGAGAGTAATCCTGAGGTTTCCCCTACTTCTCAAAAGGGGAATTTACTTCCCTGAAGGAGCCCGAGCGAGTTCCTCACGTCTCAGTTGCAATTCGAGATGTACCCCCAGCTTCCGGCCTCAACAGGCGTAATACCACAAAATTATCCGCTCAATGCGAGATGTGGAAATTTTGAACTCTACACTTCAAGAGAAATTCCACATTCCCGCCTGAAAACCGAAAGGGTACTTGGCAGCCTTTAGGCGACTCATAAATTTCCCTCACACAGCTGTCCCCATTAAAGAGGAGAACACACTTTATGGACTCAACTCTAGAAGAGGCCCTATTCCCATTTAAGGGCTCGAGAGTAATGGCGAAGTTCCCCTACCAACACAAAAGGGGACCTGACATGCCTAAAGTAACCAGAGTGAGTTCCTGAGGTCCTCGTCGCTACTCGAGGAGTTACCCAGCTTCTAGCCTCAACAGGAGAAACATCAGCAAATTATCCCTTCAATGCGTGATGAGGAAATTTTGCGCAGCACTATTCATGAGAAATCCCACATTCTCGACTGAAAATCAAAAGGGTACTTGACACCCTTTATGCGACATACAAATTTCCCTCACACAGACATCCCAATTGGAGAGGAGAACACACTTTATGGACTCAACTCGAGAAGAGGCCCTATTCCCATTTAACAGCTCGAGAGTAATCCGGAAGTTCCCCTTCCAACAAAAAAGGGGACCTGACCTCCCTGAAGCAACCCGAGTGAGTTCCTGAGTTCCCCGTCGCAACTCGAGAAATACCCCAATCTTCCCGCCACAACTCGAGAAACACCACAAAATTACTCCTCAATGCGAGATGAGGAAATTTTCCACTGCAGAATCTCAAGAGAAATCAAATATTCCCACTTCAAAGGCAAAAGTGTACTTGACACCCTTTATGGGACTCAGAAAGTTCCCTCAATCAGCCATCCCCATTGGATAGTAGAACACACTTTATGGACTCAAATCGAGAAGAGGCCCTATTCCCATTTAACGGATCAAGACTAATCCCCAAATTACCCCCTCAACACAAAAGCGGACCTGATTTCCCTGACGAAACCCAAGCGAGTTAATGAGGTCCCCGTCGCAACTCGAGAAGTTTCCCCTACTTCCCGCCGAAACTCGAGAAACACCAGAAAATTATACCCTTAATGCGAGATGAGGAAATTTTGCGCAGCAAATCTCAAGAGGATCCCCACATTTCAGCTTGAAAGGCAAAAGGGTACTTGACAACAATTATTCGACTCAGAAATTTCCCAAACACTGTTAGTCCCCATTGGAGAGGAGAACATACTTTATGGACTCAACTCGAGAGGAGGCCCTATTCCCATTTTACGGCTCCAGAGTAATCCCGAAGTTCCCCTTCCAACACAAAAGTGAACTTGACTTCCCTGAAGCAACCCGAGCGAATTCCTGAGGTCCCCGTCGCAACTCGAGAATTACACCCAGCTTCCCGCCGCATCTCGAGAAACACCACAAAATTATCCCCTCAAGGCGAGATGACGAAATTTTGCACTGCACAATCAAGAAAAATTCCACATATCCGCCTGAAAGGCAAAAGGGTACTTGACACACTTTATTCAGTTTAGTTCAGTCACTCAGTCTTGTCTGACTCTCCAAAGCCAATAGATCACTGTGCGCCAGGCCTCCCTGTCCATCACCCACTCCCAGAATTCACTCAAAGTCATGTCCACAGAGTCGGTGATGCTATCCAGCCATCTCATTCTCTGTCGTCCCCTTCTCCTCCCGCCCCCAACCTTTCCTAGCATCAGAAACTTTTCCAGTGAGTCAACTCGTCTCATGAGTTGGCCAAAGTATTGCAGTTTCAGCTTTAGCATCAGTCCTTCCAATGAACACCCAGGATTGATCTCCCTTACAATGGACTTGTTGGATCTTCTTGCAGTACAAGGGACTCTGAAGAGTCTTCTCCAACACCACAGTTCAAAAGCATCAATTCTTCAGCGATCAGCTTTCTTCATAGTCCAACTCTCACATCCTTACATGACCAGACGGAAATTTGCTGGCAAAGTAATGTCTCTGATTTTTAATATCTTATCAAGGTTGGTCATAACTTTCCTTCCAAGGAGTAAGGGCCTTTTAATTTCATGACTGCAATCAGCATCTGAAGTGATTTTGGATCACCAAAAAATAAAGTCGGACACAGTTTCCACTGTTTTTCCATCTATTTCCAGTGAAGTGATGGGACCAGATTCCATGACCTTTGTTTTCTGAATGTTGAGCTTCAGGCCAAATTTTCACTCTCCTGTTTCACTTTCATCAAGAGGCTTTTGAGTTCCTCTTCATTTTCTGCCCTAAGTTTGGTGTCATCTGCATATCTGAGGTATTGATATTTCTCCCAGCAATCTTGATTCCAGCTTGTGCTTCTTCCAGCCCAGAATTTCTCATGAAGTACTCTGCATATAAGTCAAATTAGCAAGGTGACAATATACAGCCTTGACGTAATCCTTTTCCTATTTGGAACCAGTCTGTTGTTCCATGTACAGTTCTGAGTGTTCCTTCCTGACCTGCATACAGGTTTCTCAAGAGGCAGCTCAGGTGGTCTGATATTCCCATCTCTTTCAGAATCTTCCACAGTTTATTGTGATCGACACAGTCAAAGGCTTTGGCATAGTCAATTAAGCAGAAATAGATGTTTATTCTGGAACTCTCTTGTTTTCTCCATGATCCAGCCGATGTTGGCAATTTGATCTCTGGTGCCTCTGCCTTTTCTAAAACCCGCGTGAACATCTGGGAGTTCACGGATCACATATTGCTGAAGCCTGGCTTGGAGAATTTTGATCATGACTTTAGTAGCGATTGAGATGAGTGCAATTGTGCGGTAGTTTGAGCATTCTTTGGCATTTCCTTTCTTTGGGATTGGAATGAAGACTGACCTTTTCCAGTCCTGTGGCCACTGCTGAGTTTTCCAAATGTGTTGGCATATTGAGTGCAGCACTTTCACAGCATCATCTTTCAAGATTTGAAATATCTCATCTGGAATTCTATCACTTCCACTAGCTTTTTTCGTAGTGATGCTTTCTAAGGCCCACTTGACTTCACATTCCAAGATGTCTGGCTCTAGGTCAGTGATCACATTATCGTGACTATCCTGGTCGTGAAGATCTTTTTTGTACAGTTCCTCTGTGTATTCTTGCCACCTCTTCTTAATATCTTCTTCTTCTGTTAGGTCCATGCCATTTCTGTCCTTTATCGAGCCCATCTTTGCATGAAATGTTCCCTTGGATTCTCTAATGTTCTTGAAGAGATCTCTTGTTTTTCCTATTCTGTTGTTTTCCTCTATTTCTTTGCATAGGTCAGTGAGGAAGGCTTTCTTATCTCTCCTTGCTATTCTTTGGAACTCTGCATTCTAAAGCTTATATCTTTCCCTTTCTCCTTTGCTTTTCACTTTTCTTTTCACAGCTATTTGTAAGGCCACCTCAGACAGCCATTTTGCTTTTTTTGCATTTCTTTTCCATGGGGATGCTCTTGGTCCTTGTCGCCTGTACAATGTCACGAACCTCCGTCCAGAGTTCATCAGGCAACCGGAGATCCCTGTCTCCACTGGAGAAGAACAAACAGTTGCCCGACTCAATGCTCGATGCGGCCGTATTTCTCTGCTTCTCCTTATAGAGGAATCCCGAGGTTCCCCTTTCGACAGGATAGGAGACCTGAGGTCCTTGGGGCAACACGAGCGAGTTCCTTACATCCCCATCGCAACTCGAGAGGAATCCCCAGCTTCCCAAAACAAGCCAAGAAACAACACAAAATTATCCCTTCAATGCGAGATGAGGACTTCTTTCGGCGGCAGAGTCAAGAAAGAAATGCCACATTCCCTCTTGAAAGGCGACTGGGTACTTCTCACCCTTAGTCGACCCAACTGCTTCCCTGACATAGCCGTCCACATTGAAGCGAAGCACACAATTTATGTACACAACACTACATGTGGCCCTATTCGTATCCTGAGCCTAGACATGAATCCTGAGGTTTCCATTCCAACAGCAAATGATTTTGAACATCTTGGAACAACGAGAGTGGGTTCCAGAGGTCCCCGTTGCAACTCAAGAACCACACCAAGCTTTCCCCCGTAACACGAGAAAATGACAATGGTACCCCATCAATCCGAGATGAGGAAATATTCTGCTGCAGAATCTCAATAGAAATCCCATATTCCCACTTGAAACTCGAACGTTACTTGACAGCCATTATGTGACTCAAAAAGTTCCCTACCATACCTGTCCCCCTGAAGAGGAGCACATAATTTACGGAGTGAACTTGAGATGAGGCCCCATTCGCACTTAAGGTCTCAAGAGTAAACCCGAAGTTCCCCGTACCACTCAAAAGAGGACCTGACTTCCCTGAAGCAACACTAGCTACGACATGAGGTCCCCCTCGCAACTCGAAAAGAACCCCAAACTTTCCAGTGCAATGTGAGAAATACCACAAAATTTTCCCCTCAATGTGAGATGAGGAACATTTCCACTGCAAAGTTTCAAGAGGAATCTCACATTACCGCTTGAAACTCAAAAGGCCACTTGAAAACATTTATTTGACTCAAAAAGTTCCCTAACAAACATCCCCACTGGAGACGTGCACACAGTTTACAGACTTAAATTGAGATGAGGCTCTATTCCCATTTAACAGCTCGAGAGTAATCCCGAAGTTCCTCTTCCAACAAAAAATGGAACTAAGTTCTCTGAAGCAACACGGGGATTTCCTGAGTTCCCCATCGCAACTCAAGGGGTAGCCCAAGCTTCCCGCCACAAGAAAAACCACGAGATTCTTCCCTCAAGGCGAGATGAAGAACATTTCCATTTCAGTTTCGCAAGAGAAATTCAAATGTAACCTCGAGTATCAACTCACAGGACGAGTGGAGACCTGACTGCACGAGCATACTCTATACAATCTCCAGGTACAAATTCAACTCTAATGTGGCCTAACACTCGTATTACAACTCGAGAAGAAAGCACAGTTCCAGGTCAGAACAAGAGAGGAGAACTGAATTCCCTGGAGAATATTGAGAGCAACCGGAGATCCCTATCTCCACTGGAGAAGAATAAACAGTTGCCTGACTCAACGTTCGATGCGACCCTATTCCTCTGCTTCTCCTTATAGAGGAATCCTGAGTTTCCCCTTTCAACACTATAGGAGACCTGGCTTCCCTGGGTCAACACGAGCGAGTTCCTGACATCCCCGTCGCAATTCATGATGAACCCCAACTTCCCGCCGTAACTCAAGAAACACCACAAAATTATCCCCTCAATGCGAGATGAGGAATTTTTTCCGTGGCAGTGTCTCAAGAGAAATCCCACACTCTAGCTTGAAAGGCGAACGGGTACTTGACACACTTTATGTGACTCAGAAAGTTCCCTGCCATAGCCATCCCCACTCGAGAGGAGCACACAATTTATATTCTTAACTTGAGATGAGGCCCTATTATCATTTAACGACTCGAGAGTAATCCAGAAATTCCCCTTCCAACAAAAAATCGACCTGACATCTCTGAAGAGACACGGGGATTTCCTGAGGTCCCCATTGCAACTCAAGAGGGAGCCCAGGCCTCCTGCCGCAACTCGAGAAACACCACAAAATTATCCCCTCAATGCGAGATGAGGAATTTTTTCTGCGTCAGAGTCTCAAGAGAAATCCCACTATCCCACTTGAAACTCGAATGGGAACTTGACACCCTTTAAGCGAACCAAATGCTTCCCCAACATAGCCATCCACATTGAAGCGGAGCACACAGTTTACGTACACAACACTAGATGCGGTCCTATTCGTCTCCTGCGACTAGACATGAATCCTGAGGTCCCCTTCAAACAGCAAACGATTTCAACCTTCTTGTGACAACGTGATCGAGTTCCTGGGGTCACCGTCACAACTCGAGAGGAACCTCAAGATTTCCGCCGCAACTCAAGATAAACAAAAACGTTCCCCCATCAATGCGAGCTGAGGAAATTTTCTGCAGCAGAATCTCAAGAGAAATCCCACATTTCCGCTTGAAAATCAAACGGGAACTTGACACCCTTTATGCGACCAAAAACTTCACCGAGATAGCCATCCAAATTGAAGCAGAGAACACAATATATCTACACAGCACTAGATGCGACCATATTACTCTGCCATGCCTCAAGAGGAATTCCGATGTTCCCCTTCCAATGCGCAAGGAGACCTAACTTCCCTGGGACATCGCGATCTAGGTCCTGAGGTCCCCTTCGCAACTCGAGAGTAACATGAAGCTTCCTGGTGCAAGATGAGAAACAACACAAAATTATCCCCTCAATGCGAGATGAGGAAACTTTCCGCTGCAGAATCTCAAGAGAAATCCCACATTCCCGCTTGAAATGCGAACGGGAACTTGACACACTTTATGTGACTCAGAAAGTTCCCTAACAGAGCCGTCCCCATTGGAGAGAACACAATTCACGGACTCAACGCGAGAAGAGGCCCTATTCTGATTTAACGGCTTGAGAGAAATCCCGAAGTTCCACTTCCAACACAAAAGGGGACCTGACTTCCCTGGGGGAACACGAGCGAGTTCCTGATGTCCCCGTTGCACGTCGAGAAAAACCCCAAGCTTTCCGCCACAACTCGAGAAACACCACAAAATTTTCCTCTCAATGCGAGATGAGGATATTTTCCGCTGCAGAGTCTCAAGAGAAATCACACATTACTGCTTGAAACTCGAACGGGTACTTGACATCCTTTATGTGACTCCAAAACATCCCTGAGATAGTGGTCCACATTGAAGGGGAGAATACAAATTATCTACAGAGCACTAGATTCGACCCTATTGTCTGATTCTACTGCACAGTTTCAAATGTAGCCTTGAGTATCAAATCACAGGACAAATGGTGACCTGACCCCATGAGCATACTCTATACAATCTCAAGGTACAAATGCAAAAAAGCAAAATGGCTGTCTGAGGAGGCCTTACAAATAGCTGTGAAAAGAAGAGAAGTGAAAAGTAAAGGAGGAAAAGATAGATAAAAGCATCTGAATGCAGAGTTCCAAAGAAGAGCAAGGAGAGATAAGTAAGCCTTCCTCAGCGATCAATGCAAAGAAACAGAGGAAAACAACAGAATAGGAAAGACAAGAGATCTTTTCAAGAAAATTTGAGATATCAAGGGAAAATTTCATGCAAAAATGGGCTCGATAAAGGACAGAACTGGTATGGACCTAATAGAAGCAGAAGATATTAAGAGAAGGTGGCAAGAATACACAGAAGAACTGTACAAAAAAAGGTCTTCACGATGAAGATAATCAGGATGGCGTGATCACTCACCTGGAACCAGACATCTTGGAATGTGAAGGCAAGTGGGCCTTAGAGAGCATCACGACGAACAAAGCTAGTTGAGGTGATGGAATTTCAATTGAGCTATTTCAAATCCTAAAAGATGATGCTGTGAAAGTGCTGCACTCAATATGCCAGCAAATTTGGAAAACTCAGCAGTGGTCACAGGACTGGAAAAGGTCAGTCTTCATTCCAATCACAAAGAAAGGGAATGCCAAAGAATGCTCAAACTACCACACAATTGCATTCATCTCACACGCTAGTAAAGTCATTCTCAAAATTCTCCAAGCTGGGCTTCAGCAATATGTGAATCGTGAACTTCCAGATGTTCAAGCAGGTTTAAGAAAAGGCAGAGGCACCAGAGATCAAATTGCCAACATCTGCTGGATTATGGAGAAAGCAAGAGCGTTCCAGAAAAACATCTAATTCTGCTTCATTGACTATGCCAAGGACTTTGACTGTGTGGATCACAATAAACTGTGGAACATTCTGAAAGAGATGGGAATCCCAGACCACCTGACCTGCCTCTGGAGAAACCTGTATGCAGGTCAGGAAGCAACAGTTAGAACTGGACATGGAACAACAGACTGTTTCCAAATAGGAAAAGGAGTACGTCAAGGTTGTATATTGTCACCCTGCTTATTTAACTTCTATGTAGAGTATATCATGAGGAACTCTGGGCTGGAAGAAGCACAAGCTGGAATCAAGATTGCCAGAAGAAATATCAATAACCTCAGATATGCAGATGAGACCACCCTTATGGCAGAAAGTGAAGAGGAACTCAAAGGGCTCTTGATGAAAGCAAAAGAGGAGAGTGAAAAGGTTGGCTTGAAGCTCAACATTCAGAAAACGAGGATCATCAAATCTGGTCCCATCACTTGTTGGGAAATAGATGGGGAAACAGTCGAAACCGTGTCAGACTTTATTTTTGGGGGCTCGAAAATCACTGCAGATGCTGAATGCAGCCATGAAATTAAAAGACGCTTACTCCTTGGAAGGAAAGTTATGACCAGCCTAGATAGCATATTAAAAAGCAGAGACATTACTTTGCCAACCAAGTTCTGTCTAGTCAAAACTATGGTTTTTCCCGTGGTCATGTATGGATGTGAGAGTTGGACTGTGAAGAAAGCTGATGGCCGAAGAATTGATGCTTTTGAACTGTGATGCTGGAGAAGACTCTTGAAAGTCCCTTGGACAGCAAGAAGATCCAACCAGTCCATTCTAGAGGAGATCAATCCTGGGTGTTCATTGGAAGGACTTATGCTAAAGCTGAAACTCCAATACTTTGGCCACCTCATGCGATGAGATGACTCACTGGAAAAGACTCTGATGCTGGGAGCGATTGGGGGTAGGAGGAGACGGGGATGACAGAGAATTAGGTTGCTGGATGGCATCACTGGCTCGATGGACATAAGTTTGAGTCGATGTCGGAAGTTCGTGATGGACAGGGAGGCCTTTCGTGTTGTGGTTCAGGAGCCACTAAGAGTCGGACACGACAGAGCGACTGAATCGAACTGAACTGAAAGTGGCCTATCACCCGTATTACAACTCTAGAAGAAAGCGCACTTCCAGGTCTGAACAAGAGACGAGGCCTGAATCCCCTGGAGAAATTTGAGAGCAACCGTGAGATCCCTGTCTCCACTGGAGAAGAAAAAACAGTTGACTGACTCAACGCTAGATGCGGCCCTATTCCTCAGCTGTTCTTTATAGAGGAATCTCGAGGTTCCTCTTCCAAAAAGATAGGAGACCTGACTTCCCTGGGGCAACACGAACGAGTTCCTGGGGTCCCCGTCGCAACTCGAGGGGAACCCCAAGCTTCCAGCCGCAAAACGGGAAACACCACAAATTATCCCCTCAATGCGAGATGAGGACATTTTCCACTGCAGAATCTCAAGAGAAATCCCACATTTCCACTTGAAAGGCGAACGGGAACTTGACATCCTTTATGCGACTCAGTAAGTTCCCTAACACAGCCGTCACCATTGGAGAGGAGAACACAATTTACGGACTCAGGTCGAGAAGAGGCCCTGTTCACATTTAACAGGTCAACAGTAATCCTGAAGTTCCCCTTCCAACACAAAAGGGGACCTGACTTCCCTGAAGCAACACGAGCGAATTCCTGAGGTCCCCGTCGCAAGTCGAAAAAAACACCAAGTTTTACGCCTCAACTCGAGAAACACCACAAAATTTTCCCCTCAATGTGAGATAATGATAATTTCCGCTGCAGAGTCTCAAGAGAAGTCGCACATTACCGCTTGAAACCCGAAAGAACTTGACACACTTTATGAGACTCAGTAAGTTCCCTAACACAGCCGTCCCCTTTGGAGAGGAGAACACAATTTACGAACTCAACTCGAGAAGAGGCCCTATTCCCATTGAATCGCACGAGAGTAATCCAGAAGTTCCCCTTTGAACACAAAAGGGGACCTGCCTTCTCTGAAGCAACACGGGGGATTTCCTGAGGTCCCCATCCCAAATCGAGAGGGGGACCAAGCTTCCCACCGCAACTCGAAAAACACCTCAATATTTTCCCCTCAATGCGAGATGAGGATATTTTCCGCTGCAGAGACTCAAGAGAAATCGCACATTACCGTTTGAAACTCGAACGGGTACTTGACACCATTTATGCGACCCAAAAACTTCCCCAAGAAAGCCGTCCACATTGAAGCGGAGAACACAATTTTCTATACTACACTAGATGTGATCCTTTTATTCTATTGTGTCTCGAGAGGAATCACCATGTTCCCCTTCTAACATGCAATGAGACCCAACTTCCCTGGGACATCACGATCAAGGTCCTGAGGTCCCCGTCACAACACGACAGGAACATCTAGCTTCCTGCCGCAAGTCGAGAAACACCACAATATTACCCCTCAATGGGAGATGAGGAAAATTTCCACTGCAGATCTCTAGAGAAATCCCACATTGCCGCTTGAAACGCGAACATTAACTTGACAACATTTATGCGACTCAGAAAGTTCCCTAACACAGCGGTCCCCATTGAAGAGGAGTACACATTTCACGGACTCAACTCGAGAAGAGGCCCTATTCCCATTTAACAGCTCGAGAGTAATCCCGAAGTTTTCCTTCCAACACAAAAGGGGAACTGACTTCTCAGAAGCAACATGAAGGACCCCAAGCTTTCCGCCACAACTCGAGAAAAACCACAAGATCCTGCACGCAATGTGAGATGAGGAAAATTTACCCTGCAGAGTCTCAGAGGAAATCCCATATTCCCGCTTGAAACGCAAACGAATTCTTGACACCCTTTATGCGACTCAAGATATTCCCTGAAATAGCTGACCCCACTAGAGAGGAGAACCCAATTAATGGACTCAATTTTATGAGGCCCTATTCCACGCCTCCAGAGTAATCCTTATGTTCCCCTTCCAAAACGAAATGAGACCTGACTTTCCAGGTACTACACGAGCGAGTTCCTGAGGCCTCTGTTGCAACTCGAGAAGGACCACAAGTTTCCGCTACAACTCGAGCAAAACACAAGATTCTGCAGTCAAGGTGAGATGAGGAAAATTTCCCCTAGAGGGTCACAAAAATTATCCCACATTACTGCTTGAAACTCGAACGGGTACTTGACACCCTTTTGCAAATCAGAACATTCCCTGGCATAGCTGTCTCCACTTGAGAGGAGAACACAGTTTATGGACTCAACCTGAGATGATGCCCTATTCCCATTCCACCCCTCGAGAGTAATCCCGATGTTCTCCTACCAAAACCAAAGCAGAATTGACTTTCCAGGGACTACACGAGCGAGTTCCTGAGGTCCCTGTCCCAACTCGAGAAGGACCCCAATCTTCCCACCGCAACTCGAGAAAAACCACAATATTGTTCACTCATGGTGAGATGAGGAAAATTTCCCCAACAGAGTCTCAAGAGAAATCCCACATTCCCTTTTAAACACAAAAGGGCTCTTGACACTATTTCTGCGACACAAAAAGGACCCTTATAAGCTGTCCCCACTGGAGAGGAGCACACAATTAACGGACTCTTCTCTAGATGAGGCCCAATTCACATTCGATGCCTCGAGAGAAATCCTGAAGTAGCCTTTCCAACAGGAAAGGAGACCTGACTTCCCTGGGGCAACACCTGCGATTTCTTGAGATCCCCGTCGCAATCTGAAAGGGACCCCAAGCTTCCAGCCGCAACTCGAGAAAAACCACAAGATTCTACCCTCAATGCGAGATGAGGAATATTTCTGCTGCAGAGTCTCAAGAGAAATCACACATTCCCCCTTGAAACTCAAAAGGGTACTTTAAACCCATTCTTTGACACACAAAGATCCCTGACTAATCCGTCCCACTGGAGAGGAAAACACAATTAAACGACTCAACACAAGATGATGACCAAATCACAGTCCACGCCACGATTGGAATCCCAAGGTTCCCCTTCCAACACGATTGGAGACCTGACGTCCCTGGGGCAAAAGGAGGGAATTGCTGAGGTCCCTGAAGCAATCGAGAAGGAGCCAAAGTTTCCCCCCGCAACTCGAGAAAAACCATAAGATTCTGCACTCAAGGTGAGATGAGGAAAATATCCCATGCAGAGTCCCAAGAGAAATCCCACATTCCCGCTTGAAACTCGAAAGAGTACATGACACCCTTTATGAGACTCAAGACATTCCATGACATAGCTGTCGCCACATGAGAGGAGAACAAAATTTATGGACTGAACTTTAGATGAGGCCTTATTCCCATTCCATGCTCGAGAGTAATCCCGAAATCCCCTACCAAAACGAAAGGAGACCTGACTTCCCAGGGACTACAAGAGCGAGTTCCTGATATCACCTTGCAACCCGAAAGGCACCCCAAGCTTCAAGCCGCAAAACGAGAAAAACCACAAGATTCTCCCCTCAATGCGAGAGGAGGAATATTTCTGCAGCAAAGTCTCAAGAGAAATCACACATTCCTGCTTGAAACTCGAAAGGGTACCTGAAACCCTTTCTGTTCTGCAACACAAAAAGATCCCGTACTAAGCAGTCTCCTCTGGAGAGGAGCACACAATTATCGGACTCAACACAAAATGAGAAGCAAATCACATTCCACACTAAGATTGGAATCCTGAGGTTCCCCTTCCAACTCGATTGGAGACCTGCCTTCACTGGATAACATGAGAGTGTTTCCCCATCGCAACTCGAGAAGGCCCCCAAGCTTCCTGCCGTAACTCGAGACAAACCACAAGATTGTGCACTCAAGGTGTGATGAGGAAAATTTTCCCATGCTAAGTCTGAAGAGAAATCCGACATTCCCGCTTGAAACTCGAACCACTACTTAACACACTATTTGCAACCCAAGATATTCCTTGACACAGCTGTCCCCACTGGAGAGAAGAACACAATTTATCGACTCAATTTTAGATGAGGCCGTATTCCCATTCTACACCTCGAGTGTAATCGTGAAGCTCGCCTTGCAAAAATAAAAGTGACCTGACCTCCCTGAAGTAAAAAGAGCTAGGTTCTGAGGGCACTGTCTCAACTCGAGAGCGATTACAAGCTTCTCGCCGCAACTTGATAAAAACCACGAGATTCCCCCATCATTGCAAGGTGAAGTATTTTCTGCTGCAGAGTCTCAATAGAAAAACCACATTACTGCTTGAAATTTGAATGGGTACTTGACACCCTTTCTGCAACAATAAAAGTTCCCTGAATAATCCGTCCCTACTGGAGAGGAGCACATAATTAAAGGACTCATCTCTAGATGACTTCCAATTGTCACTCCACGCCTAGAGAATAATCCTGAAATTTCCCTCCAACAGGCAAGGAGACCTGACTTCCCTGGGGCATGACCAGCGAGTAACTGAGGTCGCCGTCGCAACTCGAGAAGGACCCAAAGCTTCCCGCTGCAGCTCAAGAAAAACCACAAGATTCTGCACTCAAGGCAAGATGAGGAAAATTTTCCCTGCAGAGTCTCAAGAGAAATCACACATTCCCACTTGAAACTTGAACGGATACTTGACACCCTTTATGCGACTCAAAACATTACCTTACATAGCTGTCCCCACTTGAGAGGATAACACAATTTCTGGACTCAACTTTAGATGAGGCCCTATTCCCTTTCCACCCCTCAAGAGTAATCCCGAAGTTCCCCTACCAGAGGAAAGGAGACCTGACTTCCCAGGGACAACAGGAACGTGTCCCTGAGGTGCCCGTTGAAAGTAGAAATGGAACCCAAGCTTCCTCCGCAACTCGAGAAAAACCACAATATTCTTCAGTCAAGGTGAGATGAGGAAAATTTCCCCTACAGAATCTCAAGAGAAAACCCACATTTCTTTTTAAACTCGAACGGACACTTGACACTATTTCTGCGACACAAAATGGACCCTTACTAAGCCGTCCCCACTGGAGAGGAGCACACAATTAATGGACTCATCTCTAGATGAGACCCATTTCACATTCGACGCCTCGAGAGAAATCCTGAAGTACACTTTCCAACAGGAAAGGAGACGTGACTTCCCTGGGGCAACACCTGCGATTTCTTGAGATACCCATAACAACCTGAAAGAGACCCCAAGCTTCCAGCCGCAACTCGAGAAAAACCACAAGATTCTCCCCTCAATGCGAGATGAGGAATATTTCTGCTGCAGAGTCTCAAGAGAAATCACACATTCCCCCTTGAAACTCGAAAGGGTACTTTAAACCCTTTCTTTGACACACAAAAATCCCTGACTAATCCGTCCCACTGGAGAGGAACACACGATTAACCAACTCAACACAAGATGATGCCCAAATCACTGTCCACGCCATGATTGGAATCCCGAGGTTCCCCTTCCAACACGATTGGAGACCTGAGGTCCCAGAGGCAACACGAGCGAATTCCTGAGTTCCCCGTAGCAATCGAGAAGGAACCAAAGTTTCCCGCCTCAACTCGAGAAAAGCCATAAGATTCTGCACTCAAGGTGAGATGAGGAAAATTTCCCATGGAGAGTCCCAAGAGAAATCCCCCATTCCCGCTTGATACTCGAAAGGGTCCATGACACCCTTTATGCGACTCAAGACATTCCCTGACATAGCTGTCGCCACATGAGAGGAGAACAAAATTTATGGACTGAACTATAGATGAGGCCGTGTTCCCAATCCGTGCCTCGAGAGTAATCCTGAAATCCCCTACCAAAAGGAAAGGAGACCTGACTTCCCAGGGACTACACGAAAGAGTTCCTCATATCACCATCACAACCCGAAAGGGACCCCAAGCTTCAAGCCACAACACGAGAAAAACCACAAGATTCTCCCCTCAATGCGAGAGGAGGAACATTTCTGCTGCAGAGTCTCAAGAGAAATCACACATTCCTGCTTGAAACTCGAGAGGCTACTTGAAACCCTTTCTGAAACACAAAAAGAAGCCGGACTAAGCCGTCCCCACTGGAGATGAGCACACAATTATCGGACTCAACACGAGAAGCAAATCACAGTCCATGCCACGATTGGAATCCCGATGTTCCCCTTCCAATATGATCGGAGACCTGCCATCCCTGGGATAACAAGAGCGAGTTTCTGAGGTCCCCGTCGCAACTCGAGAAGGCCCCGAAGCTTCCTGCCGCAACTCGAGACAAACCACAAAATTGTGCACTCAAGGTGTGATGAGGAAAATTTTCCCATGCTAAGTCTGAAGAGAAATCCCACATTCCTGCTTGAAACTCGAAAGGGTACATGACACCCTTTATGCGACTCAAGACATTCCCTGACATAGCTGTCGCCACATGAGAGGAGAAAAAATTTATGGACTCAAATTTAGATGAGGCCGTATTCCGATTCCATGCCTCGAGAGTAATCCCGAAATCCCCTACCAAAACCAAAGGAGACCTGACTTCTCAGGGACTACACGAGCGAGTTCCTGATGTCACTGTCGCAACCCAAAGGGACCCCAAGCTTCAAGCCGCAACACATTTCTGCTGCAGAGTCTCAAGAGAAATCACACATTCCTGCTTGAAACTCGATAGGGTACTTGAAACCCTTTCTGAAACACAAAAAGATCCCGGATTAAGCCATCCCCACTGGAAAGGAGCACACAATTATCGGACTCAACACAAAATGAGAAGCAAATCACATTCCACGCCACGATTGGAATCCCGAGGTTCCCCTTACAACACGATTGGAGACCTGCCGTCCCTGGGATAACACGAGCGAGTTTCTGCAGTCCCCGTTGCAACTCGAGAAGGACCCCAAGCTTCCCGCCGCAACTCGAGACAAACCACAAGATTGTGGACTCAAGGTGTGATGAGGAAAATTTTCCCATGCAGAGTCTGAAGAGAAATCCCACATTCCCGCTTGAAACTGGAACCAGGACTTGACACATTATATGAGACCCAAAATATACCTTGACATAGCTGTCCCCACTTGAGAGAAGAACACAATTAATGGACTTAATTTTAGATGAGGCTGTATTCCCATTCAACACCTCAAGAATAATTCTGAGGTTTCCCTTCCAAACCACAAGGAGACCTAACTTCCCTGGGGCATGACCAGCGAGTAATTGAGGTCCCCCTCGCAACTCGAGAAGGACCCCAAGTTTCCCGCTGCAACTCGAGAATAACCACAAGATTCCTCACTCAAGGTGAGATGAGGAAAATTTCCCCTGCAGAGTCCCAAGAGAAATCCTACATTCGCGCTTGAAATTCGAACGGACACTTGACACCCTTTATGCGACTCAAGACATTCCCTGACATAGCTGTCTCCACTTGAGAGGAGAACACAATTTCTGGACTCAACTTTAGCTGAGGCTTTTTTGCCATTCTACGCATCAAGAGTAATCCCGAAGTCCCCTATCAGAGGAAAGGATAACTGAATTCCCAGGGACAACACGAGCATGTCCCTTAGGTGCCCGTTGTAAGTCGAAGAGGACTCCAAGCTTCCGACGCAACTCGAGACAAACCACAAGATTGTGCACTCAAGGTGTGATGAGGAAACTTTTCCCAATCTGAGTCTCAAGAGAATCCCACATTCCCGCTTGAAACTCGAACCAGGACTTGACACACTATATGCGACCCAAGACATTCCTTGACACAGCTGTCCCCACTGGAGAGAAGAACACAATTTATGGACTCAATTTTAGATAAGGCCGTATTCCCATTCTAGACCTCGAGTGTAATCCCGAAGATCTCCTTGCAAAAATAAAAGTGACCTGACCTCCCTGAAGTAAACAGAGCTAGGTTCTGAGGGCACTGTCTCAACTTGAGAGGGACTACAAGCTTCCTGCATCAACTTGATAAAAACCACGAGATTCCCACATCAATGCGAGATGAGGAATATTCTGCTGCAGAGTCTCAAGGGAAAACCCACATTACCGCTTGAAATTCGAACGGGTACTTGACCCCCTTTCTGCACCCATAAAAGTTCCCTGACTAAGTCGTCCCTACTGGAGAGGAGCACACAATTTAAGGACTCATTTCTAGATGACTTCCATTTGCCATTCCACGCCTGGAGAATTATCCCGAAGTTTCCCTTCCAACACGTAAGGAGACCTGACTTCCCTGGGGCAGGACCAGTGAGTAACTGCGGTCCCCGTCACAACTCGAGAAGGACCCAAAGCTTCCCGCCGCAACTAGAGAAAAACCACAAGATTCTGCACTCAAGGCAAGATGAGGAAAATTTCCCATATAGAGTCTCAAGAGAAATCCCACATTCCCTCTTGAAACTCTAACGGATACTTGACACCCTTTATGCGACTCAAGACATTCCCTGACATGGCTGTCCCCACTTGAGAGGAGAACACAATTTCTGGACTCAACTTTACATGAGGCCCTATTCCCATTCCACGTCTTCGGAGTAATCCCAAAGTTCCCCTACCAGAGGCAAGGAGACCTGACTTCCCAGGGATAACACGAGAGTGTTCCTTGGGTGCCCGTTGTAAGTCGAAAAGGACCCCAAGCTTCCGCCTCAACTCGAGAAAAAACACAAGATTCTGCACTCAAGGTGAGATGAGGAAAATTTTCCCTGCAGAATCTCAAGAGAAACCCCACATACCCTTTTAAACTCTAACGGGCACTTGACATTATTCCTGCGACACCAAAAGGACCCTTACTAAGCCGTACCCACTGGAGAGGAGCACACAATTAACAGACTCATCATTAGATGAGGCCCAATTCACATTCGACACCTCGCGTGAAATCCGAAAGTACCCTTTCCAACAGCAAATGAGACCTGACTTCCCTGGGGCAACATGAGCGCTTTCCTGAGATCTCCATCGCAACCCAAAAGGGACTCCAAGCATCCAGCCGTAACTCGAGAAAAACCAGAAGATTCTCCCCTCAATGCGAGATGAGGAATATTTCTGCTGCAGAGTCTCAAGAGAAATCATATATTCCCGCTTGAAACTCGAAGGGTACTTTAAACCCTTTCTTTGACACAAAACAGATCCCTGACTAATCCGTCCCCACTGGAGAGGAACACACATTTAACGGACTCAACAAAAGATGATGCCCAAATTACATTCCATATCACGAGTGGAATCCTGAGGTTCCTCTTCCAACGTAATCGGAGACCGGACGTCCATGTGGCAACATGAGCGAATTCCTGAGGTACCGTCGCATTCAAGAAGGAGCCAAAGCATCCCTAAGCAACTCGAGAAAAACCGTAAGATTCTCCACTCAAGGTGAGGTGAGGAAAATTTCCCATGGAGAGTCCCAAGAGAAATCCCTCATGCCCGCTTGAAACTCGAAAGGGTCCATGACACCCTTTGTGTGATTCAAGACATTCCCTGACATAGCTGTCGCCACATGAGAGGAGAAAAATTTATGGACTCAACTTTAGATGAAGCCGTATTCCCATTCCATGCCTCGATAGCAATCCTGAAATCCCCTACCAAAACCAAAGGAGACTTGACTTCCCAGGGACTACATGATCGAGTTCCTGATATCACCGTTGCAACCTGAAAGGGACCCCAAGCTTCAAGCCACAACATGAGAAAAACCACAAGATTCTCCCCTCAATGCGAGATGATGAACATTTCTGCTGCCGAGTCTCAAGGGAAATCACACATTCCTGCTTGAAACTCGATAGGGTATTGAAACCCTTTCGGAAACACAAGAAGAACCCAGAGTAAGCCGTCCCCACTGGAGAGGAGCACACAATTATCGGACTCAACACTAAATGAGAAGCAAATCACATTCCATGCCATGATTGGAATCCCGAGGTTCCCCTTCCAACACGATGGGAGACATGCCGTCCCTGGGATAACACCAGCGAGTTTCTGAGGTCCCCGTCGCAACTTGAGAAGGACCATAAGCTTCGCGCCGCAACTCGAAACAAACCACAAGATTGTGCACTCAAGGTGTGATGAGGAAAATTTTCCCATGCTTAGACTGAAGAGAAATCCCACATTCCCGCTTGAAACTCGACCCAGGACTTGACACACTATATGCGACCCAAGACATTTTTTGACATAGCTGTCCCCACTTGAGAGAAGAACACAATTAATGGACTCAATTTTAGATGAGGCTGTATTCCCATTCTACTCCTTGAGTGTAATCCCGAAGATCTCCTTGCAAAAAGAAAAGTGACCTGACCTCCCTGAAGTAAACAGAGCTAGGTTCTGAGGTCACTGTGTCAACTTGAGAGGGACTACAAGCTTCCCGCAGCAACTCGATAAAAACCACGAGAAATCCACATCAATGCGGGATGAGGAATATTCTGCTGCAGAGTCTCAAGGGAAAACCCACATTACCGCTTGAAATTCGAAAGGGTACTTGACACCCTTTCTGCACCCATAAAAGTTCCCTGACTAAGCCGTCCCTACTGGAGAGGAGCACACAATTTAAGAACTCATTTCTAGATGACTTCCAATTGCCATTCCACGCCTGGAGAATAATCCTGAAGTTTCCTTCCAACACGTAAGGAGGCCTGACTTCCCTGGGGCATGACCAGCGAGTAACTGCGGCCCCTGTCGCAACTCGAGAATGACCCAAAGCTTCCCGCTGCAGCTCGAGAAAAACCACAAGTTTCTGCACTCAAGGCACGATGAGGAAAATTTCCCCTGCAGAGTCTCAAGAGAAATCACCCATTCCCGCTTGAAACTTGAACGGATGGATAATTGACACCCTTTATGCGACTCAAGACTGTTCCTGACATAGCTGTCCCCACTTGAGTTCAGAACACACTTTATGGACTCAACTTTAGATGAGGCTCTATACCCATTTCACGCCTCGAGTGTAATGCTGATGTTCCCCTACCAAAATGAAAGGAGACCTGACTTCCCAGGGACTACACGAGCGAGTTGCTGAGGTCCCTGTCGCAACTAAAGATGGACCCCAAGTTTCCCGCCGCAACTTGAGAAAAACCACAAGATTCTGCACTCAAGGTGAGATGAGGAAAATTTCCCCTGCAGAGTCTCAAGAGAAATCCCATATTCCCGCTTGAAACGCGAATGGGTACTTGACGCCCTTTATGGGATTCAAGACATTCCCTCACATAGCTGTCCCCACTTGAGAGGAGAACACAATTTATGGACTCTCTTTAGATGATCCCCTATTCCTATTCCACGTCTCGAGAGTAATCCCAATGTTCCCTACCACAACGAAAGGAGACGTGACTTCCCAGGGACTACAAGAGCGAGCTCCTGAGGCCCCTGTCACAACTCGAGAAGGACCCCAAGCTTCCCGTGGCAACTCGAGAAAAACCACAAAATTTTGCACTCAATGTGAGATGAGGAAAATTTCCCCTTTGAATCTCAGGAAAAATTGCACATTCCTGTTGAAACTTGAACTGGTATTTGACACCCTTTATACGACTCAAGACATTCCCTGAAATAACTGTCCCCACTTCACAGGAAAACACAATTTATGGACTCAACTTTAAATGAAGCCCTATTCCCATTCCACGCCTCAAGAGTAATCACGATATTCCCCTACCAAAACGAAAGGAAACCTGAATTACCAGGGACTGCATAAACAAACTGTGGGTTCACTGTCCCAAATCGAGAAGGACCCCAAGTTTCCCGATGCAACTCGAGAAAAATCACAAGATTCTGCACTAAAGTTGACATGAGGAAAATTCCCCCTGCAGAGTCTCAAGAGAAATCCTACATTCCCACTTGAAACGAGAATGGGTAACTGACACCGCTTATGCGACGCAAGACATTCCCTGACATAGCAGTCCCCACTTTATAGGAGACCACAATTTATGGACTCAACTTGAGATGAGGCCCTATTCCCATTCCATGCCTCGAGAGTAATCTCGATATTCCACTACCAAACGAAAGGAGACCTGACTTCCCAAAGACTACACGACTGAGTTACTGAGGTCCGTGACGCAACTCAAGAAGGACCCCAAGCTTCCCGCCACTACTCGAGAAAAAGCACAAGATCTGCACTGAAGGTGAGATGAGGAAAATTTCCACTGCAGAATCTCAAGAGAAATCCCACCATCCCGCTAGAAACGCGAACGTGTATTGACACCGTTTATGTGACTGAAGACATTCCCTTACATAGCTGTCCCCACTTGAGAGGAGAACACAATTTATGGACTCAAATTTAGATGAGGCCCTATTAACATTCCAAGCCTAGAGAGTATCCCAACGTTTCCCTAGCAAAACTAATGGAGATCTGAGTTCCCAGGGACTACACGAGCGAGTTTCTGAGGTCTCTGTCGCCACTTGAGAAGGACACCATTCTTCCCCCGCAACTCGAGAAAAAACACAAGATTCTGCACTCAAAGGTGGATGAGGAAAATTCCCCCTGCAGAGTCTTAAGAGAAATCCCACATTCCCGCTTGAAACTTGAAACGGTGTTTGAAACCCTTTATGCGACTCAAGATATTCCCTGACATAGCTGCCCCCACTTGAGAGGAGAACACAATTTATGGACTGAACTTTAGATGAGGACCTATTCCCATTTCATGCCTCAAGAGTAATCCCGATGTTCCCCTACTAAACGAAAGGGGACATTACGTCCCAGGGACTGCACAAGCGAGTTCCTGAGGTCCCTGTCGCAACTCGAGAAGGACCCTAATCTTCCCGCCGCAACTCGAGAAGAACCACAAGATCCTGCACTCAAAGTGAGATGAGGAAAATTTCCCCTTTGAATCTCAAGAGAAATCGCACATTTCTGCTTGAAACTTGAACGGGTACTTGACACCCTTTATGCGACTCAAGACATTCCCTGACAGCTGTCCCCACTTGAGAGGAGAACAAAATTTATGGACAAACGTTAGATGAGGCCCTATTCGCATTCCTCACCTCGTTAGTAATACCGATGCTCCCCTCCCAAAACAAAATGAGTCATGACTTCCCAGGGAATACACCAGCGAGTTCCTGAGGTCCCTGTAGCAACTTGAGAAGGACCCCTAGCTTCCCGCCTAAACTCGAGAAAAACCACAATATTCTGCACTCAAGGTGAGATGTGGAAAATTTCCCCTGCAGAATATCCAGAGAAATCCCACATTCCCGCTTGAAACACGAAAAGTTTCTTGACACCATTTAAGCGACTCAAGACATTCTCTGACATAGCTGTCCCCACTTGAGAGGAAAACACAGTTCATGGACTCAACTTTACATGAGGCATTATTCCCATTCCACACCTTGAGAGTAATCCCGATGTTCCACTACCATAAGGAAAGGGGACCTGAATTCCCAGGGTCTACACGAGTGAGTTCCTGAGGTCTGTGTCACGACTCGAGAAAGACCCCAAGCTTCCCGCCACAGCTCGGAGAAAAACCAAAGATTCTGAACTCAAGGTGAGATGAGGAAAATTCCCCTGGCAGAGTCAAGAGATATCCAACATTCATGCTTGAAATGCCAACAAGTAATTGACACCCTTTATGCATCTCAAGACATTCCTTGACATAGCTGTCCCAATTTCAGAGGACACCACAATTTACTGACTCATCTTTAGATGAGGCCCTATTCCCATTCCACGCTTCGAGAGTTATCCCGATGTTCCCCTACCAAAACGAAATGAGACCTGACTTCCCAGGGACTACAGGAACGATTTACTGAGATCCCTGTGGCAACTCGAGAAGGACGCCTAGCTTACCAAGCAAACACGAGAAAAACCACAAGATTCTGCACTCAAGGTGAGATGAGGAAAATTTCAAATGCAGAGTATCAGGAGAAATCCCACATTCCCTGTTAAAACATGAAAGGGTACCGGACACCCTTTATACGACTCAAGACATTCCCTGACATAGCTGTCTCCACTTGAGAGGAGAACCCAATTTATGGACTCAACTTTAGATGAGGCCCTATTCCCATTACACACCATGAGATTAATCCCGATGTTCCTCTACAAAAACAAAAGGAGACCTGATTCCAGGGACTACACGAGCGAGTTCCTGGGGTCCCTGTTGCAAATCGAGAAGGGCACCAACAGAAGAAAAAACACAAGATTCTGCACTCAAGGTGACATGAGGAAAATTTCCCATGTACCGTCTAAGTGAAATCCCACATTCCCGCTTGACACAGGAAAGGGGATTTGACACCCTTTATGCGACTCAAGACAATCCCTGACATCGCTGTCCCTACTTGAGAGGAGGACACAATTTATGGACTCAAATTGAGAAGAGACTTATTTCCATTCCACCCCTCAAGAGTAATCCCGATGTTCCCCTACCAAAGCGAAAGGAGACCTGACATCCCAGGGACTACACAAAGAGTTTCTGAAGTCCCTGTCACAAATCGAGAAGGGCCAAAAGCTTCCCGCCACAACAGTAGAAAAAACACAAGATTCTGCACTCAAGTTGAGATGAGGAAAATCTCCCCTGCAGATTCTCAAGAGAAATCCCACATTCCTGATTGAAAGACGAACGTGTACTTGACTCCCTTTATGCAACTCAAGACATTGCCTCACATAGCTGTCCCCACTTGAGAGTAGAAAACAATTTATGGACTCACCTTTAGATGTAGCCCTATTCCCATTCTACGCCTCTAGAATAATCACGATGTTCCCTTACCAAACGAAAGATCTGACTTACAAGGGACTACAGGAGCGAGTTCCCGAGGTCCCTGTCGGAACTCGAAAAGGACCCCAAGCGTCCCGCCACAACTCGTGAAAAACCACAAGATTCTGCACTCAAGGTGAGATGAGGAAAATCTCCCCTGCAGAGTCTCAAGAGAAATCCGACATTCCCGCTTGAAAGGGGAACGGGTCCTTGACACCCTTTATGCGACTCAAGACATTCCCTGACATAGCTGTCCGTACTTGAGAGTAGAAAACACTTTATGCACTCAACATTAATGAGGCCCTATTTCCCTACCACGCATCGCTAGGAATCTCAATGTTCCCCTACGAAAACGAAAGAAGACCTGACTTCCCTGGGACTCCACGATCGAGTTCTTGAGGTCCCTGTCACAACTCTAGAAGGACACCAAGCTTCCCGCCGCCACTAGAGAAAAACCACAAGATTCTGCATTCAAGGTGAGATGGGGAAAACTTCCAATGCAGAGTCTCAGGAGAAATCCCACATTACCCGTTGAAACACGAAAGGGTGCTGCACACCCTTTATGCCCCTCAAGACATTCCCTGAAATAGCTGTCCCCACATGGGAGGAGAACACAATTTACAGACTCAACTTTAGATGAGGCCCTATTCCCATTCCACGCCTCGAGAGTAATCCGTATGTTCCCCTAACAAAACAAAAGGAGACCTGACTTCACAGGGACTACACGAGCGAGTTCCAGAGGTCCCTGTCCTAAATCGAGAAGGACCCCAAGCTACCCGCTGCAACTCGAGAACGAAACACAAAATTCTGCCTTAAAGGTGAGATGAGGAAAATGTCCACTGCAGAGTCTCAAGAGAAATCCCATATTGCCGCTTGAAACTCGAAAGGGTAATTGACACCCTTTATGCTGCTCAAGACATTCCCTGACATAGCTGTACGCACTTGAGAGGAGAACACAATTTATGGACTCAACATTAAATGGGCCCGTATTCCCATTCCATGCCTCGAGAGTAATCCCGATGTTCCCCTACCAAAATGAAAGGAGACCTGACTTCCCAGGGACACACGAGCGAGGTCCTGAGGTCCCTGTAGCAACTCGAGAAGGACACCAAGCTTCCCGCCGCAAAACGAGAAAAAACACAAGATTCTGCACTCAAGGTGAAATGAGGAAAATTTACCCTGCAGAATCTCAAGAGACCTCCCACATTCCCGCTTGAACTCAAATGGGTTGACTCCTTTTATGTGACTCAAGACATTCCCCGACATAGCTCTTCCCACTTGAGATTATAACACAATTTATGGACTCAAATTTAGATGAGGCCCTATCCCCATTCCACATCACGAGAGTAATCCTGATGTTTCCCTACCAAAAGGAAAGGAGACCTGATATACCAGGGAATACCCGAGCGAGTTCCTCAGGTCCCTGCAACAACTCGAGAAGGACCCCAAACTTCCCGCTGCAACTCGAGAAAAACCACAACATTCTGCATTCAATGTGAGCTGAGGAAAATTTCCCCTGCAGAATCTCAAGAGAAATGCCACATTCAGGTTTGAAACACGAACGGTTACTTGACACCCTTTATGTGACTCAAGACATTCCCTGACATAGCCGTCCCCACTTGAGAGGAGAAAATATTTTATGGAATCAATTTTAGATGAGGCACTATTCCCGTTAAATGCCTCAAGTGTAATCCCGATGTTCCCCTACCAAAACGAAAGGAGACCTGACTTCCCCGGAACTACACGATCGAGTTCCTGAGGTCCAGGTCGCAACTCGAGAAGGACCCAACCTTCCCGCCGCAACACGAAAAAACCACAATAACTGCACTCAAGGTGAGTTGAGGAAAATTTCCCCTGCAGAGTCTCCAGAGAAATCCCACATTCCCGCATGAAACGCCAATTGGTACTTGACAACCTTTATGCGACTCAAGACATTCCCTCACATAGCTGTCCCAATTTGAGAGGAGAACGCAATTTAGGGATTCAACTTTAGATGAGGCAGTATTCCATTTCCATGCCCCGAGAGTGATCCCGATGTTCCCCTACCAAAACGAAAGGAGACCTGACTGCCCAGGGACTACTCGATCGAGTTCCTGAGGTCCTGTCACAACTCTAGAAAAGACCGAAGCTTCCCGCCGAAACAAGAAAAAAACCACAAGTTTCTGCACTCAAGATGAGATTATTGAAAATTTCCCCTGCAGAGTCTCAAGAGAAATCCAACATTCCCGCGAATGGGTACTTGACACCCTTTATGCCACTCAAGACATTCCCTGACATAGCTGTCCTTACTGGAGAGGAGAAAACAATTTTTGGACTCAAATTTAGATGAGGCCCTATTCCCATTCCACGCCTCGAGAGCATTCCCGATGTTCCCCTACCAAAAAGAAAGGAGACCTGACTTCCCAGGGACTACTTGAGTGAGTTCCGGAGGTCGCTGTCACACTCGAGAAGGGCCCCAAGCTTCCCGCTGCAACAAGAGAGAAACCACAAGATTCTGCACTCAAGGTGACATGAGGAAAATCTCCCCTGCAGAGTCTCAAGAGAAATCCCCCATTCCCGCTTGAAACACGAACAGGTAATTGACACCTTTTATGCGACACAAGACATTCCCTGACATAGCTGTCCGTACTTGAGAGGAGAACACAATTGATGGACTCAATTTTAATGAGGCCCTATTCCCCTTCCACGCCTCTCTTGTATCTCCATGTTCCCCTACCAATTCGAAAGGAGACCTGACTTCCCAGGGACTACACGAGCGAGTTCATGAGGTCCCTGTCGCAGCTCGAGAAAGACACCAAGCTTCACGCCGCAACTGGAGAAAAACCACAAGATTCTTCAATAAGGTGAGATGAGGAAAATTTCCCCCGCAGTGTCTAAAGAGAAATCCCACATTCCAGCTTGAAAGGCGAACAGATACTTGACACCCTTTATGCGACTCAAGACATTCCCTGACATAGCTATCCACACTTGAGAGGAGAGCACAATTTATGGACTCAACTTTAGATGAGGCCCTATTCCCATTCCACGTTCCGAGAGTAATCCCGATGTTCCCCTACCAAAACAAAAGGAGACCTGACTTCCCAGGGACTACACGAGCGTGTTCTTGAGCTCCCTTTCCCAACTCGAAGAGGAACTCAAGCTTTGCGCCGCAACTGGAGAAAAACCACAAGATTCTGCACTCAAGTTGAGATCAGGAAAATCTCCCCTGCAGAGTCTCAAGAGAAATCCCACATTCCTGCTTGAAACGCGCTCAGGTACTGGACACCCATTATGCAACTCAAGACATTCCCTGACATAGCTGTCCCCACATGAGAGGAGAACACAATTTATGGACTCAACATTAATGAAGCGCTATTGCCCTTCCATGCCTTGAGAGTAATGCCGATATTCCCCTACCAAAACTAAAGGAGACCTGACTTCCCAGGGACTACACGAGCGAGTCCTTGGGGTCTGTTTTGCAACTCTAGAAGGTCCCGAAACTTCCCGCCGCAACTCGAGATAACCCAAAAGATTCTCCACTCAAGGTGAGATGATGAAAATTCCCCCGGCAGAGTCAAGAGAAATCCCAAATTCCCGCTTGAAACGCTAATGGGTGCTTGACACCCTTTATGCGACTCAAGTCATTCCCTGATATTGCTGTCCCCAAATGAGAGGAGAACACAATTTATGGACTCAACTTGAGATGAGGCCTTATCCCTATTCTATGCCTCTGGAGTAATCCCAATGTTCCCTTACCAAACGAAAGACCTGACTTCCAAGGGACTACAGGAGCGAGTTCCTGAGGTCCTTATCAGAACTCAAAAAGGAACCCAAGCTTCCCACCGCAACTCGAGGAAAACCACAAGATTCTGCACTCAAGGTGAGATGAGGAAAATTCCCCCTGCAATCTCAAGAGAAAATCCACATTTCCGCTTGAAACGATAGCGGGTACTTGACACCCTTTATGCGACTCAAGACATTCCCTGACATAGCTGTCCTCAATTGAAAGGAGAACACAACTTATGGGCCAACAAAGATGAAGCACAATTTCCATTCCACGCCTCGATAGTAATACCAATATTCCCCTACCAACACGAAAGGAGAACTCACTTCCGAGAAACTACACGATCGAGTTCTTGAGGTACCTGTTGCAACTCTAGAAGGACCCCAAGCTTCCACCCGCAACTCGAGAAAACCCACAAGATTCTGCACTCATGGTGAGATGGGGAAAATTTTCAATGCAAAGTCTCAGGAGAAATCCCACATTCCCTCTTGAAACGCGAATGGCTACTGGACACATTTTATGCAACTCAAGACATTCCCTGACATAGCTGTCCGCACTTGAGAGGAGATCACAATTTATGGACTCAACTTTAGATGAGGCCCTATTCCCATTCCATGCCTCAAGAGTAATCCGTATGTTCACCTACCGAAACAAAAGGAGACGTGACTTCACAGGGACTACATGAGCGAGTGCAAGAGGTCCTTGTCCCAAATTGAGAAGGACCCCAAGCTACCCGCCGCAACTCGAGAAAAAACACAAGATTCTGCACTCAAGGTGAGATGGGGATAATTTCCAATGCAGAGTCTCGGGAGAAATCCCACATTCCCTGATGAAACGCGAACGGGTACTGGACACCCTTTATGCCACTCAAGACATTCCCTGACACAGCCGTCCCCACTTGAGAGGAGAACACACTTTTTTTACGCAATTTAGATGAGGCCCTATTCCCATTCCACGCCTCGAGACCAATCCCGATATTCCCCTAACAAAATGAAAGAAGAGCAGAGTACCAAGCAACACACGAGCGAGTTCCTGATGTCCGTGTTGCAACTCGAGAAGGACACCAAGTTTCCCGCCGAAACTCGAGAAAACCACAATATTCTCTACTCAAGATGAGGTGAGGACAATTTCGCCTGCAGCGTCTCAAGAGAAATCCCACATTCCTGATTGAAATGCAGTCAGGCAGTTGACACCCTTTATGCGACTCAAGACTTTCCCTGACATAGCTCTTGCCACTTGAGAGGAAAACACATTTTATGGACTCAAATTTAGATGAGGACCTATTCCAATTCTACACCTCGAGAGTAATCTTGATGTTCCCCCAACAAAACGAAAGAAGAGCAGAGTTCCGAGGAACACATGAGCGAGTTCCTGAGGTCTGTGTCGCAACTCGAGAAGGACACCAAGATTCCCGCCGAAACTCGAGAAAAAACACAATATTCTCTACTCAAGATGAGGTGAGGAAAATTTCCCCTGCAGCGTCTCAAGAGAAATCCCACATTCCTGATTGAAAAGCAGTCGCGCACTTGACACCCTTTATGTGACTCAAGACATTCCCTGACATAGCTGTCCCCACTTGAGAGGAGAACACACTTTTTGGACGCAACTTTAGATGAGGCCCTATTCCCTTTCCACGCCTTGAGAGTAATTCCGATGTTCCCCTACCAAAAGAAAAGGAGATCTGACTTCCCAGGGCCTACACTATCGACTTCCTGAGGTCCCTGTCGCAACTCAAGAAAGACCCCAGGCTTCCCGGGGCAACTCTAGAAAAAACACAAGATTCGGCAGTAATAGAGAAATGAGGAAATTTTCCAATGCATGGAATCAAGAGTAATCCCACATACCCGCTTGAAACGCGAATCGGTACTTGACACTGTTTATGCCACTCAAGAATTTCCCTGACTTAGCTGTCGCTACTTGAGAGGAGAACACATTTTATGGACTCAAATTTAGATGAAGCCCTATTCCCATTGCACACCTCGAGAATAATCCCGATGTTCCCCAACCAAAACGAAAGGAGACCTGACTTCCCAGGGACTATACGAGCGAGTTCCTGAGGTCCCTGTCGCAACTCGAGAAGGACCAAAAGCTTCCCGCTGCAACTCGAGAAAAACCTCAATATTCTCTACTCAAGGTGAGATGAGGAAAATTTCCCCTGCAGTCACAAGAGAAATCCCACATTCCCGATTGAAATGCGATTGGGCAGTTGACACTCTTTATGTGACTCAAGACATTCCCTGACATAACTGTCCCCACTTGAGAGGAGAACACAATTTGTGGACTCAACTTTAGATGAGGCCCTATTCCCATTCGACGCCTCGAGAGTAATCCCAATGTTCTCCTACCAAAATGAAAGGAGACCTGATTTCCCAGGGGCTACACGAGGGAGATCCTGAGTTTCCTGTCACAACTCGAGAAGGACCCCAAGATTCCCGCCTCAACTCGAGAAAAACCACGAGATTCTTCACTCAAGGTGAGATGAGGAAAATTTCCCCTGTAGAGTCTCAATAGAAATCCCACATTCGCGCTACAAACGCGAACGGGTACTTGACACACTTTAGGCGACTCAAGAAATTCCCTGACAAGGCTGTCCATACTTGAGAGGAGAACACAATTTATGGACTCAAATTTAGATGAGGCCCTATTCCCCTTCCCCGCCTTGAGAGTAATCCTGATATTCCCCTAACAAAACGAAAGAAGACTTGACTTCCCAGGGACTACACTAGTGAGTTCTTAAAGTCCTTGGCGTAAATCGAGAAGGGCCCCAAACGTCCTGCCACAATGCGAGAGAAAACAGAAGATTCTGCACTCATGGTGAGATAAGGGAAAGTTCCCCTGCAGAGTCTCAAGAGAAATCCCAAATTCCCGGTTGAAACCCGAACGGGTACTTGACACCCTTTATGCAACCCAAGACATTCCCTGACATAGCTGTCCCCTCTTGAGAGGAGAAAACAATTTATAGCCTCAAGTTTAGATGAGGCCCTATTCCCCTTCCACGCCTTGAGAGTAATGCCGATATTGCCCTACCAAAACGAAAGGAGACCTGACTTCCCAGGGACTACCCAAGCGAGTTTCTGATGTCCCCGCTGCATATCGAGAAGGGCCCAAAGCTTCCTGCCACAATACGAGAGAAACCACAAGATTCTGCACTCATGGTGAAATGAGGAAAATTTCCCCTGCAGAGTCTCAAGAGAAATCCCAATTTCCCGGTTGAAACCCGAACGGGTATATGACACCCTTTATGCGACTGAAGAAATTCCCTGACATAGCTGTCCGCTCTTGATTAGAGAACACAATATATGGCCTCAAATTTAGATGAGGCCCGATTCCCATTCCATGGCTGGATAATAATCCCGATGTTCCCATACCAAAACGAAAGGAGACTTGAATTCCCAGGGACTACAAGAGCGTGTTTTTGAGGTCCCTTTCGTAACTCGAGAAGGACCCCAAGCTTCCCGCCGCAACAAGAGAAAAACCAAAAGTTTCTGCACTCAAGGTGACATGAGGAAAATCTCCCCTACAGAGTCTCAAGAGAAATCTCACATTCCCGCTTGAAATGGGAACGGGTACTTTACACCCTTTTTGTGACTCAAGACATTCCCTGACATAGCTGTCCGTACTTGAGAATAGAACACAAATTATGGACTCAACAGTAATGAAGCCCTATTCCCCTGCCAGGCCTCGCTAGTAATCCCGAATTCCCCTACCGAAACGAAAGGAGACCTGACTTTCCAGGGACTACAGAGTGAGGTACTGAGGTCCCTGTCACAACTCGAGAAGGGACCCAAGCTTCCCGCAGCAATTTGAGAAAAACCACAAGATTCTGCACTCACGGTGAGATGAGGAAAATTTCCCCTGCAGAGTCTCAAGAGAAATCCCACATATTTGCTTGAAACGCGAACGGGTACGTGACACCCTTTATGCGACTAAAGACATTCCTCTCATAGCTATCCCCACTTAAGAGGAGAACATAATTTATGGACTCAAGCATAGATGAAGCCCTATTCCCATTCCACTCCTCGAGTGTAATCCCGATGTTCCCCTACCAAAATGAAAGGAGACCTGACTTCCCAGGGATTACACCAGTGAGTTCCTGAGGTCCCTGTCGCAACTCCAGAAACACCCGAATATGCCCGCCCCAACTCGATAAAAATCACAAGATTCGGCAGTAAAGGTGTGATGAGGAAAATTTCCCATGCAGAAACTCAAGAGTAATCCAACATTCCCGCCTGAAACGCAAATCATCACTTGACACCCTTTATGCAACTCAAGACTTTCCCTGACATAGCTCTTGCCACTTGAGAGGAGAACAGAGTCTATGGACTCCACTCTAGATGAGGCCCTATTCCCATTCCAAGCCTCGAGAGTATTCCTGTTCTTCCTCTAATTAAGAAAAGGAGAACTGACTTCCCAGTGACAACACGAGTGAGTTCCTGAGGTCCTGTCGCAACTCGAGAAAGACCCCAAGCTTCCCGCCGCAACTCGAGAAAAACTACAAAATTCTACACTCAAGGTGAGATGAGGAAAAGTTCCCCTGCAGAGTCTCAAGAAATATCCCCCATTCCTGCTTGAAACGCGAAAGAGTTTTTGACACAATTTATGAGACTCAAAATGTTCCCTGACATACCTGTCCCCACTTGAGAGGAGAACACAGTTTATGGACTCAACTTTAGATGAGGCCCTATTCTCATTCCATGCCTCGAGAGTAATCCTGATGTTCACCTAACAAAACGAAGGAAGAGCAGAGTTCCGAGGAACACACGAGCGAGTTCCTGAGGTCTGTGTCGCAACTCGAGAAGGACACCAAGATTCCCGCCGAAACTCGAGAAAAAACACAATATTCTCTACTCAAGATGAGGTGAGGAAAATTTCCCCTGCAGCGTCTCAAGAGAAATCCCACATTCCTGATTGAAAAGCAGTCGCGCACTTGACACCCTTTATGTGACTCAAGACATTCCCTGACATAGCTGTCCCCACTTGAGAGGAGAACACACTTTTTGGACGCAACTTTAGATGAGGCCCTATTCCCTTTCCACGCCTTGAGAGTAATTCCGATGTTCCCCTACCAAAAGAAAAGGAGATCTGACTTCGCAGGGCCTACACTATTGACTTCCTGAGGTCCCTGTCGCAACTCAAGAAAGACCCCAGGCTTCCCGGGGCAACTCTAGAAAAAACACAAGATTCGGGAGTAACGGAGAGATGAGGAAAATTTCCAATGCATAGAATCAAGAGTAATCCAACATACCCGCTTGAAACGCGAATCAGTACTTGACACCGTTTATGCCACTCAAGAATTTCCCTGACTTAACTCTCGCCACTTGAGAGGAGAACACATTTTATGGACTCAAATTTAAATGAAGCCCTATACCCATTGCATGCCTCGAGAATAATCCCGATGTTCCCCTACCAAAACGAAAGGAGAAATGACTTCCCAGGGACTATACGAGCGAGTTCCTGAGGTCCCTGTCACAACTCGAGAAGGACCCCAAGCTTCCCGCTGCAACTCGAGAAAAACCTCAATATTCTCTACTCAAGGTGAGATGAGGAAAATTTCCCCTGCAGTCACAAGAGAAATCCCACATTCCCGATTGAAATGCAATTGGGCACTTGACACCCTTTATGCGACTCAAGACATTCCCTGACATAGCTGTCCCCACTTGAGAGGAGAACACAATTTATGGACTCAACTTTAGATGAGGCCTTATTCCCATTCGATGCCTCGAGAGTAATCCCAATGTTCCCCTACCAAAAGAAAGGAGACCTGATTTCCCAGGGGCTACACGAGAGATCCTGTGTTCCCTGTCGCAAATCGAGAAGGGCACCAAGCTTCCCGCCGCAACACGAGAAAAACCACAAGATTCTTCACTCAAGCTGAGATGAGGAAAATTTCCCCTGTAGAGTCTCAAGAGAAATCCCACATTTGCGCTACAAACGCGAACGGGTACTTGACACACTTTAGGCGACTCAAGAAATTCCCTGACAAGGCTGTCCATACTTGTGAGGAGAACACAGTTTACGGACTCAACTTTAGATGAGGCCCTATTCCCATTCCATGGCTCGATAGTAATCCCCAAGTTCCCCTACCAAAACGAAAGGAGACGTGAATTCCCAGGGACTACAAGAGCGTGTTTTTGAGGTCCCTTTCATAACTCGAGAAGGACCCCAAGCTTCCCGCCGCAACAAGAGTAATACCACAAGATTCTGCACTCAAAGTGACATGAGGAAAATCTCCCCTGCAGAGTCTCAAGAGAAATCTCACATTCCCGCTTGAAATGCGAACGGGTACTTGACACCCTTTATGCGACTCAAGACATTCCCTGACATAGCAGTCCCCACTTGAGAGGAGAACATAATTTATGAACTCAACAGTAATGAAGGCCTATTTTCCTTCCAGGCCTCCCTAGTAATCCTGAATTCCCCTATCAAAACAAAAGGAGACCTGACTTAACAGGGTCTACAGAGCGAGGTACTGAGGTCCCTGTCGCAACTCGAGAAGGGCCCCAAGCTTCCCTCCACAACGTGAGAAAAATCACAAGATTCTGCACTCAAGGTGAGATGAGGAAAATTTCCCCTGCAGAGTCTGAAGAGAAATCCCACATTCCCGCTTGACACGCGAAAGAGGAACTGATACCCTTTATGCGACTCAAGACAATCATGATATTGCTGTCCCTACTTCAGAGGACAACACAATTTATGGACTCAAATTTAGCTGATCCCTATTTTCATTTACGCCTCAAGAGTAAACTCGATGTTCCCCTACGAAAACAAAAGTAGACCTGACTTCCCAGGGACTACAGTCGCGAATTTCTGAAGTTCCTGTGGAAATCGAGTAGGGCCAAAAGCTTCCCGCCACAAAACGAGAAAAAACACAAGATTCTGCACTCAAGGTGAGAGGAGGAAAATTTCCCATGCAGAGTCTCAAGAGAAATCCCACATTCACGCATGAAACGATAATGGGTACTTGACACCATTTCTGTGACATAAATAGGACCCTTACTAAGCAGTCCCCACTGGAGAGGAGCACACAATTAACGGACTCATCTCTAGATGTGACCCAATTCACATTCAATGCCTCGAGAGAAATCCTGATGTACCCTTTGCAACAGGAAAGGAAACCTGACTTCCCTGGGGCTACACGAGGGAGTTCCTAAGATCCCCGTCTCAACCCGAAAGGGACCCCAAGCTTTCAGCTGCAACTCGAGAAAAACCACAAGATTCTCTCCTCAATGCGAGATGAGGAACATTTCTGCTGCAGAGTCTCAAGGGAAGTCACCTTCCCACTTGAAATTGGAACGGGTTCTTGACACCTTTTCTGCAACCATAAAAGTTCCCTGACTAAGCTGTCCTTACTGGAGAGGAGCACACAATTTACGGACTCATATCTAGATGACTTCCAATTCCGATTCCACGCCTCGAGAATAATTACGAAGTTTCCCTTCGAACACGAAATGAGACGTGACTTCCCTGGGGCAACACGAGCGAGTTACTGAGGTCCCCGTCAAAACTCCAGAAGGACCCCTAGTTTCCCTCCGCATCTCGTGAAAAACCACAAGATTGTGCACTCAACGTGAGATGAGGAAAATTTCCCTTGCAGAGTTTCAAGAGAAATCCCACATTCTCCCTTTAAACTCCAACGTGTACTTGACACCCTTTATGAGATTCAAGACATTCCCTGATACTGCTTTCCCCACTTGAGAGGAGAACACAATTTATGGACTCAACTTTAGATGAGGCCCTATTCCGTGTCCACGCCTTAAGAGAAATCCCAATGTTCCCCTACCAATACGAAAGGAGACCTGACTTCCCAGCGAGTACATGAGCAAGTCCCTGAGTTCCCCTTCGCAACTTGAGAAGGAACGCATGCTTCCCGCCGCAACTCGAGAAAAAACACGATTCTGCACTCACGGTGTGATGAGGAAAATTTCCCCTGCAGAGTCTCAAATGAAATCCCACATTCCTGCTAAAACTCGAACGGGTACTTGACACCATTTCTGTGACATAAATAGGACCCTTACTAAGCAGTCCGCACTGGAGAGGAGCACGCAATTAACGGACTCATCTCTAGATGTGTCTCAATTCATATTCCATGCCTCAAGAGAAATCGTGAAGTACCCTTTCCAACAGGAAAGGAGACCTGACTTCCCTGGGGCTACACGAACGAGTTCCTGAGATCCCCGTCGCAACCCGAAAGGGACCCCAAGCTTTCAGCTGCAACTCGAGGAAAACCACAAGATTCTCTCCTCAATGCGAGATGAGGAACATTTCTGCTGCAGAGTCTCAAGCGAAATCACACATTGCCACTTGAAACTCGGAAGAGTACTTGAAACCCTTTATGCGACTCAAGACATTCCCTTACATAGATGTCCCCACTGGAGAGGAGAAAACAATTTATGGACTCAATTTTAGATGAGGCACTATTCCCATTCTACTCCTCGAGTGAAATCCCGAGGCTCTCCTTGTAACAAGAAAAGTGACCTGACCTCTCTGAAGTAAAAAAAGCTAGGTTCTGAGGCCACTGTCCCAACTCCAGAGGGACTACAAGCTTGTCGCCACAACTCGATAAAACCACGAGATTTCCCCATCAAAGCGAGATGAGGAATTTTCTTCTGCAGAGTCGCAAGGGAAATCCCACATTCCCAATTGAAATTGAAACGGGTACTTTTCGCCATTTCTGCAACCATAAAAGTTCCCTGACTAAGCCGTCCCTACTGGAGAGGAGCCCACAATTTACAGACTCATCTCTAGATGACTTCCAATTCCCATTCCACGCCTCGAGAATAATCCAAAAGCTTCCCTTCCAACACGAAATGAGACCTGACTTCCCTGGGGCAACACGAGCGAGTTACTGAGGTCCCCGTCGAAACTCGAGAAGGACCCCTAGCTTCCCGCCGCATCTCATGAAAAACAAGATTGTGTACTCAACATGAGGTGAGGAAAATTTCCCTTGCAGAGTTTCAAGAAAAATCCCACATTCCCGCTTTAAACTCCAACGTGTACTTGACACCCTTTATGCGACTCAAGACATTCCCTGATATAGCTGTCCCCACTTGAGAGGAGAGCACAGTATATGAACTCATCTTTAGATGAGGTGGTATTCCCATTTTATGCCTCGAGTGAAATCCTGAAGCTCTCCTTGCAACAATATGGGTGACCTGACATTCCTGAAATGAAAAGAGCTAGGATCTGAAGTCACTGTCCCAACTCGAGAAGGACTGCAAGCTTCCCACTGCAACTCGATAAAAACCACGAGATTACCCCATCAATGCGAGATGAGGAATTTTCTGCTGCAGAGTCTCAAGGGAATTCCCACATTCCCGCTTACATTCAAACGGGTACTTGACACCGTTTCTGCAACCTTAAAAGCTCCCTTACTAAGCCGTCCCCACTGCAGAGGAGCACACAATTAACAGACTCATCTCCAGATGAGTCCAAATTCACATTCCATGCCCCGAGATAAATCCCGAAGTACCCTTTACAACAGGAAATGAGACCTGATTTCCCTGGGGCTACAGGAGCGATTTCCTGAGATCCCCATCTTAACCCGAAAGGGAACCCAAGCTTTCAGCTGCAACTCGAGAAGAACCACAAGATTCTCCCCTCAATGCGACATGCGGAATATTTCTGCTGCAGAGTCTAAACAGAAATCACACATTCCCGCTTTAAACTCCAACGTGTACTTGACACCCTTTATGCGACTCAAGAAATTCGCTGACATAGCTGTCCCCACTGGAGTGGAGAACACAATTTAAGGACTCAAATTTAGATGAGGCCGTATTCACATTCTACGCCTCGAGTGTAATCCCGAAGCTCCCCTTGCAAAAAGAACAGTGACCTGACCTCCTTGAAGTAAAAAGAGCTGGGTTCTGAGGTCACTGTCACAACTCGAGAGGGTCTACAAGCTTCCCGCCGCAACTCGATAAAAATCACGAGATTCTCCCAACAATGCGAGATGAGGAATTTTCTGCTGCAGAGTCTCAAGGGAAAACCCACATTACCGCTTGAAATTCGAATGGGTAGTTGACACCCTTTCAGCAACCATAAAAGTTCCCTGACTAAGCCGTCCCTACTGGAGAGGAGCACACAATTTAAAAACTCATTTCTAGATGACTTCCATTTGCCATTCCACGCCTCCAGAATAAACCCGACGTTTCCCTTCCAACACGCAAGGAGACCTGACTTCCCTGGGGCATGACCAGCGAATATCTGAGGGCTCCGTCGCAACTCGAGAAGGACCCCAAGCTTCATGCCACACCACAGAAAAACCACAAGATTCTGCACTCAAGGTGAGATGAGGAAAATTTCCCCTGCAGAGTCTCAAGAGAAATCCCACATTCCCACTTGAAACTCAAATGGATACATGACACCCTTTATGTGACTCAAGACATTCCCTGACATAGCTCTCCCCACATAAGAGGAGAACACAATTTATGGACTCAACTTTAGATGATGCCTTATTCCCATTCCACGCCTAAAGAGTAATCTCGAAGTTCCCCTATCAGAAGAAAGGAGACCTGACTTCCCTTGGGCTACACTAGCCAGTTCCTGAGATCCCCGTCTCAACCCGAAAGGGACCCCAAGCTTTCAGCTGCAACTCGAGAAAAACCACAAGATTCTCTCTCCTCAATGCGAGATGAGGAACATTTCTCCTGCAGAGTCTCAAGAGAAATCACACATTCCCACTTGAAACACGAAAGGGTACTTGAAACACTTTCTGTGACACAAAAAGTTCCTTGACTATGCCGTCCCCACTGGAGAGGAGTACACAATTTACGGACTCAACATTTGATGAGGCCTATTCCCATTCCACGCTTCGAGAGTAATCCCGAAGCTCTTCTTGCAAAACGAAAGAAGACATGACTTCGCTGAAGCACCACGAGTGAATTCCTGAGGTCCCCGGCACAACTTGAGAGTGTCCCCAAGCTGCCTGCCACAACTTGAGAAAAACTACAAGATTCTACCTTAAGTGTGAGATGAGAAATTTTCCGCTGCAGAGTCTCAAGAGACATCCCACATTTCCGCTTGAAACTCTTACGGGTACTTGACACCCTTTATGTGACTCAAAAACTTCCATGAAAGGCTGCCTGCATGGAGAGGAGAACACAATTTACAGACTGATTCCTCAATGAGGCCCTATTCTCTCGATGACTCCAGTTAATCCAGAAACTCTCTTGCAACACGAAAGGAGACCTGACTTCCCTGAAGCAACATGAGCGAGTTCCTGTGGTCCCCGACGTAGCTCGAGAGAGACCATATACTTAGTGCCGCAACTCGAGAAAAATCAAAAGATTCCCCATCAATGTGAGATGAGGAATATTTCTGCTGCAGAGTCTCAAAAGAAACCCCACATTCACGGTTTAAATTCGAACGGAGAGTTGACACCCTTTCTGCGACACAAAAAGCTCCCTGTTTAAGCCGTCCCCGCAGGAGAGGAGCACACAATTAACGGACTCATCTCTAGATGAGGCCCAATTCCCATTCCACGCCTCGACAGGAATCTCTAAGTTGCCCTTCCAACACGAAAGGAGACCTGACTTTCCAGGGTCCATGGGAGCGAGTTCCTGAGGTCCCCATCCCAATTCGAGAGGGACTCCAAGGTTCCCGCCGCAACTCAAGAAAAACCACAACATTCTGCCCTCAAGGCATGATGAGGGACTTTTCTGCTGCAGAGTTTCAAGAGATATCCCACATTTCCACTTGAAACTCGTACGGGTACTTGACACCCTTTATGCGACCCAAAACGTTCCCTGACATAGCTGTCCCCAGTACTAAGGAGCACACAATTTCCGGACTCAAACTTAGGTCATGCCCTGTTCCCATTCCACTCCTCGACAGTAATCCCGAAGCTGTCCTTGCAACACGAAAGGAGAACTGATGTCCCTGAAGACCACGAGTGAGTTCCTGAGGTCCCCATAGCAACTCGAGAGGGACCACAAGCTTCCCGCCACAACTCGAGAAAAACCAGAAGATTCAACCCTCAAGGCGAGATGAGGATCTTTTCCAATGCAGAGTCTCATTAAAATTCCACATTCCCGCTTGAAACTCGAAAGGGTACTTGACACCCTTTATGCGACACAAAACTTCCCCATCATAACCGGCCCCACTGAGGAAGAGCACACAATTTACCTACACAACGTTAGATTCAGCCCTACTCCTCAGCTGCGCCATGGGAAGAATACCGTGGTTCCATTCCAATGCGAAAGGAGACCCTACTTCCCAGGGACAACACCAGCAATATCCTGAGATCCCCGTCGTAACTCGAGAGAGACTACAAATTCCCCACCGCAACTGGAAACAAACCAAAAGATTCGGCCATCAATGCGAGATGAGGAAATTTTCTGCTACAATGTCTCAAGAGAAATGCCACATTCCCACTTGAAACTCGTAGGAGGACTTGACACCATTTATACGACTCAAAACTTCCCCAACATAACCGGCCCCACTGAGGAAGAGCACACAATTTACCTACACAACGCTAGATTCGGCCCTATTCCTCTGCTGTGCCACGTGAAGAATACTGTGGTTTCCGTTCCAACACGAAAGCAGGCCAGGCTTCCCTGGGACAACACCAGCAATATCCTGAGATCCCCATCGCAACTCAAGAAAAACTACAAGCTACCAGCCTGAGTTGGACAAAAACCAAAAAATTTGCCCATCAATGCGAGATGAGGAAATTTTCTGCTGCAGAGTCTCAAGAGAAATCACACATTCCCGCTTGAAACTCGTTGGGATACTTGACACCCTTTATGCGACACAAAAATTCCCTGACATAGCAGTCCCCACAGGAGAGGAGAACACAATATACAGACTCATTCTTAGATGAGGCCCTATTCCCATTCCACACCTCGAGGGTAATCCCGAAGCTTTCCTTGCAACACGAAAAGAGACCTGACTTCTAAGAAGCAAAACGAGCGAGTTCCTGAGGTCCCTGTCATAACTCGAGAGAGACTACAAGCTACCCGCTGCTATGAGTTCCCCCTCCAAGCGAGGTAGGTCCTCAGGATCTAGCAAAGCTCCAAGGTAAAACCGACTATGACATCACAACAGGACAGGTACCTGACACCCATGATGAGGCTATAGAAAAAGGCCTAATGAATGGCCTGATCACGACACGAGGACAGATTCCTCTTTTATAACTCGAAAGGAAAGCAGAATTCCATGCCTCAAATCGAAACGAAACCTGACCCCCCAGTAAAACATTCGTAGCAACTCCCAGATCCCTGTCGCCACTGGAGAGGAACACACAGTTGACCGACTCAACGATAGATGCGGCCCTATTCCTCTGCTGTGCCTAGAGAGGAATCCCGAGGTTTCCCTTCCAACATGATAGGAGACCTGACTTCCATGGGACAACACGAGAGAGTTCCTGAGGTCTCCGTCACAACTCGAGAAGAACCCCAAGCTTCCAGCCACAACTCGAGAAAAACCACAAGATTATCCCTTCAATGCCAGATGAGAAAATTTTTCATTTCAGAGTCTCAAGAGAAATCCCACATTCCTGCTTGAAATTCGAATGGGTACTTAACACCCTTTATGCGACTCAAAAACTGCCCAACATAGCTTTCCCCACTGGAGAGGAGCACACGTTTTTCTGACTCAACAGCAGAGGAGGCCCTATTCCCATTCCACCTCTCAAGAGTAATCCCGAAGTACCCCTTCCAAGATGACAGGAGACCTGAATTCCCTGAAGCAACACGAGCGATTTCTTAGGTTCCCTTCGCAACTGGAGAGAGATACCAAGCTTCCCTCCGCAATTAGAGAGAAACAACAAGATTTTGCCCTAAAGGAGTGATAAGGAGCATTTCCGTTGCAGATTCTCATGGGCAGTCCCACGTTCCCGTTGGAAACTCCAGAAGGTCCTTAACATCCTTTATGTGACTGAAAAATTACACCGACCTATCCCATCCCAATCAAGAAGAACACCGAGTTTCCTGCCACAACTGACAAAGTGCCCTGTTTCCAGTTCTCTTTTCCAGATGACAGTCTATCCCACTGCTATGTCTGGAATGGAATCCGGACATTCCTGTGGCACAGTACAAGGAGGCCAGTACCACCTTGAAACTCGGGAATATCCACAGGGTTTCAAAACACAATTGGAATAGGTACCGGTGTCCCCACCCACTCGAGATATTGTCTGATTCCACTGAACAGATTCAAATGTATCCTCGAGGATCAACTCACAAGACGAGTGGAGACCTGACTCCCCGAGCATTCTCAATACAATCTCCAGGTACAAATTCAACTCGACTGTGACCTAACATCCCTTTTACAAATTGAGAAGGAAGCGGAGTTCCAAGTCTGAAAACAAGAGGAGGCCCGACTCCCCAGGTGAAATTTGAGAGCAATCCTAAGAACTCTGTTGCTACTGGAGAGGAATGCTGAGTTAAACTGACGCGAATCTAGATGCAGACCTCTTTCTTTGCAGCAACGCCAAGGAATCCTAAGTTTCCTCTTGCAATGGAAAGGAGTTCTGACTTCCCAGAGACAACACGGGAGGCTCCCTGATATTCCTGTCGTTACTCGAGTGGATCAACAAACGTCCCATAGCAACTCGAGCAAAACCTCGAGATTCCTCTTTCAAAGTAAGATGAGGTAATCTTTTTTTCCTGAAACACATAGACAGAAGTCCCGAGTTCCTTTTCCAAATTCGATATGAGGCTTGACTTCCTTGATGCAACTTAAGGGTCACCCAGAGTTACCCATCCCGATGAGAGAAGTAAACTGAATTTCCCCACCACAATTTAAGAGAAGGCCTGTGATCACACCTCAGCTAAAGATAATGGGACATTC
This sequence comes from Moschus berezovskii, assembly GCF_049115385.1. NCBI lineage: Eukaryota > Metazoa > Chordata > Mammalia > Artiodactyla > Moschidae > Moschus > Moschus berezovskii. The sequence goes on from NC_142462.1 coordinate 3,583,659, forward strand.
CACTTTCAAATGAAGAGGAATCCCAACTTCCACTCACACCACTTGATGAGTCACATCTATTGAAACTCGAGGGCAACCCAATAGATACTGCAGCAAGGTCAAAGGACTCCGAGTTCACACTCAACTAGAGATGAGTCATGTTGTGTCTGCAGCAGCTCCAGTGGAAAACGGAGTATCAACTCCTAACGTGATCGGAGGGATTAATCCCCCGACGAGCCTCTCGAAAAAGCCCAAATTTTCTGCTCAAACAGATAGCGGGCCTGATAATCCTTTTACAACTTGGGGGGAAATCTTAGTTCCCTCCTCAACGAAGACTAGGCCTGACTGCCCAGGGGAACTTTCATAGCAACCCCAAGATCCCTGTGGCCACTGGAGAGGAAAACTGTGTTTACCCTCTCAAGTCTAAATGTGGCCCTCATGCCCTGTAACGACTCGAAAGGAATCACGAACTTCCACTTACAACACGACAGGAGACCTGACTTCCATGAGGCAAAACTAGCGAGTTACAGTGGTTCCCGTCGTAACTCGAGAAGACCTCCAAGCTTCAAGCCGCAATTCGAGAAAAACCATGAAATTCTGCACTCCACGTACAGGTCGCCCCTATCTGCTAATTAAATTTTCTGGATGTTTCCGACGAACAATAGCCAATCAGACTTACTCTGTTTCCAGTGAAAAGGGACTCGGGTGCAGCCTCCCTTTCAGCACCGATCCCCAGGTCGGGTTGACAGGGTTCTGATCTTCCATCTGTGAGCTGCAGGCCACAGGTATCCTCTTTTGGCCTTGGTTGTGTGAGCAGCTGAAGGGAGTTTAGTCTCGGCAGGCGCCAAGCAGGCCTGTGGCTTCGGACCACCAGAGGTGAGCATCTCAGCAGACAGAAACAACCATGCCAGAAGTGGAGTGGGATCCACACTGAGGGTGGGCACTGATTGCCAAGAGATGCTCCTGTGGGACTTTGCTGGGCCCTGCACACTCTTCTCCCAGAGAGCGAGAGAGATGTCTATGGGCTCTGTTAGGCCCTCGGCTCCCTCTTTTGGTCCCGAAGGCTGGTTGTCAACATCTGGAGCACCTAGCTCTGAGATGATGACCAATGCCACCTGCACTGTGTTTCCCTTTGCCTGCGTGTCCATGAGAAGTGTCAGGCCATCTCTGACCTACACGAGACATGTGCATTTCCTCTCATTGGACCTGCATATGTTTCTTCTCTTTCCTTCCCGATCACTGATTTTCTCGAGGATATGGGAGCCAAAAGGATGGTGGGTCTTTCTCTGGCTATGTGCTCTGAGGAACACTTCTCCCTTTGTCGATGTGGGTTTATCTTTCCATTTCTACTGCCTGGTTTATTGTTGTGAGTTTGTTTGTTCCGGCAAAAGAACTCAGCATTTCCCTTGTGCCTGAGGAGTCCCAATTACCACAGCACTGCCTACCTGGAGATTTTGAGCACATTTGCCAAGAGGCTTCGTTTGGCAGATGACATCTTGAAAGGACCTACACTGTCCTTTCAGATACCCACAGGCTACTTCAAATGACATAGAAACGAGAATTCTAAAGTTTGGTCTTCCAATATGTGGGGAGTCAGAAACTCCCCTGAAGAAGGGAAAAGCTACCCACTCCAGGATTCTGCTCTAGAGAATTCCACAGACTGTAGAATTCATGGGGATGCCAAGATTCTAAATATACTGAGAGACTGCCACTTTCAACTTAACTCAGAGGAAAATTCAGTTTCTTTTCATTTCAGTGATTGGCATTGATTGTGGCCTCAAAAGGATGGGAAGAAATGCGGAGAAATATAGACTAAATGTTGTCAGGAGAGGGAGAGAGGAACGGGGTGTGCTTGCCATGAATCTAGGCTTTGCTGGGAAGTGGGGGGAATAGAATGAGGGTGTCTGAATGTAGACAGTGGTGATACTTACAGAGCATTGTGAAGGCCTCCATATTCCCAGATGGCTTCAAGGGAGGAAAATTTATTGATACACACTTATGAGCAAAATATACCTAAAGCCACAAAAACATAAAAGATGAGAAGAAAGATGCCTAGGAGCCTGATGAAAATCAGCTCAGGGGAAGGGAATTCAATCTCCCCTGGGTGGGGAGAGAGTGGACGGCGTCCACGGGGAACACACAGGGTTGGAGGCTGCAGAGCCAACCGCACCCTTGGACCAGGTATTTGCCAAAAGGGCTCTGAGTCTATGTCCAGAACTGGGGCCTTTCTCCCTGCAGGGGAGGGACAGAAATGGTGTGTGTCTGAGTCCTTGGCAGGAGCCAGGGCAGGCTGCCCCTGCCCAGGTGGTCACTCAGGCCCTGACTAGGGTTCTGCCGCCAAAGCCCAAGCAGGTGCAAGTACACGTGGAGGTGGAGGTTCTGGAAGGTGGGGTAGGACATCAGGGCCTGGGGCTGGGGATCCTGCAGGCACAGAGATCCAATGTGCTGAGGGTGCTGGCCAGTACCCGGCTTGCCCCGTGTCTTTGGGTGGGGACGTCTCAGGTCTCGATCTCCCCTCATTGGATCCCTGGGTCCTGCACCTGGAGCTCCCACCTCTGTAGGGACAGGTCTTGTTCGTGGAGGCTGGATGAGTTTGACGGCCAGAGCTAGAGCTTGGGGAAAAGAAGAGTTTGCCACAGGCCAGCCTTGCCATGTGCCTAAGTGGGCATGAAAGCTTCCTAGAGATGCACTAAGAAGGCCCAGCATTGGTGTCTTCTCTGCAGTCTCCAAGATAGGTGGTTTGAGTCCAGCCTTTGGTCCAGGCCCAGCCTCAGCTCTTGAGGACTCATCCCTGTGTGGCTCAGCACCGCCTCCCCACACTCACATGCAGCATCCCCAGCCGCCTCACCTCTGTGCTCTGCTGTGTTGGGTTCCAGGTCCTCCTGCTGCCTCCGAGGCAGGGCTTCTCAGCGCTCTGCTTTAGAGCTGACTGTGCTGAGCTCAGTGGCAGCCTGAGACTGGGTACCCGGGTATGTGCTGGGTGGTGTCTGAGCAGCAGGCCTTGCCCGCTTCCTCTTCATTGCCAGTTCGCGTGGGCCCTCCGTGGTCACGCTCACCTAGAGCCTGCACTGGCCTCCAGGGCAGGGGGTGGTGCTCTGAAACCTCCCTCTGGGACGTTGATGGGGTGTGCACCTCAGGGGCCACCTCGGGTGGGACGCTATGCAATGATAGTGACCTCCAGCCAGCCCTGCTTCAATATTTCTGAGCTGAGCCTGGACAAGATGTCTAAAGTTTCTGCCTGTCTGCCCTTCTGCTCGCAAAAAGAACAGGTACGGGTGTCTGCTCAGTACCCACTGGGTAGGACGGAGACCCCCCATGAGGGTGTGAGGTCAGCCTGGGCACACGGCTCAGCCCGGATGCTCCCCATGCCACCCAGCATGCTCTCCCCTGGGGTGTGGAAACAAGCGACCCACGGGCTCCTGACCCATATGCAGCTGGGCTTACCTGAGGCAGACAGACCCCAAGAAACCCCCATCCACACACAAGGAAAGGCCTCAGGCTTCCCCATATGGGACGGGAGAGGTGGCCTGACCTGGCCTGGGTCTCCACTGTTACCTTTCGGTTCCTTCGGGCAAAGGATCAGAGGCCTCCCTGGGGGCCCTGAGCCAGCATCGACCGCGTTCCCACACACTCTGCCTGTGAGCTTGCCTGAGGCCCTGGCCTCTGGGCAGGGGCAAACAGCAGAACATCTTGAAAGCAAGCGATCTGGCTGGGGGCTCCTCTCTGCTGGGGAGGCCTGGAAACCCGGGTTTCGGGTTCTGTTGGGTTGTGTTTCCAGGAAGTGATATCATTTCCTGCTTTCGTGGCCAAGGTCCATTCCACAAAGTTCCCCAAGGGAACCTCTGTGTTTCTGGTTGTTCCCCCATGCCCTCAGGACACGTGCAGGCAAATTGACACCCACACAGCACAACCCACAGCCTTGAGGAGACCAGGGTGCAGCCAGGGCCTGAGCTCTGAGGACACAGCTGCTTTCAGCCCAGGCTCCTTCTTCTCAGAAGTGATGTGGCCCTGGGCAAGCCATGTGCCCCGCAGGGTTTCCACAGTCTCTCCATCTGCAGAGTGGGGATCACTTTCCCATTTCCTGCCTAGGTCTGTCAACCTACGAACAGCTCCAGTGCCTGTTCAAACTTTGGGCCGCTCTCACATGGAGCTAGGACACTGAGACTTCCCAATGGACAGATTCCACACAGGGCTGACCTAGCACAGAATGGGGCAGAATCAGGCCTAGATAGGCTCTGGGACCTTCGAAGATGAAGTCCACTTCCTGCCTATTTCTTGACCCCAGCATTGGGAGGACCGGAAGGTAATATTCAGACATCGCCGCCTCTGATATCAATATTCCTCGTCCTACTCAAATGTCGAACTCTGCCTTGAGGGGTGGTGGAGCCTGCCCCAACAGTGGCTCCCCGCATACTTGTTTTTGAGTCTCATCATCTTGGGTCATTTTCCCCCTTTCAGGGGGAATTGGCACTGTAACTTTCCCCAAACTCAAGTGAGATTCATGCAAATACTGTGAAATCGATTCATTTACTCTCTCCATTGTTCAGTCTCTCTCCCTTGTTCCCTCTCTTTCTTGAACTTTCCAAATTCAGTCTGTCTCTTCCTCTCTGTGTTTCTCCTCTGGATGCTTGCATGCTTGAGAAATGCATGTACACATGTATATTGTTGACCTTCAGTTCAGTTCAGTTCAGTTCAGTTGCTTAGTCGTGTCCGACTCTTAGCAACCCCATAAACCACAGCACGCCAGGCCTCCCTGTCCATCACCAACTCACGGAGTTCACTCAAATTCATGCCCATCGAGTCGGTAATGCCATCCAGCCACCTCATTCTCTCGTCCCCGTCTCCTCCTACCCCCAATCGCTCCCAGCATCAGAGTCTTTTCCAGTGAGTCAACTCGTCACATGAGGAGGTCAAAGTGTTGGAGTTTCAGCTTTAGCATAAGTCCTTCCAATGAACACCCATGATTGATCTCCTCTAGAATGGACTGGTTGGATCTCCCTGCAGTCCAAGGAACTCTCATAAGTCTTCTCCAGCACCACAGTTCAAAAGCATCAATTCTTCGGCGATCAGCTTTCTTCACAGTCCAACTCTCACATCCATACAAGACCACGGGAAAAACCATAGCCTTGACTAGACGGACCTTGGTTGGCAAAGTAATGTCTCTGCTTTTTAATATGCTATCTAGGCTGGTCATAACTTTCCTTCCAAGGAGTAAGCGTCTTTCAATTTCATGGCTGCAATCAGCATCCGCAGTGATTTTGGAGCCCCAAAAAATAAAGTCTGACACTGTTTCGACTGTTTCTCCAGCTATTTCCCAAGAAGTGATGGGACCAGATGCCATGATCTTCGTTTTCTGAATGTTAAGCTTCAAGACAACCTTTTCACTCTCCTCTTTCACTTTCATCAATAGGCCTTTGAGTTCCTCTTCACTTTCTGCCCTAAGGGTGGTGTCATCTGCATATCTGAGGTTATTGATATTTCTCCCAGCAATCTTGATTCCAGCTTGTGCTTCTTCCAGCCCAGCGTTCCTCATGATGTACTCTGCATAGAAGTTAAATAAGCAGGGTGACAATATACAACATTGACATACTCCTTTTCCTATTTGGAACCAGTCTGTTGTTCCATGTCCAGTTCTAACTGTTGCTTCCTGACCTGCATAGAAGTTTCTCCAGAGGCAGGTCAGGTGGTCTGGGATTCCCATCTCTTTCAGAATGTTCCACAGTTTATTGTGATCCACACAGTCAAAGGCCTTGGCATAGTCAATGAAGCAGAAATAGATGTTTTCCTGGAACTCTCTTGCTTTCTCCATAATCCAGCGGATGTTGGCAATTTGATCTCTGGTGCCTCTGCCTTTTCTAAAACCTGCTTGAACATCTGGAAGTTCTTGATTCACATATTGCTGAAGCCTAGCTTGGAGAATTTTGAGCATAACTTTACTAGTGTGTTAGATGAGTGCAATTGTGCTGTAGTTTGAGCATTCTTTGGCATTGCCTTTCTCTGTGATTGGAATGAAGACTGATCTTTTCCAGTCCTGTGGCCATTGCTGAGTTTTCCAAATTTGCTGGCATATTGAGTGCAGCACTTTCACAGCATCATCTTTTAGGATTTGAAATAGCTCAATTGGAATTCCATCACCTCCACTAGCTTTGTTTGTAGTGATGCTCTCTAAGGCCCACTTGACTTCACATTCCAAGATGTCTGGCTCCAGGTGAGTGATCACGCCATTGTGATTATTTTGGTCTTGAAGATCTTTTTTGTACAGTTCTTCTGTGTATTCTTGCCACCTCTTCTTAATATTTTCTGCTTCTGTTAGGTCCATAACATTTCTGTCCTTTATCAAGCCAATCTTTGCATGAAATGTTCCCTTGATATCTCTAATTTTCTTGAAAAGATCTCTTGTTTTTCCTATTCTGTTGTTTTCCTCTATTTCTTTGCAGTGATAGCTGGGGAATTGTTGACCTAGGGTGAGGCTTTAGGGTTTCATTTCAAGTGAGGTAAAGGTTTCGGGTGGGAGTTCGTGTTAGGGGAAAGGATATGTCTGGGGTTTGTTCTGGGAGACTTAGTAGTGTGAGTTCTCAGTCTCTTTTATGAAGGAACCCCTTCTCCGATATTCTGCTTGCGAATATTCTTTTGTGTTCAGATTGTTACCATTTTGATAAGTGAATGCTTAGCTTTTCTGATGCAAAGCTGTTCAGTGGATGGAAGCAAGTTGGTGTCTTTTGGTTTCCTGTTTCCTTGACTTGAAGAGACCCAATTTTCTTCCCCCTCCCACACACGTGTTGAGAAGTCCCTGACATTAAGGAGCCAATGGCCCTTGGTTCTTTCCAGGAGTTTCATCACTTCAGGTTTGTATTGACGTGTTTCCATAAATCTGAAATGTTATGAGAACAATAGCTAATGTGCTTGTTCAGATGGAACCATCTCCAATTCCCACGGCCTTTCGTTGCAGAGGCTCTAGTTCCCATTCGTATTGCCTACCCTCCTTTGGCATTGAGGAATTGACCGTTGATGCTTGGGTTTATTTCTGGACCCTCAATTCCATTCCATGTATCTGGTTCTGCGTTTTTGATTTCTTCCCAGTACCATGCTGTCCTGATGATCCTAGTGTGATACTCTAATTGGCTATCAGGCAGCCTGCTATGTACATTTCACGGCTTTGTGGCAGATTGCATTGACTATTTTGACTCCTTTGATTTTCCATAGATATTCTGGAATTCTTTGGTTATAATGAACTGAGAACACCCTTTGGTATTTTGAGAGGAATAGCGTGGAAACTCTGGATTACCCCACGGTGGGGGTTGTGGGGAGGGGGAAGTGATATCATCTTACCAGGAGGAATTCCTCTCATCCGTGAGCACAGCTTATTTTCCATTGGATTGTTGGGCTTCACCTTCTTTCATCCATCTCTTGCAGTTCTCTGAGAAGGGCTTCCCTCCTGGGTTAGATGGACTCCTAGCTATTGCCTTTCAGGGAATGTCACTGTCGGTGGGGTTGATAATTGCCTTCTTCTAAGCGTTTGCTGGAAGTGTTCGAAATGCCAAGGATTTTTCTTCCCCTTTCTCACTGTCCATCTCTCTGTGCCTCCAGGTAGAACAGGCCTATTCCAGGGTCCCACGGGGCTCGGGGAATGCAGCTAGACCGTATTTCTCAGGCCTCAGTGCTGGGCATCATCCGGTGTACTCTCCCTGTCCCTTCCTTCTCCTGGTGTCTCCTTCAGGCCCATTTGTGTTCATGTCATTTGTGTATTAAGAGCCAAATCCTGCCTAAGCTCTGTGTATGCAAACAGTTGTCTCCCAGCTTGGGATGTGTCATTTGCGCTTTTCAGACGGTTTTTCCCAGAGTCCAAATCTTGGATTTGACAAAGTTCACTGTGTTCCCTTGTTACTCTTTGTGTAGTGCCTTTCTGTATTGTGTGTGAAGACACAGAATTCATGCTAATCTCTGCTCCATTTCCTTCTGGATTTGTGAACCGTTTTGCATGGAACATATGTCTAGGAATCATTTCAAGTGCATTTGTTGAGAGGTTTCAAGTTTCCATGGACATGCATGTCATCCCCTCTGGTTTCCAATGTGTCACTCCTAAACTCTTTTGGATATCTTCTTGGAAAGACGGGTGTTTTTCAGCTTGCATTTCCACAGAAGAATGGATTCAGCAGTTCTAGCTCAGGGACGCTGTGTCCAGTGAAAAGGGAGTTGGGTGCGGCCTCCCTTTCAGCACCAATCCCAAGTTTAGGTTGACAGGGCTCTGAACTTCCATCTGTGATCCAGATTCCACAGGCATCCTTGTGTGCCCTTGGCTGGGTGAGCAGCTGAAGGGAGTTTCGTCTCTGAAGGCGCCCAGCAGGAATGCAGCTTCAGACCGCCAGAGGTGAGCATCTCAGAGGACAGGAGCCACCGTGCCAGAAGTGGAGTGGGATCCACCCTGAGGTTGGGCACTGATCGTCAAGTGATGTTCCACTGGGACTATGATGGGTCCGCCACACTCTTCTCCCACATAGCGAGAGAGATATCTATGGGATCTGCTAGGCCCTCCACTCCCTCTTGTGGTCCCGAAGGCTGGTTGTCACCATCCTGAGCACATAACTCTTAGATGATGGCCACCTCCACCTACAATGTATGTCCCTTTTCCCACGTGTCCATGCAAAGTGTCAGGCCATCTCTGAGCTACACTAGCCATGTGCTTTGCCTGTCATTGGACCTGCACATGTTTCTTCTGTTTCCTTCCTGATAAGTGACTTTCTCAAGCATGTGGGTGCCACAAGGATGGTTTGTCTTTCTCTGGCCTTGTGTTCTGAGGAACACTTCTCCCTTTGTTGGTGTGGGTTTATCTTTCCATTTATCCTGCATGGTTTATTGTTGTGAGTTTTTTTGTATCGGCAGAAGAACTCAGCCTTTCACTTGTGCGTGATGCCTCCCATTTACAACAGGACGACCTACTTGGAGATTCTGAGCACATTTGCCATGATGACTTCATTTGGCAGATGATATCTTGAAAGGATCTACACAGTCCATTCAGATATCCAAAGCCTCCTTCAAATGACACAGAAACCAGAATTCTCCAGTTTGGTCTTCGAATATGTGGGGAGTCAGAACAATCCCCTGGAGAAGGGAAAAGCTACCAATTCCAGGATTCTGACCTAGAGAATTCCATGGACTGTAGAATTCACGGGGATGCCAAGACTCTAACAATACTGAGAGACTATAACTTTCACCTTCAGTCAGACCAAAATCCAGTTTCCTCTCATTTTAGTGATTGGCATTGATTGGGGACCCCGAAACGATGGGAAGAAATGTAGAGAGAAGTAGACTCAATGTTTTCAGGTGGGGGAGAGAGGAACGGGGAGTGCTTGCCATGAATCCAGGCTTTGCTGGGAAGTGGGAGGGGGATAGAATGAGTGTTTCAGAATGTAGAGAGTGGTGATGCTTACACAGCATTGTGAAGGCCTCCATCTTCCCAAATGGCATCAAAGAAGGAAAATTTATTGGCACACACTTGTGAGCAAAATATACAGAAAGACATAAAAGATGAGAAGAAAGATGCCTAGAAGCCTGATGAAAATCAGCTCAGGGGAAGGGAAGTCAATCTCCCCTGGGTGGGTAGGGAGTGGACGGCGTCCACGGGGAACACACAGGGATGGAGGCTGCAGAGCCAACCGCGCCCCTGGACGATGTGTTTGCTGAAAGGGCTCTGGAAGTCTGTCCAGAGCAGGGACCTGTTCTCCCTGCAGGGGTGGGACAGTCATGGTGGGCGTCTGAGTCTTTGGCAGCAGCCAGGGCAGGCTGCCCTTGTCCAGGTGGTCACTCAGCCCCTGACTCGGGTTTTTCTGACAAAGCCCAAGCAGGTGCATGTACACGTGAAGGTGGAGGTTCTGGAAGGCATGGTGAGACATCGGGGCCTGTGGCTGGGAGTCGTGCAGGTACAGAGTTCCGATGTGCTCAAGGGACTGTCAAGTACCCGGTTCGCCCCGTAGCTTTGGGAGGGTTGTCTTAGGTCTTGATCTCCCCTCATTGGATCCCTGCGTCCTGCACCTGGAGCTCCCACCTCTGTAGGGACGGGTCTTGTACGTGGAGGCTGGCTGAGTTTCATGGCCAGAGCTAGAGCTGGGAGAGAAGAAGAGTTTGCCAAATACCAGCCTTGCCATGAGCCTAAGGGGACATGAAGGCTTCCTAGAGATTCGCTTAGAAGGCCCTGCTTAGGAGTCTTCTCTGCAGTCTCCAAGATGGGTGGTGTGAGGCCAGCCTTTGGTCCAGGCCCAGCCCCACTCTGGGGGACTCCTCCCTGTGTGGCTAAGCACCGCCTCCCCACACTCACATGCAGCAGCCCCAGGAGCCTCAACTCTGTGCTCTGCACTGCTGGGCTCCAGGCTCTCCTGCTGCCTCCAAGGAAGGGCTTCTCGGAGCTCTGGGTCAGAGCCGGGTGTGCTGAGCTCCGTGGCAGCCTGAGACTGGGCCCCGGAGTGTGTGCTTGGTGGTGTCTGTGCATCAGGCCTTGCCTGCTTCCTCTTCTTCGCCAGTTTGGCTGAGCCCTCCGTGGCCACCCCCACCTGGAGCCTGTACTGGGCTTCCTGGGCAGGGGGCTGGTGCTCTGAACCCTCCCTCAGGGTGGTGGTAGGGGTGTTCCCCTCAGGGGCCACTTCGGGTGGGACGCTCTACAATGTCAGTGACTATCAGCAGCACTCCTTCGATATTTCTGAGCTGTGCCTGGCCAGGATGGCTTCTGCCTCTGCCCATCTGCCCTTCTGCTCCCAGAAAGCGCAGAGACGAGTGTCTGCTCAGATACACAATCGGGAGGACAGAGATACCCCTGAGGGAGTGAGGTCAGCCTGGGCAGCCAGCTCTGCCCGGATGCTTCCCATGCCACCAGCCTGCTCTCCCCTGTGGTGTGGACAAAAGCGACCCACGAGCTCCTGACCAATATGTGGCTGGGCTTGCTTAAGGCAGACACACCCCGAGAAACCCCCATCAACACACAGGCAAAGGCCTCAGGCTTCCCCATGTGGGACGGGAGAGGTGGCCGGACCCGGCCTGGGCCTCCCTGTTACCTTTCTGTTCCTTAGGGCAAAGAACCAGAGGCCTCTCCGGGGTCCCTGAGCCAGCGTCATCCACGTTCCCACATTCTCTGCCTGTGAGTTCGCCTGAGGCCCCGGCCTCTGGGCAGGGGCAAACAACAGAACATCTTGAAAGAAAGTGATCTGGCTAGGGACTCCTCTCCACTGAGGAGGCCTGGATACCAGGGTTGCCGGTTCTGTTGGGTTCTGTTCCCAGGAAGTGACATCATTTCCTGGTTCATGGCCGACGTCACTTCCACAAAGCTCCCAAAGCGAACCTCTGGCTTTCTGGCTGTTTCCCCATGCCCTTAGGCCACGTGCAGGCACAGTGACACACACAGCCCACCCCACAGCATTGGGGAGACCTGGGTGCAGCCAGGGCCTGAGCTCTGAGGACACAGCTGCTTTCAGCCCAGGCTCCTTCTCAGAAGTGAAGTGGCCCTGGGCAAGGCATGTGCCATGCAGGTTTTCCCCACTCTCTCCATCGGCAGAGTGGGGGTCACTCTCCCATTTCCTGCCTAGGTCTGTCAGCCTACCAACAGCTCCAGTGCCTGTTCAAACATTGGGCCGCTATCACATGGAGCTTGGACACTGAGACTTCCCAAAGGATGGATTCCACACAGGGCTGACCTAGCACAGAATGGGGCAGAATCAGGCCTGGATGGGCTTTGGGACCTGGGAAAAGGCAGTCCCCTTTCTGCCTATTTCTTGACCCCTGCATTTGGAGGACCGGAAAGTCATATTCAGACATCACCCCCTCTGATATCAACCTTCCCCATCCTCCTCAATTGCCCCACTCGGCCTCGAAGGCTGGGGGAGTCTGCCCCAACAGTGGCTCCCCACAATCCTTGTCCTTGAGTCTCATCATCTTGAGTCATTTTCCCCCTTGGGGGAAAAGCACAGTCATTGTTTCCAACCACAAGAGAGATTCATGCAAATTCTATGAAATCGAATCATTTCCTCTCTCCATTGTTCAGTCTCTCTCCTTCGTTCCCTCTCTTTCTTGACCTTTCCAAATTCAGTCTGTCTCTTTCTCTCTGTGTCTCTCCTCTGGATGCTCGCATGCATGTGAATGCATGGACGCATGTATGTTGTTGAACTTGTTTGAGGCTTTAGGGTTTCGTGTCGAGTGAGTTAAAGGTTTGTCGTTGGATTTGGTGTTAGGGGAAGGGATAGGTCTGGGGTTTGTTCTGGGAGACGCGTAGGAACCCCTTCTCTGATATTCTGCTTGCTGATATTCTTTTTTGTTCATTTGTTACCATTTTGATTTGTGAATGCTCAGCTTTTCTGATGCAAATCTGTTCAAGTGGATGGAAGCCCGTGGGGTGGGTGTAATTTGGTTTACTGTTTCCTTGACTTGAAGGAACCCAATTTTCTTCCCCCACACACACACACATGTTGAGAAGTCCATGATATGAAGGAGCATATGGCCCGTGCTTATTTCCAGGAGTTTCATCACTTCAGGCTTTTCGTTGATGTGTTTCACTGAATCTGACGTGTTCTGAGACCAAAAGCCAATGTGATTGTTCAGATGGACCCATCTCCAATTCCCACGGCCTTTCATTGCAGAGGCTCTTGTTCTCATTCGTATCACCTCCCCTCCTTTGGCATCGAGGAATTGACCATAGAAGCTTGGGTTTATGTCTGGACCCTCAATTCCATTCCATGGATCTGGTTCTGCATGTTTGATTTCTTCCCGGTACCATGCTGTCCTGATGATCCTAGTGTGATAGTCTAATTGGCTATCAAGCAGCCTGCTATGTCCATTTCAGGGCTTTGTGGCAGATTGCATTGACTCTTTTGACTCCTTTGTGATTCCATAGACATTTTGGAATTCATTGGTTATAATGCCCTGAGAACAGCCGTTGGTTTTTTTTTTTTTAATTTTTATTGGAGGCTAATTATTTTACAATATTTTATTGGTTGGTTTTGCCATACATTGACATGAATCCGCCTCGGGTGTACATGAGGTCCCTCTCCCGAACCCCCCTCCCACCTCCCTCCTTCCTTTATTTTCCCTCTGGGTCATACCAGCCCTGAACATCCTGTAACATGCCTCGACCCTGAACTGATGATTCGTTTCACATATGATAATATACATGTTTCAATGCCATTCTCCAAAACCATCCCATCCTCACCCTCTCCCACAAAATCCCTACGACTGTTTTATACATCTGTTTCTCTTTTGCTGTCTCGTATACGGGGTTATCATTTGCATCTTTCTAAATTCCATATATATGCATTAGTATATTGTATTGGTGTTTTTCTTTCTGGCTTACTTCACTCTGTATAATAGACTCCAATTTCATCCACCTCATTAGAACTGATCAAATGCATTCTTTTCAACAGCTGAGTAATACTCCATTATGTATATGTACCAAAGCTTTATTATCCATTCGTCTGCAGATGGACATGTAGGTTGCTTCCATGTCCTGGCTATTGTAAACAGTGCTGCGATGAACATTGGAGTACATGTGTCTCTTTCAATTCTGGTTTCCTCGGTGTGTATGCCCAGGAGTGTGATTGCTGGATCATATGGCATTTCTATTTTCAGTTTATTGAGGAATCTCCACACTGTTCTCCATAGTGGCTGTACTAGTTTGCATTCCCACCAACAGTGTAAGAAGGTTCCCTTTTTTCCACAACCTCTCTAGCATTTATTGCATGTAGACTTTTGGATAGCAGCCATTCTGACTGGTGTGAAATGGTATCTCCTTGTGGTTTTGATTTGCATTTCTCTGATTATGAGAGATGTTGAGCATTTTTTCATGTGTTTGTTAGCCATCTTTATGAATTCTTTAGAGAAATGTCTGTTTAGTTCTTTGGCCCGTTTTTTGATTGGCTCATTTAGTTTTCTGGAATTGAGCTGCAGGAGCTGCTTGTATATTTTGGAGATTAATCCTTTATCAGTTGTTTCATTTGCTATTATTTTCCCCCATTCTGAAGGCTGTCTTTTCACCTTGCTGATAGTTTCCTTTGCTGTGCAGAAGCTTTTGATTTTAATTAGGTCCCATTAGTGTATTTTTGCTTTTATTTCCAATATTCTGGGAGGTGGGTCTTGGAGGATCCTGCTGTGATTTATGTCAGAGAGTGTTTCGCCTACATTCTCCTCTAGGAGTTTTATAGTTTTTGGTTTTACGTTTATCTCTCTAGTCTATTTTGAGTTTATTTTGGTACATGGTGTTAGGAAGTATTCTAGTTTTATTCTTTTACAAGTGTCTGACCAGTTTTCCCAGAACCACTTGTTAAAGAGACTGTCTTTTCTCCATTTTATATTCTTGCCTCCTTTGTCAAAGATAAGGTATCCATAGGTGCGTGGATTTATCGCTGGGCTTTCTATTTTGTTTCATTGATCTATGTTTCTGTATTTATGCCCGTACCATACTGTCTTGATGACTGTGGCTTTGTAGTAGTGCCTGAAGTCCGGCAGGCTAATTCCCCCAGTGACATTTTTCTTCCTCAAGATTGCTTTGTCTATTCGAGGTTTTTTGTATTTCCATACAATTTGTGAGATTATTTGTTCTAGTTCTATGAAATATATCGTTGGTATCTGGACAGAGATTGCATTGAATGTATAAGTTACTTTAGATATTATACTCATTTTAACAATATTTATTCTTCCAATACACGAACATGGTATATTTCTCCATCTATTAATGTACTCTTTGATTATGTTCACTAGTGTTTTATAGTTTTCTGTGTACAAGTCTTTTGTTTCCTTAGGTAAATACATTCTTAAGTATTTAAATCTTTTCCTTGCAACAGAGAATGGAATAGTTTCCTTAATTTCTCATTCTATTTTCTCATTATTAGTGTAAAGGAATGCAAGTGATTTCTGTGTGTTGACTTTATATCCTTCAACTTTACTGTATTCATTGATTAGCTCTAGTAGTTTTCTGGTAGATTCTTTAGGGTTTTCTGTGTAGAGGATCACATCATCAGTGAACAGTGAATATTTTACTTCTCCTCTTCCAATTTGTATTCCTTTTATGTCTTTTTCTGCTCTGATTGCTGTAGCCAAAACTTCCAGAACAGAACTATGTTGAATAATAGTGGTAAGAATGGGTACCCTTGTCTTATTCCTGACATTAGGGGAAATGCATTCAGTTTTTCACCATTGAGGATAACGTTTGCTATGGGTTTGTCATATATAGCTTTTATTATATTGAGATATGTCCCTTCTATTCCCACTTTCTGGAGGGTTTTTATCATAAATGGATGCTGTATTTTGTCAAAGGCTTTCTCTGCATCTATTGAAATAATCATATGATTTTTAGTTTCAGTTTGTTAATGTGGTGTATTACGTTGATTGATTTGCGGATATTGAAGAATCCTTACATTCCTGGGATAAGCCCACTTGGTCATGATGTATGATCTTCTTAATGTGTTGTTGGATTCTGATTGCTAGAATTTTGTTAAGGATTTTTGCATCTATGTTCATCAGTGATATTGGCCTGTAGTTTTCTTTTTTTGTGGGATCGTTACGAGGTTTTGGGATTAGGGTGATGGTGGCCTCATAGAATGAGTTTGGAAGTTTCCCTTCCTCAGCAAATTTCTGGAAGAGTTTGAGTAGAATAGGTGTTAGCTCTTCTCTAAATTTTTGGTAGAACTCAGCCGTGAAGCAGTCTGGACCACAGCTTTTGTTTGCTGGAAGATTTTTTATTATAGCCTCTAGTTCCGAGCTTGTGATGGGTCTGTTCAGATTTTCTATTTCTTCCTGGTTCAGTTTTGTAAAGTTGTACTTTTCTTGGAATTTGTCAATTTCTTCCAGGTTATTCACTTTATTGTCATATAATTGCTGATAGTATTCTCTAATAATCCTTTGTATTTGTATAGCAGTTGGTATTTTGCAAGGAATAGAGTGCGACCTCTGGACTGCCCCAAGTTGGGGGTTGGGGGGAGGGGGAAGTGACATTTTCTTACCAGGAGAAATTCTTCTGATACTGGAGCAGAGTTTATTTTCCATTGGATTGGTGGGCTTCACCTTCTTTCATCCATCTCTTGCAGTTCTCTTAGAAGAGGGGCTTCCCCCCTGGGTTAGATGGACCCCTAGCTATTGCCTTTCAGGAAATGTCACTGTCGATGGGGTTGATACTTGCGGTCTCCTTCTAAGCATTTGCTGTTAGTATTAGAAATGCCAACGATTTCTCTTCACCTTCCTCACTATCCATCTCTCTGAGCCTCCAGGTTGAACAGGCCTAGTCCAGGGTCCCACGGCTATTGGGGAGTGCAGCTAGACTGTGTTTCTCAGGCCTTCATTATTGGGCATCATTCGGTGTACTCTCCATGTCCCTTCCTTCGCCTGGTTTCCCTGCAGACCTCTCCTTCAAGCTTGTGTTCATGTCGTTTGTGTATTAGGAACCAAATTCTGCCTACATTCCGTGTATGCAAACAGTTGTCTTCCCGCTTGGGATATGTTGTTTGTGTTTTTCAGACGGTCTTTCCAAGAGCCCAAATCTTGGATTTGACAAAGTTCACTGTGTTCCCTGGTTACTCTTTGTGTAGTGCCTTTTGGTATTGTGTGTGAAAACTCAGAGCTCATGTCTAATGTCTGCTCCATTTCCTTCTGGATTTGTGAACCATTTTGCATGGAACGTATGTCTAGGTATCATTTGAAGTGCATTTGTTGAGAGGTGTTAATTTTCCACGGACATGCATGTCATCCCCTCTGGTTTCCAATGTGTCACTCCTAAACTCTTTTGGAGACCTTCTCGGAAAGATGGGTGTTTTTCAGCTTGCATTTCCACAGTTGAATGGATTCAGCAGCTCTAGAAGCAAGGACACTTTGTCCAGTGAAAGGGGGAGTCAGGTGCGGCCTCCCTTTCAGCACCGATCCCCAAGTCTGGTTGAGAGAGTTCTGATCTTCCATCATTGAGCGAGAAGCCACAGGCATCCTTGTGTGCCCTTGGATGTGTGAGCGTCTTAAGGGAGTTTCGTCTGCGCAGGCACCAAGCAAGCCTGTGGCTTTGGACCACCAGAGGTGAGCATCTCAGAAGACAGGATCAACCGTGCAAGAAGTGGAATGGGATCCACCTTGAGGGTGGGCACAGATCGCCAAGAGATGTTCCAATGGGACTTTGATGGGTCCAGCACATTCTTCTGGCAGAGAGCGAGACAGATGTCTATGGGCTCTGCTGGCCCTCCATTCCCTCTTGTGGTCCCGAAGGCTGGTTGACACCAACCTGAGCACCTAGCTCTGAGATTATGAGAACCGCCACCTGCACTGTGTTTCCCTTTGCCCACGTGTCCATGTGAAGCATCAGGCCATCTCTGAGCTACACTAGCCATGTGCATTGCCTCACATTGGACTTGCACATGTTTCTTCTGTTTCTTTCCCGATCACTGACTTTCTCGAGCATGTGGGGGATACGAGGATGGTGGATCTGGCCTTGTGTTCTGTGGAACACTTCTCCCTTTGTTGGTTTGGGTTTATCATTCCATTTCTCCTGCCTGGTTTATTGTTGTGAGTTTGTTTGTGCCAGCGGAAGAACTCAGCATTTCCCTTGTGCCTGAGGTGTCCCACTTACAACAGCATTGCCTACCTGCATATTCTGAGCACATTTGCCGAGAGGGCTTCGTTTGGCAGATAACATCTTGAAAAGACCTACATGGTCCTTTCAGATACCCAAAGGCTACGTCAAATGACATAGGGACCAGAATTCTCGAGTTTGGTCTTCCAATATGTGTGGAGTCAGAACAATCCACTGAGAAGGGAAAAGCTACTGACTCCAGGATTCTGACCTAGAGAATTGCATGGATTGTAGAATTCATGGGGATGCCAAGACTCTAACAATGCCGAGAGACTATAACTTTCGCCTTCAGTCAGAGCAAAATCCAGTTTCCTTTTATTTCAGTGATTGGCATTGATTGGGGACCTCGAAAGGATGGGAAGAAATGCAGAGAGAAGTAGGCTCAATGTTGTCAGGCGGGGAGAGAAGAACGGGGAGTGCTTGCCATGAATCCAGGCTTTGCTGGGAAGTGGGGGGGATAGAATGAGGGTGTCCAAATGTAGACAGTAGTGATGTTTACACAGCATTGTGAAGGCCTCCATATTCTTAAATGGCATCAAGGAAGGAAAATTTATTGAGACACAGTTGCGAGCAAAATATACAGAAAGCCATAAAAGACATAAAAGATGAAAAGAAAGATGCCTAGGAGCCTGATGAAAATCAGCTCAGGGGAATGGAAGTCAATCTCCCCTGGGTGGGGAGCGAGTGGATGGCTGCCACGGACAACACGCAGGGATGCAGGCTGCAGAGTCAACCGCGTCCCTGGACGAGGTTTTTGATGAAAGGGCTCTGGGTCTCTGTCCAGAGCATGGGCCTGTTCTCCCTGCAGGGGTGGGACAGGCATGTTGGGCGTCTGAGTCCTTGGCAGGAGACATGGCAGGCTGCCCCTTTGCAGGTGGTCACTCAGGCCCTGACTCGGGTTCTGCCGCCAAAGCCCAAGCAGGTGTAAGTTCATGTGGAGGTGGAGGTTCTGGAAAACGGTGTGGGACATCAGAGCCTGGGGCTCTGGTTCGTGCAGGCACAGAGTTCGGATGTGCTGACGGTGCTAGCCAGTACCCGGCTCGCCCCATTTCTTTGGGAGGGGACGTCTCAGGTCTCAATCTTCCCTCAGTGGATCCCTGGGTGCTGCACCTGGAGCTCCAACCTCTGTAGGTACTCGTTTTGGACGTGGAGGCTGGCTGAGTTTGACGGTCAGAGCTAGAGCTGGTGGAGAAGAAGAGTTTGCCACAGGACAGCCTTGCCATGTGCCTAAGTGGGTATGAAAGCTTCCTAGAGATTCTATAAGAAGGCCTAGCATCGGAGTCTTCTCTGCAGTCTCCAAAATGTGTGGTGTGAGGCCAGCCATTGGTCCCGGACCAGCCCCAGCTCTGGGGGACACCTCCCTGTATGGCTCAGCACTACCTCTCCACACTCACATGCAGCATCCACCAACACCTCATCTATTTGCTCTGCCCTCCTGGGTTCCAGGTCCTACTGCTACGTCCAAGGCAGGGTTTCTCAGAGCTCTCGGTCAGGGCAGGCTCTGCTGAGTTCCGTGGCAGCCTGAGACTGGGCCCCGGGGTGCGTGCTGGGTGGTGTCTGTGTAGCAGGCCTGGCCTGCTCCGTCTTCATTGCCAGTTTGGGTGAGCCCTCCGTGGCCACGCTCACCTGGAGCCTGGACTGGGTCTCCCTGGCAGGGTGCTGGTGCTCTGAGCCCTCCCTCTGGGAGGTGGATGGGGTGTGCCCCTCAGGGACACCCTCGGGTGGGATGCTCTGCAATGATAGAGACCATCAGCCAGCCCTGCTTTGATATTTGTGAGCTGAGACTGGCCAGTATGTCTGCTGCTTCTGCCCGTCTGCCCTTCTGCTCCCAGAAGGAGCAGCGACAAAGATATGCTAAGATACCCACCCAGGAGGACGGAGACACACCCGAGGGCGTGAGGTCAGCCTGGTCAACCAGCTCTGAGTGGACACTCCCCATGACAGGCAGCCTGCTATCCGCTGGGTTGTGGACACAAGCAGTCAAAGGGCTCCAAACCCACATGCAGCTGGGCTTGCTTGAGTCAGACACACGCCGAGAAAACCCCTTCCACACACAGGGAAAGGCCTCAGGCTTCCCCGGGTGGGATGGGAGAGGTGGCAGGACCCTGTATGCATACACGGAGCTTAGGCAGGATTTGGCTGTTAATACACAAATGACATGAACACAAAGGAGCCTGATGGAGAGGTCTGAAGGGACACCAGGCAAAGAAAGGGATGCGGAGAGTACACCAAATGATGCCCAGAACTGAGGGTCTGATCCACAGGGTCTAGGTGCACTCCCTGAGGCCCGTGGGACCCTGGACTAGGCCTGTTCTACCTGGAGGCTCAGAGAGATGGACAGTGAGGAAGGGGAAGAGAAATACTTGGCATTTCTAACACTCACAGCAAACGTTTAGAAGACTGCAGTTATCAACCCCACCGACAGTTACATTCCCTGAAAGGCAATAGCTAGGAGTCCATCTAAACCAGGAGGGGAGCCCCTCTTCTCTGAGAACTGCAAGAGATGGATAAAAGAAGGTGAATCCCACAAATCCAATGGAAAATAGCTGTGCTCAAGGATCAGAAGAGTTCCTCCTGGTAAGATGATATCAATTCCCCCTCCCCCGGACCCCCACCATGGGGCAATCCAGAGGATCCACTCTATTTCTCTCAAAATACCAACGGCTTTTCTCAAGGCATTATAGCCAAAGAATCCAAAATGTCTATGGAAACACAAAGGAGTCAAAAGAGTCAATGCAATCTGCCGTAAAGCTCTGAAATGGACATAGCAGGCTGACTGATAGCCAATTAGACTCTCAGACTAGGATCATCAGGACAGCATAGTACTGGGAAGAAATCAAACACACAGAACCAGATCCATGGAATGGATTTGAGGTTCCAGACGTAAACCCAAGCTTCTACGGTCAATTCCTCGACGCCAAAGGAGGAGAGGTGATACGAATGTGAAAAAGAACCTCTGCAACGAAAGGCCGTGGGTATTGGAGATGGTTCCATCTGAACAATCATATTGGCTTTTGGTCTCATAACACGTCAGATTCCGTGAAACACATCAATGCAAAGACTGAAGTGATGAAACTCTTGGAAATAAGCACGGGCCATAGGCGCCTTAATGTCAGGGACTTCTCAACATGTGTGTGGGGGTGGAAGAAAATTGGGTCTCTTCAAGTCAAGGAAACAGTAAATCAAAGGACACCCACGGGCTTCCATCCACTTGAACAGCTTTGCAACAGAAAAGCTAAGAATTTGCTAATCAAAATGGTAACAAAGTGAACACACAAGCATATTTGCAAGGAGAATATCAGAGAAGGGGTTATTATGTAAGAGACTGAGAACTCACACCACTAAGTCTCCCAGAACAAACCCCAGATCTAGCCCTTCCCCTAACACCAATTCCAACCCCAAACCTTTAACTCACTCTACACGAAACACTAAAGCCTCACCCTAGGTCAACAGTTGACATGCTTACATACATTCACATGCATTCAAGCATCCACAGGAGAGACACAGAGAGGAAGACAGACTTAATTTGGAAAGGTCAAGAAAGAAACGGAACGCGGAAGAGAGACTGAATCAGGGAGAGAGGAAATGAATCGAATTCACAGAATTTGCATGAATCTCTCTTGAGTTTGGAAACATTGACAGTGCGTATTCCCCCTGCAAGTGGTAAAATGACACAAGATGATGAGATTCAAAGACAAGGATGCGGGGAGCCACTGTTTGGGCAGACTCCCCCACTCCTCGAGGCTGAGTGGGACACTTGAGTAGGACAAGGAAGGTTGATATCAGAGGGGGCGATGTCTGAATAGGACCTTCCGGTCCTCCCAATGCGGGAGTCAAGAAATAGGCAGGAAGCGGACTGCCTTTTCCCAGGTCCCAGAGCCCATCCAGGCCTGATTCCGCCCCATTCTGTGCTAAGTCAGCCCTGTGTGAAATCTGCCCTTTGGGAAGTCTCAGTGTCCAAGGTCCATGTGATAAAGGCCCAGAGTATGAACAGGAACTGGAGTTGTTCGTAGGCTGACAAACCTAGGCAGCAGATGGGACAGTGTTCCCCACTCTGAAGATCAAGAGACTGGGTTACTCTGCGGAGCACATGCCTTGCCCAGGGCCACATCTTTTCTGAAAAGAAGGATCCTGTGCTGAAAACATCTGTGTCCTCAGAGCTCAGGCCCTGGCTGCACCCAGGTCTCCCCAATGCTGTGGGGTGGGCTGTGTGGTTTCACTGTGCCTGCATGTGGTCTAAGGACGTGGGGGAACAGCCAGAAACCCAGAGGTTCCCTTGGGAGCTTTGTGGAAGGGACCTCGGCCACGAATCAGGAAATGATGTCACTTCCTGGCAACAGAACACAACAGAACCCACAAACCGGGTATCCAGTCCTCCCCAGCGGAGAGGAGCCCCCAGCCAGATCGTTTGCTGTCAAGATGTTCTGCTGCTTGCCCTTGCGCAGATGCTGCCGGGACCTCAGGCGAGCTAACAGGCAGACTGTGTGGGCACGCGGTTGACACTGGCTCAGACCCCCCGGCCTTCGAGAGTCCTCTGGCCCTTTACCCGAAGGAACAGAAAGGTAATAGGGGAGCCCCAGGCCAGGTCCGGCCACCTCTCCTGTCCGACCCGGGGAAGCCTGAGGCCTTTTGCTGTGTGGATGGGGGTTTTTCGGGGTGTGTCTGCCTCAAGCAAGCCAACCACACGTGGGTCAGTAGACCATGGGTCGCTTGTGTCCACACCCCAGGGGAGAGAAGGCTGGGGGGCATGGGGAGTGTCCAGGCAGAGCCGCGTGCCCAGGCTGACCTCATACCCTCAGGGGTGTCTCTGTCCTCCCGGGTGCGTGGCTGAGCAGATCTTTGTCTTTGGTCTTTCTGTGGGCAGAAGGGCAGACAGGCAGAGGCAGCAGCCATCCTGGCCAGCCTCAGCCCAGAAATATGGAAGCAGGGCTGGCTGATGGTCACTATCATTGCAGAGCGTCCCACCCGAGTTGGCCCCTGAGGGGCACACCCCATCCACATCCCAGAAGGAGGGCTAAGAGCACTAGCCCCCTGCCCGGGAGGCCCAGTGCAAGCTCCAAGTGAGCGTGGCCAAGGAGGGCTCAGCCCAACTAAAGATGAAGACGGAGCGGGCAAGGCCTGCTTCCCAG
The DNA here is from genome assembly GCF_049115385.1 of Moschus berezovskii. Lineage (NCBI taxonomy): Eukaryota > Metazoa > Chordata > Mammalia > Artiodactyla > Moschidae > Moschus > Moschus berezovskii. The sequence goes on from NC_142462.1 coordinate 3,606,345, forward strand.
ACACCACCCAGCATGCACCCCGGGGCCCAGTCTCAGGCTGCCACAGAGCTCCGCAGAGCCGGCCCTGACTCAGAACTCTGAGAAGCCCTGCACCTGAGGTAGCAGGAGGACCTGAAACCCAGAACGGCATAGCACAGACGTGAGGCGGCTGGGACTGCTGAACATGAGTGTAGGGATTCAGTGCTGAGCCACACAGGTAGGAGTCCCCCAGAGCTGGGGCTGGGCCTGGACCAAAGGCTAGCCTCACACCACCCATCTTGGAGACTGCAGGGAAGACTCCGATGCTGAGCCTTCTTAGCGAATCTCTAGGAAACTTTCGTGCCCACTTAGGCACATGGCAAGGCTGGCCTGTGGCAAGCTTTTCTTCTCCCCCAGCTCTAGCTCCGGCCGTCAAACACAGCGAGCCTCCACCTCTAACACCTGTCCCTACGGAGGTGGGAGCTCCAGGTGCAGGACCCAGGGATTCACTGAGGGGGGGTTCGAGACCTGAGACGTACCCTCCCAAAGACATGTGGCCAACAGGGTATTGGCAGGCACACTCAGCACATGGGATCTCTGTGCCTTCATGACCCACAGCCCCAGGACCCGATGTCCCACCCCGTTTCCAGATCCTCCACTTCAACGTGCACTTACACCTGCTCAGGCGTTGGTGGCAGAACCTGAGTCAGGGTCTGAGTCACCACCTGCACAAGGGCAGCCTGCCCTGGCTCCTGCCAAGGACTCAGACACCCACCATGACGGTCCCACCCCTGCAGCGAGAAAAGGCCCCTGCTCTGGACAGAGACCCAGAGCCCGTTCAGCAAACACCTCGTCCAGGGGCGCGTTTGGCTCTGCAGGCTCCATCCCTGTGTGTTCCCTGTGGATGCCGTCCACTCCCTCCCCACCCAGGGGAGACTGACTTCCTTTCCCCTGAGCTGATTTTCATCAGGCTCCTAAGCATCTTTCTTCTCATCTTTTATGTCTTTTATGGCTTTCTGTATATTTTCTTCACAAGTGTGTGTCAATAAATTTTCCTTCCTTGATGTCATTTGGGAATATATAGGCCTTCACAATGCTGTGTAAGCATCACCACTGTCTACATTCGGACACCCTCACTCTATCCCCCCACCCACTTCCCAGCAAAGCCTGGATTCATGGCAAGCACTGCCCATTCCTCTCTGCCCCACCTGACTACATTGAGTCTATGTCTTTCTGCATTTCTTCCCATCCTTTCGGGTCCCCAATCAATGCAATCACTGAAATGAAAGGAAACTGGATTTTCCTGTGACTGAAGGTGAACGTTATAGTCTCTCAGTATTGTTAGAGTCTTGACATGCCCATGAATTCTACAGTGCATGGAATTCTCTAGGCCAGAATCCTGGAGTGGGTAGCTTGTCCGTTCTCCGGGGGATTGTTCTGAGTACCCACATATTGGAAGACCAAACTGGAGAATTCTGGTTTCTATGTCATTTGAAGGAGCCTTTGGGTATATGAAAGGACAGTGTAGGTCCTTTCAAGATGTCATCTGCCCATCGAAGCCCTCTCGATAACTGCTCAGAATCTCCAGGTAGGCAGTGCTGTTGTAAGTGGGACACCTCAGACACAAGGAAATGCTGAGTTCTTCTCCCGGCTCAAACAAACTCACAACAATAAACCAGGCAGGAGAAATGGAAAGACAAATCCACACCAACAAAGGAAAAACCCTTCCTCAGAACACAAGGCAAGAAAAAGACCCACCATCCTTGTGGTCCCCACATGCTCGAGAAAATATATGATCGGGAAGGAAACAGAAGAAACATATGCAGGTCCAATGAGAGGCAATGGACATGGCTAGTGTAGCTCAGAGACAGCCTGACGCTTTGCGTGGACATGCTGTCAAAAGGAAACACAGGGCAGGTGGCAGTGGTCATCATCTAGAGCTAGGTGCTCATCATGGTGACAACCAGCCTTCAGGACCACAAGAGGGAATGGAGGGCCTAACAGAGCCCATAGACATCTCTCTCGCTATCTGGGAGAAGAGTGTGCCGGACCCATTAAAGTCCCATAGGAGCATCTATTGACGATCAGTGCCCACCCTCAGGGTGGATCCCACTCCACTTCTGGCACAGTGGCTCCTGTCTTCTGAGATGGTTACCTCTGACGGTCCGAAGCCACAGGCCTGCTGGGCGCCTGCTGAGACGAAACTCCCTTCAGCTGCTCACACAGCCAAGGGCACACAAGGATGCTAGTGGCCTGTGGCTCACAGATGGAAGATCTGCCCCCTGACAATCCGACCTGGGTATTTGTGCTGAAAGGGAGGCCGCACCTGACTCCCATCATTGGAGTCAGCACCCCTTCTGCTAGAGCTGCTGAATCCATTCAACTGTGAAAACGCAAGCTGAAAAACACCCATCTTTCCGAGAAGTTCTCCTAAAAAGTTTAGGAGCAACGCATTTGGAACCCAGAGGGGATGACATGCATGTCCATGGAAACTTGACACCTCTCAACAAATGCACTTCAAATGATTCCTAGACATACGTTCCATGGAAAATGGTTCACAAAACCAGAAGGAAATGAAGCAGACATTAGACATGAGCTCTGTGTCTTCACACACAATACAGAAAGACACTACACAAAGAGTAACCAGGGAACACAGTGAACTTGTCTAACCAAGAATTGGACTCTGGGGAAAATAGTCTGTAAAACGCAAACGACACATCCCAAGTTGAGAGACAACTGTTTGCATACACAGAGCTTAGGCAGATTTAGCTTCTAATACACAAGTGAGATGAACACAAAGGAGCCAGAGGGAGAGTTCTGAAGGGACACCAGGTGAAGGAAGGGACCTGGAGAGTACACCGAATGATGCCCAGCACTGAACACCTGAGAAACATGATCTAGCTGCACTCCCCGAGCCCCTGGGGACCCTGGACTAGGCCTGTTCTACCTGGAGGCTCAGAGAGATGGACAGTGAGGAAGGGAAAGAGAAATCCTTGGCATTTCTAACATTTACAGCAAACGCTTAGAAGGAGAAGGCAAGGATCCACCCCACCGACAGTGACATTTCCTGAAAGGCAATAGCTTGGAGCCCATCTAACCCAGGAGGGAAGCCCCTCTTCTCAGAGAACTGCAAGAGATGGATGAAAGAAGGTGAAGCCCACCAATCCCATGGAAAATAAGCTGTGCTCCTGAATTAGAAGAATTTCCCCTGGTAAGATGATGTCACTTCCCCCTCCCCCCAACCCCCACCGTGGGGCAATCCAGAGGTTGCACGCTATTTCTCTCAAAATACCAAAGGCTGTTCTCAGGGCATTATAACCAAAGAATTCCAAAATGTCTATGGAAACAGAAAGGAGTCAAAATAGTCAATGCAATCTGCCACAAAGCCCTGAAATGTACATAGCAGGCTGCCTGATAGCCAATTAGACGATCACACTAGGATCATCAGGACAGCATGGTACAAAGATGAAGAACCAGATCCATGGAATGGAATTGAGGGTCCAGAAATAACCCCAAGCTTCTATAGTCACTTCATTGACGCCAAAGGAGGGGAGGCGATATGAATGGGAACAAGAGCCTCTGCAACGAAAATCTGTGGGTATTGGAGATGGTGGCATCTGAATAATCACATTGGCTTTTGGTCTCATAACACCTCAGATTCAGTGAAACACATCAACGCAAAGCCTGAAGTGATGAAACTCCTGGAAATAAGCACGGGCCATAGGTTCCTTAATGTCAGGGACTTCAGGACATGTGTGTGGTGGCGGAAGCAAAATTGCGTCTCTTCAAGTCAAGGAAACAGGAAACCAAACAACATCAACTAGCTTCCATCCACTTGAACAGCTTTGAAACAGAAAAGCTTAGCATTCACAAATCAAAATGGTAACAAACTGAACACAAAGGAATATTTGCAAGCAGAATATAGAAGAAGGGTTTCCTAAGTAAAAAAGACAAGAACTCACACGACTAAGTCTCACAGAACAAACCCCAGACCTATCCCTTCCCCTAACCTCAACCCCATCCCCAAACCTTTACCTCACTGGAAAGGAAACCATGAAGCCTCACTCTAGGTCAACAATATACATGCTTACATTCATTCACAGGCACGTGAGCATCCACAGCAGAGACACAGAAAGGAAGATACAGAATGAATTTGGAAAGCTCAAGAAAGACAGAAGGAGGGAGAGAGACTGAACAATGGAGAGAGGAAATGAGTCGATTCCACAAAATGTGCATGAATCTCTCTTGAGTTTTGAAACAATGACAATGCCTATTACCCCTGCAAAGGGGAAAATGAGCCAAGTTGATGAGGCTCAAAGACAAGGATGCGGGGAGCCACTTTTGCGGCAGCCTCCCCAACCCCTAGAAGATGAGTGGGACACTTGAGCAGGAGGATGAAAGTTGGTATCAGAGGGAGCGATGGCTGAATGTGACCTTCCGGTCCTCCCAATGAGGGGGTCAAGAAATAGGCAGGAAGGGGACTGCCTTTTCCCAGGTCTCAGAGCCTATCTAGGCCTGATTCTGCCCCATTCTGTGCTAGGTCAGCCCTTGTTTGTGCTGGCGGAAGAACTCAGACTTTCCTTATGCCTGCAGTTTCCCACTGAAACAACACTGCCTACCTGGAGATTCTGAGCACATTTGCCGAGAGGGCTTCGTTTGGCAGATGACTTCTTAAAAGGACCTACACGGTCCTTTCAGATACCCAAAGGCTACTTCAAATGAAATACAAACCAGAATAATCCAGTTTGTTCTTCTAACATATGGGGAATCAGAACAATTGCCTGGAGAAGGGAAAAGCTACCCACTCCAGGATTCTGGCCTGGAGAATTCCATGGACTGTAGAATTCATGGGAATGCCAAGACTCGAACGATACTGAGAGACTATAACTTTCACCTTCAGTCAGACCAAAATAAAGTTTCCTATCTTTTCAGTGATTGGCATTGATTGGGGACCCCGAAAGAATGGGAAGAAATGCAGAAAGAAATAGACTCAATGTTGTCAGGCGGGGGAGAGAGGAACGGGCAGTGCTTGCTATGAATCCAGGCTTTGCTGTGAAGTTGGGGAGGGGGGAGAATGAGGGTGTCCGAATGTAGACAGTGGTGATCCTTACACAGCATTGAAGGCCTCCATATTCCCAATGGCATCAAGGAAGGAAAATTTATTGACACACACTTGTGAGCAAAATATACAGAAAGCCATAAAAGACATAAAAGATGAGAAGACAGATTCCTAGAAGCCTGATGAAAATGAGATCAGGGGAAGGGAAGTCAATCTCCCCTGGGTGGGGAGGGAGTGGACGGCGTCCATGGGGAACACACAGGGATGGTGGCTGCAGAGCCAACTGCACCCCTGGATAAGGTATTTGCCGAACGGGCTCTGGGCCTCTGTCCAGAGCAAGGGCCTGTTCTCCATGCAGGGGTTGGACAGTCATGGTGGGCATCTGAGTCCTGGGCAGGAGCCAGGACAGGCTCCCTCTGTGCAGGTGTTCAATCAGGCCCTGACTTTAGTCCTGCCGCCAAAGCCCGAGCAGGTGCAAGTGCCGGTGGAGGTAGAGGCTCTGGAAGGCGTGGTGCGACATCAGGGCCTGGGGCTGGGCGTCATGAATGCAGAGATCTGATGTGCTAAGGGTGCTGGCCAGTACATGGCTGGCCCCGTATCATTGGGTGGGGACGTCTCAGGTCTCGATCTCCCCTCAGTGGATCCCTGGGTCCTGCACTTGGAGTTGCCACCTCTGTAGGGACAAGTCTTATACATGGAGGGTGGCTGAGTTTGACTGACAGAGCTAGAGCTTGGGGAGAAGAAAAATTTGCCAAAAGCCAGCCTTGCCATGTGCCTAAGTGGGCACGAAAGCTTCCTAGAGATTCGCTAAGAAGGCCCAGCATCGGAGTCTTCTCTGCAGTCTCCAAGATGGGTAGTTTGAGGCCAGCCTTTGGTCCAGGTCTAGCCCCAGCTCTGTAGGACTCCTCCCTGTGTGGCTCAGCACCGCCTCCCCACACTCACATGCAGAAGCCCAGCCGCCTCACCTCTGAGTTCTGCCGTGCTGGGCTCCATGTCCTACTGTTGCCTCTGAGGCAGGGCTTCTTGGAGCTCTGTGTCAGAGCCAGCTGTGCTGAGCTCCGTGACAGCCTTAGACTGGGCCCTGGTTTGTGAGCTGGGTGGTGTCTCACAGCAGGACTTGCCCGCCTCCTCTTCATTGCCAGTTGGGCTGAGCCCTCCGTGGCCATGCTCACCTGGAACCTGCACTGGGCCTCCTGGTCACGGGGTGGTGCTCTGAACCCTACCTCTGGGAGGTGCATGGGGTGTGCCCCTCAGAGGCCACCTCGGGTGGGACACTATGCAATGATAGTGACCATCAGCCAGCCCTGCTTCGATATTTCTGAGCTGAGCCTGGCCAGGATGTCTAATGTTTCTGCCCATCTGCCCTTCTGCTCCCAGAAAGAACAGAGATGAATGCCTGCTCAGATACCCACCAGGGAGGATGGAGACCCCCCGGCAAGGGCTTGAGGTCAGCCTGGGCACACGGCTCAGCCTGGACGCTCACCATGCCACCAAGCGTGCTCTCCCCTGGGATGTGTACACAAGTGGTCCACGGGCTCCTGACCCACCTGTGGCTGGGCTTGCTTGAGGCAGACACAGCCTGAGAAACCCCCATCCACACACAGCGAAAGGCCTCAGGCTTCCACGGGTGGGACGGGAGAGGTGGGCGGACCTGGCCTGGGGCTCCCCTGTTACCTTTCTGTTCCTTCGGGCAAAGGGACAGAGGACTCTCGGAGGGGCCCTGGGCCAGCGTCGACGGCCTTCCCACACTCTCTGCCTGTGAGCTCGCCTGAGGACCTGGCCTCTGGGCAGGGGCAAACAGCAGAACATCTTGACACCAAGCGATCTGGCTGGGGGCTCCTCTCCACTGGGGAGGCCTAGATACACGGGTTGTGGGTTCTGTTGGTTTCTGTTGCCAGGAAATGACATCATTTCCTGGTTCGTGGCCTAGGTCCCTTCCACAAAGTTCCCCAAGGGAACCTCTGGGTTTCTGGCTGTTCTCCCATGCCCTTATGCCACGTGTAGGCACAGTGACACACATTCAGCCCACCCCACGGCCTTTGGGAGACCTGGGTGCAGCCAGGGCCTGAGCTCTGAGGACAGAGCTGCTTTCAGCCCAGGTTCCCTCTTCTCAGAAGTGATGTGGTCCTGGGCAAGACATGTGCCCCCCTTGGTTTCCCCAGTCTCTCCATCTGCAGAGTGGGGGTCACTCTTCCATCTCGTCCCTAGGTCTGTCATCCTACAAACAGCTCCAGTGCCTGTTCAGACTTTCGGCTGCTATCACATGGAACTTAGACACTGAGACTTCCCAAACGACGGATTCAACACAGGCTGACCCAGCACAGAATGGGCAAAATCAGGCCTGGATGGGCTCTGGGACCTGGGAAAAGTCAGTCCCCTTTCTGCCTATTTCTTGACCCCTGCATTGGGAGGACCGGAAAATCGTATTCACACATCGCGACCTCTGATATCAACCTTCTTCGTCCTATTCAAGTGTCCCACTCAACCTCGAGGCCTGCGGGAGGCTGCCCCAACAGTGGCTCCCCGAATCCTTGTCTTTGAGACTCATCAACTTGGGTCATTTTCCCCCTTGCAGGGGGAATAGGCACTGTCATTGTTTCCATCCTCAAGAGAGATTCATGCAAGTTCTGTGAAATTGACTCATTTCCTCTCTCTATTGTTCAGTCTCTCTCCCTCGTTCCGTCTCTTTCTTGATCTTTCCAAATTCATTCTGTATCTTCCTTTCTGTGTCTCTCCTGTGGATGCTCGCATGTATATGAACGCATGTAAGCATGTATAGTGTTGACCTAGGGTGAGGCTTTATGGTTTCATGTCGAGTGAGATAATGGTATCGGGTTGGATTTGGTGTTAGGGGAAGGGATAGGTCTGGGTTTTTTTCTGGGAGACTTAGTTGTGTGAGTTCTCAGTCTCTTTTACGTAGGAACCCCTTCTCCGATATTTTGTTTGCAAATATCCTTTTGTGTTCAGTTTGTTACCATTTTGATTGGTGAATGCTTAGGTTTTCTGTTGCAAAGCTATTCAAGTGGACGGAAACTCATGGGTGTCCTTTCGTTTCCTGTTTCCTTGACTTGAAGAGAGCCTACTTTGCTTTTCCACCCACATATGTTGAGAAGTCCCTGACATTAAAAGCCTATGTCCTGTGCTTATTTCCAGGAGTTTCTTCACTTCAGGCTTTGCTTTGATGTGATTCACTGAATCTGATATGTTCGGAGACCAAAAGCCAATGTGATTGTTCAGGTGGAACCGTCTGCAATTCCCACGGTCTTTCGTTGCACAGACTCTTGTTCCCATTCTTATCGCCTCCCCTCCTTTGGCGTCGAGGAATTGACCGTAGAAGCTTGGGTTTATGTCTGGACCCTCAATTCCATTCCATGGATCTGGTTCTGCATGTTTGATTTCTTCCCAGTACCATGCTGTCCTGATGATCCTAGTGTGATAATCTAATTGGCTATCAGCAGCCTGCTATATACATTTCAGGTTTTTGCGGCCGATTGCATTGACTCTTTTGACACCGTAGTGTTTCCATAGACATTTAGGAATTCTTTGGTTTTTATGACCTGAGAACAGCCGTTTTTATTTTGAGAGGAATAGCGTGGAACCTCTGGATTGCCCCACGGTGTGGGTCCAGGGGAGGGGGAAGTAACATCATCTTATCATGAGTAATTCTTCTGATCCATGAGCACAGCTTATTTTCCATTGGATTGGTGGGCTTCACCTTCTTTAATCCATCTCTTGCCGTTCTCGGAGAAGAGGGGCACCCCTCCTGGGTTAGATGGATTCTTAGCTATTGCCTTTCAGGAAATTTACTGTCGGTGGGGTTGATACTTGCCTTCTCCTTCTAAGCGTTTGCTGTGAGTGTTAGAAATGCCGAGGATTTCTCTTCGCCTTCCTCACTGTCCATCTCTCTGAGCCTCCAAGTGGAAGAGGCCTAGTCCAGGGTCCCACGGGGCTCGGGGAGTGCAGCTAGACCGTGTTTCTCAGGACCTCAGTGCTGGACATCATTCGGTATACTCTCTGTGTCCCTTCCTTCGCCTGGTGTCCCTTCAGACTTCTCCATCAGGCTAGTTTGTGTTCATGTCGTTTGCATATTAGGAGCCAAATCTTGCCTAAACTCTGTGTATGCAAAGAGTTGTCTCCCAGAGTGGGAGGTGTCTTATGCGTTTTTCAGACGGTCTTTTCCAGAGTCCTAATCTTGGATTTGACAAAGTTCACTGTGTTCTCTGGTTACTCTTTGTGTAGCGCCTTTCTGTATTGTGTGTAAAGACTCAGAGTTCATGTCTAATGTATGCTCCATTTACTTCTGGGTTTATGAACCGTTTTACATGGTACATGTGTCTAGGAATCATTTGAAGTGCATTTGTTGAGAGGTGTCAATTTTCATGGACATGCATGTCATCCCCTCTGGTTTCCAAATGCGTTGCTCGTAAACCCTTTTAGAGACCTTGTCGGTAAGATAGGTGTTTTTCCGCATGAATTTCCACAGTTGAGTGGATTCAGCAGCTCTAGCATCAGGGACGCTGTGTCCAGTGAAAGGGGAGTCGGGTGCGTCCTCCCTTTCAACACTGGTCCCCAGTTCAGGTTGACAGGGCTTTGATCTACCATCTGTGAGCCAGAGGCCACAGGCATCCTTGTGTGTCCTTGTCTGTGTGAGCAGCTGAAGTGAGGTTCTATTCCACAGGCGCGCAGCATGTCTGCAGCTTTGGATCGCTACAGGTGAACATCTAAGAGGACAGGAGCAACCGTGCCAGAAGTAAGTGGAATTCACCTTGAGAGTTGGCATTGATCATTAAGTGATGCTACTGTGGGACTTTGATTGGTCCGGCAATCTCTTCTGCCAGAGAGCGAGAGAGATGTCTATGGGCTCTGCTAGGCCCTCCGCTCCCTCTTTGGGTCCCGAAGTCTGGTTCTCATCATCCTGTACACCTAGCTGTGAGATGATGACCACCGCCACCTACATTGTGTTTCCCTTTGCCCATGTGACCATGCGAAGAGTCAGGACATCTCTGAGCTACACTAGCCATGTGCATTGCCTCTCATTGGACCTGCACATGTTTCTTCTTTTTAATTCCTGATCACTGATTTTCTCAAGCATGTGGGGGCCACAAGGATGGTGGGTCTTTCTCTGGCCTTGTGTTCTGAGGAACACTTGTTCCTTTCTTGGTGTGGGTATATCTTTCCATTTCTCCTGCCTGGTTTATTCTTGTGAGTTTGCTTGTGCCGGCGGAAAAACTCAGACTTTCCCTTGTGCTTGAGGTGTCACACTTACAACAGCACTGCCTACCTGGAGATTCTGAGCATATTACCCGAGACGGTTTCATTTGGAAGATAACATTATAAAAGGACCTACAAGTCCTTTCAGATCCCCAAAGGCTACTTCACACTTTGGTCTTCCAATATCTGGGAAGTCAGAACAATCCTCTGGAGAAGGGAAAAGCTACCTACCCAAGATTCTGGCCTAGAGAATTCCATGGACTATAGACTTCATAGGGATGCCAAGATTCTAACGATACTTAGAGACTATAACTTTCGCCTTCAATAAGAGCAAAATCCAGTTTCCTATCATTTCAGTGAATAGCGTTGATTGGGAACCCCGAAAGGATGGGAAGAAATGCAGAGAGAAGTGGACTCAACGTTGAGAGGCGGGGGAGAGAGAAACGGGGAATGCTTGCCATGAATCCAGGCTTTGCTGCGAAGTGGGGGGGATAGAATGAGGGTGTCTGAATGTAGACAGCGGTGACGCTTACACAGCATTGTAAAGGCCTCCATATTCCCAAGGGAGGAAAATTTATTGACACACACTTGCGAGCAAAATATACAGAAAGCCATAAAGACATAAAAGATGAGAAGAAAGATGCCTAGGAGCCTGATGAAAATGAGCTCTGGGGAAGGAAAGTCAATCTCCCCTGGGTGTGGAGGGAGTAGACGGCGTCCATGGGGAACACACAGGGATGGAGGCTGCAGAGCCAACTGCGCCCCTGGATGATGTGGTTGCCAAAGGGTTCTGGGCTTCTATCCAGAGCAGGGTCCTGTTCTCCCTTCAAGTGTTGGATAGTCATGGTGGGAGTCTGAGTCCTTGGTAAGAGGCAGGGCAGGCTGCTGCTCCAAAGTTGGTCACTCAGGCCCTGACACGGGTTCTGCCGCCAAAGCCTGAGTAGGTGCAAGTGCACATGGAGGTGGAGTTTCTCGAACGCCGGGTGGGACATCTTGGCCTGGTGCTGGGTGTTGTGCAGGCACAGAGATCTGATGTGCTGAGGGTGGTGGCCAATACCCGGCTGGTCCCGTGTCATTGGGAGGGGACGTCTCAGGTCTCGATCTACCCTCAGTGGATCCGTGAGTCCTGCACCAGGAGCTCCCACCTCCGTAGGGACAGGTCTTAGACATGGAGGCTGGCTGAGTTTGACGGCCAGAGCTAGAGTTGTGGAAGAAGAAAAGTTTGCCACAGGCCAGCCTTGCCATGTGCCTAAGTGGGCACGAAAGCTTCCTAGAGATTTGCTAAGAAGGCCCAGCATCAGCGTCTTCTCTGCAGTCTCCAAGATGGGTGGTGTGAGGCTAGCCTTCGTTCCAGGCCCAGCCACAGCTCTGGGGGACACCTCCCTGTGTGGCTCAGCACTGCCTCCCCACACTCACAGGCAGTAGCCCCAGCCAACTCACCTCTGTGCTCTTCCGTGCTGGGCTCCAGGTCTTCCTGCTGCCTCCGAGGCAGGGCTTCTCGGAGTTCTGCATCAGAGCCGGCTGTGCTGAGCTCCGTGGCAGCCTGAGACTGGGTCCCAGGGTGTGTGCTGTGTGGAGTCTGGACAGCAGACCTTGCCCACTTCCTCTTCATCACCAGTTGGGCTGAGCCCTCCGTGGCCACCCTCACCTGGAGCCTGCACTGGGCCTCCCGAGCAAGGGGCTGGTGCTCTGAACCCTCCCTTTGGGAGGTGGATGGGGTGTGCCCCTCAGAGGCCACCTCGGGTGGGACGGTGTGCAATGTCAGTGACCATCAGCCAGCCCTGCTTCGATATTTCTGAGGTTAGCTTGGCAAGGATGGCTGCTGCTTCTGCCTGCCTGCCCTTCTGCTCCAAGAAAGACCATAGACACGAGTGTCTGCTCAGATACCCACCCGGGAGGATGGAGAATCCCCTGAGGGCATGAGGTCAGCCTGGGCATCTGGCTCTGCCCGGACACTCCCCATGCCACACAGCCTGCTCTCCCCTGGGGTGTGGAAAGAAGAAGCACATGGGCTCCTGACTGAAATGCGGCTGGGCTTGCTTGAGGCAGACACACCCCAAGAAACCCCCATCCACACACAGGGAAAGACCTCAGGCTTCCCCGTGTGGGACAGGAGAGGTGGCAGGACCGAGTCTGGGGCTCCCTTTTACATTTCTTTTCCTTCAGCAAAGGGCCAGAGGCCTCTCGGCGGGGGCCCTGAGCCAGTGTCGACCGCGTTCCCACGCATTCTGCCTATTAGCTAGCCTGAAACCCCGTCCTCTGGGCAGGGGCAAACAGCAGAATATCTTCACAGCTAGCGATCTGGCCAGGCTCTCCTCTCTGTTGGCCAGGCCTGGATACACAGTTTGCGGGTTCTGTTGGGTTCTGTTGCCAGGAAGTGACATCAGTTCCTGGTTCGTGGCTGAGGTCCCTTCCACAAAGCTCCCAAACGGAACTTCTGGTTTTCTGGCTGTTTCCCCATGCCCTTAGGCCACGTGCAGGCACAGTGACACCCACAGAGCCCATCCCACAGCCTTGGGGAGATCTGGGTGCAGCCAGGGCCTGAGTTCTGAGGACACATCTCCTTTCAGAACAGGCTCCTTCTTCTCAGAAGTGTTGTGGCCCTGGGCAAGCCATGTGCCCCACAGGGGTTCCCGTCTCTCCATCTGCAGAGTGGGTCACAATATCCCGTCTCCTGACTAGGTCTGTCAGCCTACGAGGAGCTCCAGTGCCTGTTCAAAATTTGGGCCGCTTTCACTTGGAGCTTAGACACAGACTTCCCAAAGGATGGATTCCACACAGGGCTGACCTAGCACACAATGGGCAGAATCAGGCCTGGATTTGCTCTGGGACCTGAGAAAAGGCAGTCCCCTTCCTGCATATTTATGGCCCCCGATTTGGGAGGACCGGAAGGTCATATTCAGACATCCCCCCCTCTGATATCAACCTTCCCTGTCCTACTCAAATGTCCCCCACAGCCTCGAGGGTTGGGGGAATCTGCCCCAACAGTGGCTCCCCGCAATCTTGTCTTTGAGTCTCATCATCGTGGGTCATTTTTCCCCTGGCAGGGGATTATTCACTGTCACTGTTTCCAAACTCAAGAGAGATTCATGCAAATTCTGTGAAATCGACTCATTTCCTCTCTGCATTGTTCAGTCTCTCTCCCTCGTTTCCTCTCTTTCTTGACCTTTCCAAGTTCAGTCTGTCTCTTCCACTCTGTGTCTCTCCTGTGGATGCTCGCATGCCTGTGAATGCATGTACGCATGTATATTTTTGTCCTAGGCTGAGGCTTTAGGGTTTCATTTTGAGTGAGGTAAAGTTTTGGGGTTGGAGTTGGTGTTAGGGGAAGGGTTAGGTCTGGGGTTTGTTCTGGGAGAATTAGTGGTGTGAGTTCTCATTCTCTTACATAATAACCCCTTCTCCGATATTCTGCTTGCAAATATGCTTGTGTGTTCACTTTGTTACCATTTTGATTTGTGAATGCTTAGCTTTTTTGTTGCAAAGCTGTTCAAGTGGATGGAAGCTGGTGGGTGTCCCTTGGTTTCCTGTTTCCTTGAATTGAAGAGACCCAATTTTGCTTCCCCCCCCCCTTCACATACATGTTGAGAAATCCCTGACAAGGAGGACCCTGTGGCCCCTGCTTACTTCCAGGAGTTTCATCACTTCAGGCTTTGCGTTGATGTGTTTCACTGAATCTGACGTGTTCTGAGACCAAAAGCCAATGTGATTGTTTAGATGGAACCATCTCCATTTCCCACGTCCTTTCGTTGCAGAGGCTCTTGTTCCCATTCTTATCGCCTTGCCTCCTTTGGCGTCAATGAATTGACCATAGAAGCTTGGGTTTAGTTCTGGACCCTCAATTCCATTCCATGGATCTGGTTCTGCGTGTTTCGTTTCTTCCCAGTACCATGCTGTCCTGTTATACTGGTGTGATAATCAAATTGGCTATCAGGTAGCCTGCTATGTCCATTTCAGGGCTTTGCGGCAGATCGCATTGACCCTTTTGTCTCCTTTGTGTTTCCATAGTCATTTTGGATTTCTTTGGTTATAATGTCCTGAGAGCAGCAGTTGGTATTTTGAGAGGAATAGCGTGGAACCTCTGGATTGACCCACAGTGGGGATAAGGGGGATGGGGAACTGACAGCATCTTACCAGGAGGAATTCTTCTACTCCGTGAGCACAGCTTATTTTCCATTGGATTTGTGGGCTTCACTTTCTTTCATCCATCTCTTGCAGTTCTCTGAGACGAGGGACTTCCTTCCTTGGGTTAGATGAACTCCTAGCTATTGTCTTTCTGGGTATGTCACTGTCGGTGGGTTGTTCCTTGACTTCTCCTTCAAAGCATTTGCTCTGAGTGTTAGAAATGCCAAAGATTTCGCTTCCCCTTCCTCACTGTCCATCTCTCTGCAGGTAGAAGCGGCCTAGTTCAGGGACCCATGGGGCTCAGGGAGTGCAACTAGACCGTGTTTCTAAGGCCCTCAGTGCTGGGCATCATTCAGTGTACGCTCCGTGTCCCTATCTTCACTTGGTGTCCGTTCAGACCTCTCCTTCAGGCTCGTTTCTGTTCATGTCGTTTGTGTATTAAGAGCCAAATCCTGCCAAAGCTCTGTGTCTGTAAACTGTTGTCTCCCAGCTTGGGATGTGTCATTTGCGTTTTTCAGAAGTTTTTTCCCAGAGTACAAATCTTGGATTTTATTTTTTTTTAATTTATTTTATTGGAGGCAAATTACCTTACATTAATATATTGGTTGGTTTCACCATATATTGAGACGAATCTGCTCCGGGTGTACATGTGTTCCCTTTCTTGAAAGCCCCTCCCACTTCCCTCTTCCCCATATCCTCCCTCCAGGTCATCCCCATGCACCAGCCCCAAGCATCCTGTATCATGTGTCGAATCTGGACTGGTGATTCATTTCACATATGATAATATATGTGCTGCAATGTCGTTCTCTCCAATCATCCCACCTTACCCTCTCCCATAGAGTCCCAAAGACTGTTTTATATACCTATGTCGCTTTTCCAGTGTCGTATACAGGGTTAATGTTACCATCTTTCTAAATTCCATATATATGTGTTAGTATACTGTATTGGTGTTTTTCTTTCTGGCTTACTTCACTCTGTATAATAGGCTCCAATTTCATCCACATCATTAAAACTGATTCAAATGCATTCTTTTTGATGGCTGAAAAATATTCCATTGTGTATATGTACCAAAGCTTTCTTATCCATTCATTTGCAGATGGACATCTAGGTTGCTTCCATGTCCTGGCTATTATAAACAGTGCAGCGATGAAAATTGGAGTACATGTGTTTCTTTCAATTCTGGTTTCCTCCATGTGTATGCCCAGGAGTACAATTGCTGGATCATATGGTAGTTCTATTTCCAGTTTTTTGAGGAATCTCCACACTGTTCTCCATAGTGGCTGTACTAGTTTGCATTCCCACCAACAGTGTAAGAGGGTTCCCTTTTTTCCACACCCTCACCAGCATTTATTGCATGTAGACTTTTGGAAAGCAGCCATTCTGACTGGTATGAAATGGTATCTCATTTTGGTTTTGATTTGCATTTCTCTGATTATGAGGGATGTTGAGCATTTTTTCATGTGTTTGTTAGCCATCTTTATGTCTTTGAACAAATATTAAAAGCAGCAAGGGAAAAACAACAAATAACACACAATTTGATCCCCATAAGGATAACCGCTGATCTCTCAGCAGAAACCCTTCAGGCCAGGAGGGAATGGCAAGACATGCTTAAAGTGATGAAAGAAAGTAACTTACAGCCCAGATTACTATACCCAGCTAGGATCTCATTCAAATATGAAGGAGAAATCAAAAGCTTTACAGACAAGCAAAAGCTGAGAGAATTCAGCATCACCAAACCAGCTCTCCAACAAATACTAAAGGATCTTCTCTAGACAGGAAACAAAGAAAGGGTATATGAACTAGAATCCAAAACAATAAAGAAAATGGCAACGGGATCATACTTATCAATAATCACCTTAAACATAAATGGGTTGAATGCCCCAACCAAAAGACAAAGGTTGGCTGAATGGATACAAAAACAAGACCCCCATATATGTTGTCTACAAGAGATCCACCTCAAAACGAGGGACACATACAGACTGAAAGTGAAGGGCTGGAGGAAGATATTCCACACAAATAGAGACCAAAAGAAAGCAGGAGTTGCAATACTCACATCAGATAAAAGATATTTTAAAACAAAGACTGTGAAAAGAGACAAAGAAGGAAACTACATAATGATAAAAGGATCAATCCAAGAAGAAGATATAACAATTATAAATATTTATGCACCCAACATAGGAGCACCACAAGATGTAAGACAATTACTAACAAGTATGAAAGGGGAAATTAACAATAACACAATAATAGTGGGAGACTTTAATACCCCACTTACATCTATGGATAGATCAACTAAACAGAAAATTAACAAGGAAAAACAAACTTTAAATGATACAATAGACCAGTTATACCTAATAGGTCTCTATAGGACATTTCACCCCAAAACAATGAATTTCATCTTTTTCTCAAGCACACACGGAACCTTTTCCAGGATAGATCACATCCTGAACCATAAATCTAGCCTTGGTAAATTCAAAAAAATTGAAATCATTCCAAGCATCTTTTCTGACCACAATGCAGTAAGATTAGATCTCAATTACGGGAGAAAAACTATTAAAAATGCCAACATAGGGAGGCTGAACAACACGCTGCTGAATAATGAACAATTAATAGAAGAAATCAAAAGAGAAATCAAAATATGCATAGAAATGAATGAAAATGAAAACAAAACAACTCCAAACCTCTGGGACACTGCAAAAGCATTGCTAAGGGGGAAGTTCACAGTAATAGATGCACACGTCAAGAAACAAGAAAAAGTCAACTAAATAACCTAACTCTACATCTAAAGCAACTAGAAAAGGAAGAAATGAAGAACCCCAGGGTTAGTACAAGAAAAGAAATCGTAAAAATTAGGGCAGAGATAAATGCAAAAGAAACAAAAGAGACCATAGCAAAAATCAACAAAGCCAAAAGCTGGTTCTTTGAGAAGGTAAATAAAATTGACAAACCACTAGCCAGACTCATCAAGAAACAAAGGAGGAAGAACCAAATAATAAAATTAGAAATGAAAATGAAGAGATCACAACCGACAACACAGAAATACAAAGGATTATTAGAGAATACTATTAGCAATTATATGGCAATAAAATGAATGACCTGTAAGTAACGGACAAATTCCTAGAAAAGTACACCTTGCCAAAACTGAACCAGGAAGAAGTAGCAAATCTCAACAGACCCATCACAAGCACGGATCTAGAGGAAGTAATCGGAAATCTTCCAGCAAACAAAAGCCCAGGTCCAGACGGCTTCACAGCTGAATTCTACCAAAAATTTAGAGAAGAGCTAACACCTATTCTACTCAAACTCTTCCAGAAATTTGCTGAGGAAGGGAAACTTCCAAACTCATTCTATGAGGCCACCATTACCCTAATCCCAAAACCTGCTAAAGATCCCACAAAAAAAGAAAACTGCAGGCCAATATCACTGATGAACATAGATGCAAAAATCCTTAACAAAATTCTATCAATCAGAATCCAACAACACATTAAGAAGATCATACATCATGACAAAGTGGGATTTATCCCAGGAATGCAAGGATTCTTCAATATCCGCAAATCAATAAACGTAATACACCACATAGCAAACTGAAAAATAAAAATCATATGATTATCTCAATAGATGCAGAGAAAGCCTTTGACAAAATACAACATCCATTTATGATAAAAACACTCCAGAAAGTGGGAATAGAATGGACATATCTCACCATAATAAAAGCTATGTGTGACAAACGCACAGCAAACATTATCTTCAACGGTGAAAAACTGAAAACATTTCCCCTAAAGTCAGGAACAAGACAAGGGTGCCCACTCTCACCACTACTATTCAACATAGTTCTGGAAGTTTTGGCTACAGCAATCAGAGCAGAAAAAGACATAAAAGGAATACAAATTGGAAAAGAAGAAGTAAAACTTTCAATGTTCGCTGATGACATGATCCTCTACACAGAAAACTCTAAAGAATCTACCAGAAAACTACTAGAACTAATCAATGAATACAGTAACCTTGCAGGATATAAAATCAACACACAGAAATCCCTTGCATTCCTATACACTAATAATGAGAAAATAGAAAGAGAAATTAAGGAAACTATTCCATTCACTGTTGCAACGAAAAGAATTAAATACTTAGGTATATATCTACCTAAGGATACAAAAGACTTGTACATAGAAAACTATAAAACACTAGTGAAAGTAACCAAAGAGGACACTAATAGATGGGGAAATATACCATGTTCGTGGATTGGAAGAATAAATATTGTGAAAATAAGTATAATACCCAAAGTAATTTATACTTACAATGCAATCCCTATCAAGCTACCAATGATATTTTTCACAGAAATAGAACAAATAATCTCACAATTTGTATGGAAATACAAAAAACCTCGAATAGCCAAAGCAATCTTGAAGAAGAAGAATGGAACTGGAGGAATTACCCTGCTGGACTTCAGGCTCTACTATAAAGCCACAGTCATCAAGACCGTATGGTACTGGCATAAAGACAGAAACACTGATCAATGGAATAAAATAGAAAGCCCAGAGATAAATCCACTCACATATGGACATCGTATCTTTGACAAAGGAGGCAAGAATAAAAAATGGAGAAAAGACAGTCTCTTTAACAAGTGGTGCTGGGAAAACAGGTCAGCCACTTGTAAAAGAATTAAACTAAAACACTTCCTAACACCACACAGCAAAATAAACCAAAATAGATTAGAGAGCTAAATATAAGACCAGAATCTATGAAACTCTTAGAGGAGAACGTAGGCATAACATTCTCCAACACAAATCACAGCAGGATCCTCCATGACCCACCTCCCAGAATATTGGAAATAAAAGCAAAAATAAACAAATGGGACTTAAATAAAATCAAAAGTTTCTGTACAGCAAAGGAAACTATAAGCAAGGTGAAAAGACAGCTTTCAAAATGGGAGAAAATAATAGCAAATGAAGCAACTGATAAAGAATTACTCTCCAAAATATACAAGCATCTCCTTCAGCTCAATTCCAGAAAAATAAGTGACCCAATCAAAAAATGGGCCAAATCTTGGATTTTAAAATTTTCACTGTGTTCCCCGGTTACTCTTTGTGTAGTGCCTTTCTGTATTGTGTGTGAAAACTAAGAGCTCATGTCTAATGTCTGCTTCAATTCTTTCTGGATTTGTGAACCGTTTGGAATGGAATATATGTCTAGGAATCATTTGAAGTGCAATTATTGAGAGGTGTCAAGTTTTCATGGACATGCATGTCATCCCCTCTGGTTTCCAAATGCATTGTTCCTAAACTCTTTTGGAGACCTTCTCGGAAAGATGGGTGTTTTTCAGCTTGCATTTCCACAGATGATTGGATTCAGCAGCTCTAGCAGCAGGGACGCTGTGTCCAGTGAAAGGGGAGTCTGGTGCGGCCTCCCTTTCAGCACCGATCCCCATTTCCGGTTGACCGGGCACTGATCTTCCATCCGTGAGCCAGAGGCCACAGGCATCCTTGTGTGCCCTTGTCTGTGTGAGCAGCTGAAGGGAGTTTTGTCTCCACAGGCGCCCAGCTTGCCTGTAGCTTCGGAACGACAGAGGTGAGCATCTCAAAGGAGAGGAACAACCATGCCAGAAGTGGAGTGGGATCCACCCTGAGGTTGGGCACTGATCGTCAAGAGATGCTTCTGTGGGACTTTGATGGGTCTGGCACCCTCTTCTGCTAGAGAGTGAGAGAGATGTCTGTGGGCTCTGCTAGGCCCTCCGCTCCCTCTTTGGGTCCCAAAGGCTGGTTATTACCATCCTGAGCACCTAGCTCTGAGATGATGACCACCGCCACCTGCACTGTGTTTCCCTTTGCCCGCGTATACATGCGAAGCGTCAGGCTGTCTCTGAGCTACACTAGCCATGTGCATTGCCTCTCATTGGACTTGTGCATGTTTCTTCTGTTTCCTTCCCAAGCACTGATTTTCTTGAGCATATTGGGGGCCACAAGGACGGTGGGTCTTTCTCTGGCCTTGTGTTCTGAGGAACACTTGTCCCTTTGTTGGTGTGGGTTTATCTTTCCATTTCTCCTGCCTGGTTTATTGCTGTTAGTTTGTTTGTGCCGGCGGAAGAACTCAGACTTTCTCTTGTGCCTGAGGTGTCCCACTTACAACAGCAATGCCTACCTGGAGATTCTGAACACATTTGCTGAGAGGGCTTCGTTTGGCCGATGACATTTTGAAAGGACCTACACGGTCCTTTCAGATACCCAAAGTATCCTTCAAATGACATAGAAACCAGAATTCTCCAGTTTGGGCTTCCAATATGTGGGGAGTCAGCACAATCCTCTGGAGGAGGGAAAAGCTACCAACTCACGGATTCTGGCCTAGAGAATTCCATGGATGGTAAAATTCATGGGGATGCCAAGACTAACAATACTGAGAGACAATAACGTTCACCTTCAGTCAGAGCAAAATCCAGTTTCCTCTCATTTTAGTGATTGGCATTGATTGTTAAACCCCCCAAAACGGGAAGAAATGCAGAGAGAAGAAGACTCAATGTTGTCAGGCAGGGGAGAGTGGAACGGGGACTGCTTGCAATGAATACAGGCTTTGCTGGAAGTGGGGGGATAGAATGAGGGTGTCCAAATGTAGACAGTGTTGATGCTTACACAGCATTGTGAAGGCCTTCATATTCCCAACTGGCATCAAGGAAGAAAAATTTATTGACACACACTTACGAGCAAAATATACAGAAAGCTATCAGTCAGTTCAGTTCAGTTCAGTCACTCAGTCCTGTCCAACTCCCCGCGACCTCATGTATCACAGCACGCCAGGCCTCCCTATCCATCAGCAACTCGCGGAGTACACTCAAACTCATGTCCACAGAGTCGGTGATGCCATTCAGCCATCTCATTCTCGGTCGTCCCGTTCTCCTCCTGCCCCCAAACTTTCCCAGCATCAGAGTCTTTTCCAGTGAGTCAACTCGTCGCATGAGGTGGCCAAAGTATTGCAGTTTCAGCTTTAGCATCAGTCCTTCCAATGAACACCTAGGATCGATCTCACTTAGAATGGACTGGTTGGATCTCCGTGCGGTACAAGGGACTCTCAAGAGTCTTCTCCAACACCACAGTTCAAAAGCATCAATTCTTCGGCGATCAGCTTTCTTCACAGTCCAACTCTCACATCCATACATGACCACGGGAAAAAACATAGCCTTGACTAGACGGACCTTTGTTAGCAAAGTAATGTCTCTGCTTTTCAATATACTATCAAGGTTGTTCATAACTTTCCTTCAAAGTAGTAAGCATCTTTTAATTTCATGGCTGCAATCAGCATCTGCAGTGATTTTGGAACCCCCAAAAATAAAGTCTGACACTGTTTCCACTGTTTTTCCATCTATTTCCCATGAAGTGATGGTACAAGATTTGATGATCCTCGTTTTCTGAATGTTGAGCTTCAAGCCAAATTTTCACTCTCCTCTTTCACTTTCATCAAGAGGCTTTTTAGTTCCTCTTCACTTTCTGCCATAAGGGTAGTGTCATCTGCATATCTGAGATTACTGATATTTCTCCCAGCAAGCTTGATTCCAGCTTGTGCTTCTTCCAGCCCAACGTTCCTCATGATGTACTCTGCATATAAGTTAAATAAACAAGGTGACAATATACAGCCTTGACGTACTCCTTTTCCTTTTTGGAACCAGTCGGTTGTTCCATGTACAGTTCTGACTGTTGCTTCCTGACCTGCATACAGGTTTCTCAAGAGGCAGGTCAGTTGGTCTGGTATTCCCATCTCTTTCAGAATTTTCCACAGTTTATTATGATCCACACAGTCAAAGGCTTTGGCATAGTCAATGAAGCAGAAATAGATGTTTTTCTGGAACTCTCTTGCTTTCCCCATAATCCAGCGGGTGTTGGCAATTTGATCTCTGGTGCCTCTGCATTTTCTAAAACCCGCTTGAACATCTGGGAGTTCACAGATCACATATTGCTGAAGCCTGGCTTGGAGATTTTTGAGCATGACTTTAGTAGCGAGTGAGACGAGTGCAATTGTGTGGTAGTTTGAGAATTCTTTGGCATTGCCTTTCTTTGGGATTGGAAAGAAGACTGACCTTTTCCAGTCCTGTGGCCACTGCTGATTATTCCAAATGTTCTGGCATATTGAGTGCAGCACTTTCACAGCATCATCTTTCAAGATTTGAAATAGCTCAACTGGAATTCCATCACCACCACTAGCTTTGTTCCTAGTGATGCTTTCTAAGGCCGACTTGACTTCACATTCCAAGATGTCTGACTCTAGGTCAGTGATCACATTATCGTGATTATCTTGCTCGTGAAGATCTTTTTTGTACAGTTCTTCTGTGTATTCTTGCCACCTCTTCTTAATATCGTCTGCTTCTGTTAGATCCCTACCATTTCTGTCCTTTATT
The DNA here is from genome assembly GCF_049115385.1 of Moschus berezovskii. NCBI lineage: Eukaryota > Metazoa > Chordata > Mammalia > Artiodactyla > Moschidae > Moschus > Moschus berezovskii. Next base: position 3,629,069 of record NC_142462.1, read on the forward strand.
GAGCCCATCTTTGCATGAAATGTTCCCTTGGAATCTCTAATTTTCTTGAAGAGATCTCTTGTTTTTCCTATTCTGTTGTTTTCCTCTATTTCTTTGCATTAATCACTGAGGAAGGCTTTCTTATCTCTCCTTGCTATTCTTTGGAACTCTGCATTCAGATGCTTCTATCTTTCCTTTTCTCCTTTGCTTTTCGCTTCTCTTCTTTTCACAGCTATTTGTAAGGCCTCCTCAGACAGCCATTTGGCTTTTTTGCATTTCTTTTCCATGGGGATGCTCTTGGTTCCTGTCTCCTGTACAATGTCACAAACCTCCGTCCAGAGTTCATCAGGCACTCTATCTATCAGATCTAGTCCCTTAAATCTATTTCTCACTTCCACTGTATAATCATAAGGGATTTGATTTAAGTCATACCTGAATGGTCTAGTGGTTTTCCCTACTTTCTTCAATATAAGTCTTAATTTGGCAATAAGGAGTTCATGATCTGAGCCACAGTCAGCTCCTGGTCTTGTTTTTGCTAACTGTATACAGCTTCTACATCTTTGGCTGCAAAGAATATAATCAATCTGATTTTGGTGTTGACCATCTGGTGATGTCCACGTGTAGAGTCTTCTCTTGTGTTGTTTGAAGAGGGTGTTTGCTAGGACCAGTGCGTTCTCTTGACAAAACTCTATTAGACTTGGCCCTGCTTCATTCCATGCTCCAAGGCCAAGTTTGCCTGTTACTCCAGGTGTTTCTTGACTTCCTACTTTTGCATTCCAGTCCCCTATAATGAAAAGGACATATTTTTTGGGTGTTAGTTATAAAAGGTCTTATATGTCTACATAGAACCGTTCAACTTCGGCTTGTTCAGCGTTACTGGTTGGGACATAGGTCTGGATTACTGTAATATTGAATGGTTTGCCTTGGAAACGAACAGAAATCATTCTGTCTTTTTTAAGATTGCATCCAAGTACTGCATTTCGGATGAGGAGAAAAATGCCTAGGACCCTGATGAAAATCAGCTCAGGGTAAGGAAAGTAAATCTCCCCTGGGTGGGGAGGGAGTGGACGGCGTCCATGGGAAACACACAGGGATGGAGCCTGCAGAGCCAACCGCGCCCCTGGATGATGTGGTTGCCAAAGGGCTCTGGGCTTCTGTCCAGAGCAGGGTCCCGTTCTCCCTGCAAGGTTGGGACAGTCATGGTGGGCGTCTCAGTCCTTGGTAGGAGGCAGGTCAGGCTGCCGCTGCGAAAGTAGTCACTCAGGCCCTGACTCGGGTTCTGCCACCAAAGCCCGAGCAGGTGCAAGTGCACATGGAGGTGGAGTTTCTGGAAGGTGGGGTGGGACATCGGTGCCTGGGGTTGGCGGTCATGCAGGCACAGATTTCGGATGTGCTGAGGGTGCTGGCCAGTACACGACTGGCCCCATGACATTGGGAGGGGACGTCTCAGGTCTCGATCTCCCCTCAGTGGATCCCTGGGTCCTGCTCCTTGAGCTCCCACCTCCTTAGGGAAAGGTCTTGGACGTGGAGGCTGGCTGAGTTTGATGTCCAGTGCTAGAGCTGTGGGAGAAGAAAAACTTGCCACAGGCCAACATTGCCATGTGCCTAAGTGGGCACGAAAGCTTCCTAGAGATTCACTAAGAAGTCACAGCATCGGAGTCTTCTCTGAAGTCTCCAAGATGGGTGGTTTGAGACCAGCCTTTGATCCAGGCCCAGCCCCAGCTCTGGGGGACTCCTCCCTGTGTGGCTCAGCACCGCGTCCCCACGCTCACAGGCATTAGCCCCAGCCAACTCACCTCCGTGCTCTGCCGTACTGAGTTCCAGGTCTTCGTGCTGCATCCGAGGCAGGGCATCTCGGAGCTCTGGGTTACAGCCGGCTGTGCTGAGCTCCATGGCAGCCTGAGACTGGGCCCCGGAGTGTGTGCTGGGTGGCGTCTGGGCAGCAAGTCTTGCCCGCCTCCTCCTAATCGCCAGGTGGGCTGAGCCCTCCGTGACCACGCTCACCTGGAGCCTGCACTGGGCCTCCCAGGCAGGGGGCTGGTGCTCTGAGCCCTCCCTCTGCGAGGTGGATGTGATGTGCACTCGGACGATCTGCAATTACAGTAACCATCAGCCAGCCCCGCTTCAATATTTCTGAGCTGAGCCTGGCCAGGATGGCTGCTGCTTTTGCCCGCCTGCCCTTCTACTCCCAGAACGACCAGAGAGACTTGTGTCTCAGATACCCACCCGGGAAGTCGGAGACCCCCATAAGGGCGTGAGGTCAGCCTGGGCACTCAGCTCTGCCCGGACTCTGCCCATGCCACCCAGCCTTCTCTCCCCTGGGGTGTGGACACAAGCATCCCACGGGCTCCTGACCCACATGCGGCTAGGCGTGCTTGAGGCAGACACACCCCAAGAAACCCCCATCCACACACAGGGAAAGGCCTCAGGCTTCCCCGGGCGGGATGGGAGAGGTGGCCGGACCCGGCCTGGGCCTCCCCTGTTACCTTTCTGTCCTTTCGGGCAAAGGGCCAGAGGCCTCTTGGGGGACCCCTGAGCCAGCGTCAACTGCATTCCCACACACTCGGCCTGTGAGCTCGCCTGAGGACCCGGCCTCTGGGCAGGGGCAAACAGTAAAACATCTTGACAGCAAGCGATCTGGCCAGGGGCTCCTCTCCGCTGGCCAGGCCTGGATACACGGGTTGCGGGTTCTGTTGGGTTCTGTTGCCAGGAAGTGACATCATTTCCTGGTTCGTGGCTGAGGTCCCTTCCACAAAGCTCCCCAAGGGAACCTCTGTGTTTCTGGCTGTTCCCCCACTTCCTTAGGCCACGTGCAGGCACAGTGACACCGACACAGCCCATGCCACAGCCTTGGGGAGACCTGGGTGCAGCCAGGGCCTGAGCTATGAGGACACAGCAGCTTTCAGCCCAGGCTTCTTCTTCTCAGAAGGGATGTGGCCCTGGGCAAGCCATGTGCCCTGCAGGGTTTCATGTCTCCCCATCTGAAGAGTGGGGCTCACTCTCCCGTCTCCTGCCTAGGTCTGTCAACCTACGAACAGCTCCAGTGCCTGTTCAAACTTTGGGCCGCTCTCACATGGAGCTTGGACACTGAGACTTCCCAAAGGATGGATTCAACACAGGGCTGACCTAACACAGAAAAGGGCAGAATTAGGCCTGAATGGGCTATGTTACCTGGGAAAAGGCAGTTCCCTTCCTGCCTATTTCTTGACCCCCGGATTGGGAGGACCAGAAAGTCATATTCAGACATCGCCCCCTCTGATATCAACCTTCCTCGTCCTACTCAAGTGTCCCATTCAGCCTCGAGGGGAGGGGAGGCCTCCCCAACAGTGACTCCCCGCATCCTTGCTTTGAGTCCCATCATCGTGGGTCATTTTACCACTTGCAAGAGAATAGGCACAGTCATTTTTTCCAAATTCAAGGGAGATTCATTCAAATTCTGTGAAATCGACTCATTTACTCTCTGCATTGTTCAGTCTCTCTCCCTCGTTTCCTCTCTTTCTTGACATTTCCAAATTCAGTCTGTCTCTTCCACTCTGTGTCTCTCCTGTGGATGCTCACATGCCTGTGAAGGCATGTACGCATGTATATTTTTGGCCTAGGCTGAGGCTTTAGGGTTTCATTTTGAGTGAGGTAAAGGTTTGGGGTTGGAGTTGGTGTTAGGGGAAGGGTTAGGTCTGAGGTTTGTTCTTGGAGACTTAGTGGTGTGAGTTCTCATTCTCTTACATAATAACCCCTTCTCCGATATTCTGCTTGCAAATATGCTTGTGTGTTCACTTTGTTACCATTTTGATTTGTGAATGCTTAGCTTTACTGTTGCAAAGCTGTTCAAGTGGATGGAAGCTGGTGGGTGTCCCTTGGTTTCCTGTTTCCTTGAATTGAAGAGACACAATTTTGCTTCCCTCCCCACACACACATGTTGAGAAATCCCTGACAAGGAGGACCCTATGGCCCCTGCTTATTTCCAGGAGTTTCATCACTTCAGGCTTTGCGTTGATGTGTTTCACTGAATCTGACGTGTTCTGAGACGAAAAGCCAATGTGATTGTTTAGATGGAACCATCTCCATTTCCCACGTCCTTTCGTTGCAGAGGCTCTTGTTCCCATTCTTATCGCCTCCCCTCCTTTGGCGTCAATGAATTGACCATAGAAGCTTGGGTTTAGTTCTGGACCCTTAATTCCGTTCCATGGATCTGGTTCTGCGTGTTTCGTTTCTTCCCAGTACCATGCTGTCCTGTTATCCTGGTGTGATAATCAAATTGGCTATCAGGCAGCCAGCTATGTCCATTTCAGGGCTTTGCGGCAGATCGCATTGACCCTTTTGTCTCGTTTGTGTTTCCATAGACATTTTGGAATTCTTTGGTTATAATACCCTGAGAGCAGCAGTTGGTATTTTGAGAGGAATAGCATGGAACCTCTGTAATGCCCCACTGTGGGGATCGGGGGGATGGGAAACTGACATCATCTTACCAAGAGGAATTCTTCTGCTCCGTGAGCACAGCTTATTTTCCATTGGATTTGTGGGCTTCACCTTCTTTCATCCCTCTCTTGCAGTTCTCTGAGAAGAGGGACTTCCCTCTTGGGTTAGATGGACTCCTAGCTATTGCCTTTCAGGGAATGTCACCGTCGGTGGGGTTGATCCTTGCCTCGCCCTTCTAAGCGTTTGCAGTGAGTGTTAGAAATGCCAAGGATTTCTCTTCCCCATCCTCACTGTCCATCTCTCTGAGATTCTTTGTAGAACAGGCCAAGTCCAGGGTCCCACGAGTCTCGGGGAGTGCAGCTAGACCGTGTTTCTCAGGCTCTCAATGCTGGGCATCACTCGGTGTACTCTCTGTGTCCTTTCCTTCGCCTGGTGTCCCTTCACAGTCCTCTCCTTCAGGCTCGTTTGTGTTCATGTCATTTGTGTATTAGGAGCCAAATCCTGCCTAAGTTCTGTGTCTGTGAACAGTTGTCTCCCAGCTTGGGAGGTGTCGTTTGTGTTTAACAGACCGTATTTCCCAGAGTCCAAATCTTGGTTACACAATGTTCACTGTGTTCCCTGGTTACTCTTTGTGTAGTGCCTTACTGTATTGTGTGTGGAGACTAAGAGCTCATGTCTAATATCTGCTCCATTTCCTTCTGGATTTCTGAACCGTTTTGCATGGAACGTATGTCTAGGAATCATTTGAAGTGCATTTGTTGAGAGGTGTCAAGTTTCCATGGACCTGCATATCATCCCCTCTGGTTTCCAAATGCGTTGCTCATAAACTCTTTTGTAGACCTTCTTGGAAAGATGGGGGTTTTTCAGCTTGCATTTCCGCAGATGAATAGATTCAGCAGCTCTAGCAGCAGGGACACTGTGTCCAGTGAAAAGGGAGTCGGGTGCAGCCTCCCTTTCAGCACCGATCCCCAGTTCGGGTTGACAGGGTGCTGATCTTCCATCTTTGAGCCAGAGGCCACAAGCATCCTTGAGTGTCCTTGGCTGTGTGAGTAGTTGAAGTGAGTTTCGACTCCACAGGTGCCCAGCAGGCCTGCGGTTTCGGACCGCCAGAGGTGATCATTTCAGAGGAGAGGAACAACCGTGCCAGAAGTGGAGTGGGATCCACCCTGAGGGTGGGCACTTATCCTCAAGAGATGCTCCTGTGGGACTTTGATGGGTCTGTCACACTCTTCTGCCAGAGAGCGAGAGAAATGTCTATGGGCTCTGCTAGGCCCTCCACTCCCTCTCGTGTTCCTGAAGCTTGGTTGTCACCATCCTAAGCACCTAGCTCTGAGATGATGACCAGCACCACTTGCACTGTGTTTCCCTTTGCCCGCATGTCCATGCGAAGCGTCAGGCTGTCTCTGAGCTACACTAGCCATGTGCATTGCCTCTCTTTGGACCTGCACATGTTTCTTCTGTTTCCTTCCCGATCACTGATTTTCTCCAGCGTGTGGGGTCCACAAGAATGCTGGGTCTTTCTCTGGCCTTGTGTTCTGAGGAATATTTGTCCCTTTGTTGGTATGGGTTTATCTTTCCATTTCTCCTGCCTGGTTTATTGCTGTGAGTTTGTTTGTGCCGGCGGAAGAACTCAGCCTTTCTCTTGTGCCTGAGGTGTCCCACTTGCAACAGCAATGCTACCTGGAGATTCTGAACACATTTGCCGAGAGGGCTTCGTTTGGCAGATGACATCTTGAAAAGATCTACCTGGTCCTATCAGATACCCAAAGGATCCTTCAAATGACATAGAAACCAGAATTCTCCAGTTTGGTCTTCCAATATGTGGGGAATCAGCACAATCCCCTGGAGAAAGAAAAAGCTACCGACTCCAGGATTCTGACCTAGAGAATTCCATGGACTGTAGAATTCACGGGAATGCCATGAATAACAATAGTGAGAGACTATAACATTCACCTTTAGTCAGAGCAAAATCCAGTTTCCTCTCATTTTAGTGATTGGCATTGACTGGGGACCCCGAAAGGATGGGAAGAAATGCAGAGAGAAGACGACTCAATGTTGTCAGGCGGAGGAGAGTTGGATGGGGGCTGCTTGCCATGAATCGAGGCTTTTTTTTTTTTTTTGAAGTGAGGGTGGATAGAATGAGGGTGTCCCAATGTAGACAGTGGTGATGCTTACACAGCATTGTGAAGGCCTCCATATTCCCAACTGGCATCAACGAAGGAAGCTTTATTGACACACACTTAGGAGCAAAATATACAGAAAGCTATAAAAGAAAATAAAGAGGAGGAGAAAAATGCCTAAGACCCTGATGAAAATCAGCTCACGTTAAAGAAAGTCAGTCTCCCCTGGGTGGGGAGGGAGTGGACAGCATCCATGGAGAACATACAGGGATGGAGGCTGCAGCGCCAACCACGCCCCTGGATGGTTTGGTTGCCGAAGGGCTCTGGGTCTCTGTCCAGAGCAGGGGGCTGTTCTCCCTGTGGGGTGGGACAGTCATGGTGGGCGTCTGAGTCCTTTGCAGGAGCCAGGGCAGGCTGCCTCTTCACACGTGATCACTCAGGCCTTGACTGGGGTTCTGCTGCCAAAGCCTGAGTAGGAGCAAGTGCAGGTGGAAGTGGAGTTTCTGGAAGGCCGGGTGGGACATCGGGGCCTGGGGCTGGGGGTCATCCTGGCACAGAAATCCGATGTGCTGAGGGTGCTGGCCAGTACCCGGCTGGCCCCGTGTCATTGGGAGGGGACGTCTCAGGTCTCGGTCTCCCTTCACTGGATCCCTGGGTCCTGCACTTGGACCTCTCTCCTCCTCCTTAGTGACAGGTCTTGGACTTGGAAGCTGGCTGAGTTTGAGGGCCAGAGCTAGAGTTGGGGGAGAAGAAGAGTTTGCCACAAGCCAGCCTTGCCATGTGCCTAAGTGGGCAAGAAAGCTTCCTAGAGATTCGCTAAGAAGGCCCACCATTGGAATCTTCTCTGCAGTCTTCAAGATGGGTGGTGTGAGGCCAGCCTTTGGTCCAGGCCCAGCCCCAGCTCTGGGAGACTCCTCTCTCTGTGGCTCAGCACCGCCTCCGCACACTCACATGGAGCAGCCCCAGCCGCCTCACCTCTGTGCTCTGCCCTGCTGGACTCCAGGTCCTCCAGCTACCTCCGAGGCAGGGCTTCTTAGAGCTCTGGGTCAGAGCCAGCTGTGCTGAGTTCGTGGCAGCCTGAGAATGGGCCCCGGGTTGTGTCCTGGGTGGTGTCTGAGCAGCAGGCCTTGCCTTCTTCCTCTTCAACGCCATTTGGGCTGAGCCCTCCGAGGCCACTCTCACCTGGAGCCTGTACTTAGCCTCCAGGGCAGGGGGCTGGTGCGCTGAGCCCTCCCTCTGGGAGGTGGAAAGGGTGTGCCCCTCAGGGGCACCTCAGTTGGGACGATCTGCAATGATAGTGACCATCAGCCAGCCCTGCTTCGATATTTCTGAGCTGTGCCTGTCCAGGAAGGCTGCTGCTTCTGCCTGCCTGCCCTTCTGCTCCAAGAAAGACCAGAGACACAAGTGTCTGCTCAGATACCCACCCGGAAGGACGGAGAACCTCATGAGGGTATGCGGCCAGCATGGGCAGCTGGCACTGCCAGGACTCTCCTCATGCCACCCAGCCTGCTCTCCTCTGCGGTGTGGCCAGAAGTAGCCCATGGACTCCTGACCCTCACGTGGCTGGGCTTGCTTGAGTTCAACACACCCGGAGAAACCCCCACCACACACAGTGAAAGGCCTCAGTCTTCCCCGCGTGGGACGGGAGATGTGTCTGGACCCGGTCTGGGGCTCCCCTGGTACCTTTCTATTCCTTCGGGCCAAGGGCCAGAGGCCTCTCGAGAAGGGGGGTGCCTGAGCCAGCGTCGACCGCATTCCCACACACTCTGCCTGTGAGCTCTCCTGAGGCCCCGGCCTCTTAGCAGGGGCAAGCAGCAGAACATCTTGACAGGAAGTGATCTGGCTTGGGGCTCCTTTCCGCTGGGGAGGCCTGGATACATGGGTTGCGGGTTCTGTTGGGTTCTGTTGCCAGGAAGTGACATCATTTCCTGGGTTCGTGGCTGAGGTCCCTTCCACAAGCTCCCAAAGGGAACCTCTGGTTTCTGGCTGTTCCCCAACGCCCTTAGTCCACATGCAGGCAAAGTGACACCTACACACCCCATCCAACAGCCTTGGGGAGAACTTGGTGCAGCCAGAGCCTGAGCTCTGAGGACAGAGCTGCTTTCAACCCAGGCTCCTTCTTCTCAGGAGTGATGTGGCCCTGGGCAAGACATGTGCCCCGCAGGGTTTCCCCAGTCTCTCCGTGTGCAGAATGGGGGTCCCTCTCCCATCTCCTGCCTAGGTCTGTCAGCCTACGAAGAGCTCCAGTGCCTGTTCAAACTTTGGGCCTCCATCAAAAAGAGTTTGGACACAGACTTCACAAAGGAAGGATTCCACACAGGGTTGACCTATCACAGAATGGGGCAGAATCAGGCCTGGATGGGCTCTGGGACCTGGGCGAAGGCAGTCCCCTTCCTGCCTATTTCTCGACCCCTGCATTCGGAGGATCGGAAGGTCATATTCAGACATCGCCCCTTCTGATATCAACCTTCCTCGTCCTACTCAATTGTCCCACTCAGCCTCGAGGGGTGGGGGAGGCTGTTCCAACAGTGGCTCCCCACATCCTTGTCTGTGAGTCTAATCATCGAGGGGGAATAGGCACTGTCATTGTTTCCATCCTCAAGAGAGATTCATGCAAATTCTGTGAAATTGACTCATTTCCTCTCTCCATTGTTCAGTCTCTGTCCCTCGTTCCGTCTCTTTTATGACCTGTCCAAATTCAGTCTGTCTCTTCTCTGTGTCTCTCCTGTGGATGCTCACAAACTGTGAATGCATGTACACATGTATAATATTGACCTAGGGTGAGGCTATAGTTTTTCCTTTCGAGTGAGGTAATGATTTGGGACTGGAGTTTGTGTGAGGGGAAGGGATTCGTCTGTGGTCAATTTTGGGAGACTTAGTGGTGGGATTTCTCACTCTCTTTTACGAAGGAACCCCTTCGCCGATATTCTGCTTGCAAATATTCTTTTGTGTTCAGTTTGTTACCATTTTGATTTGTGAATGCTTAGCTTTTCTGTTGCATAGCTGTTCAAATGGATGCAAGCCCATTGGTGTCCTTTGGTTTCCTGTTTCCTTGACTTGAACAGACCCAATTTTGCTTCACCCCCCACACATGTTGAGAAGTCCCTGACATTAAGGAGCCAATGTCCCTTGTTTATTTCCAGGACTTTCATCTCTTCAGTTTTGCGTTGATGTGTTTCACTGAATCTGAGGTGTTATGAGACCAAAAGCCAATGTGATTTTTCAGATGGAACCATCTCCAATTCCGATTGTCTTTCGTTGCAGAGGCTCTTGTTCCCATTCGTATTGTGTACCCTCCTTTGGCATCGAGGAATTGACCATAGAAGCTTGGGTTTATTTCTGGACCCTCAATTCCATTCCATGGATCTGGTTCTGCGTGTTTCATTTCTTCCCAGTACCATGCTGTCCTGATGATCCTAGTGTGATAGTCCAACTGGCTATCAAGCAGCCTGTGATGTCCATTTCACGACTTTGCGGCAGATTGCATTGACTCCTTTGACTCCTAATATTTCCATAGACATTTTGGAATTCTTTGGTTATATTACCCTGAGAAGAGCTGTTGGTATTTTGAGAGGAATAGCGTGGAAACTCTGGATTGCCCCACGGTGGGGGTCGGGGGGAGGGGGAACCGACATCATCTTACCAGGAGGAATTCTTTTGATCCTTGAGCACAGCTTATTTTCCACTGGATTGGTGGGCTTCACCTTCTTTCATCCATCTCTTGCAGTTCTCTGAGAACAGGGGCTTCCTTCCTGGGTTAGATGGACTGCTAGCTATTGCCTTTCAGGGAATGTAACCGTCAGTGGGGTTGATACTTGCCTTCTCCTTCTAAGTGTTTGCTGTGAGTGATAGAAATGCCAAGGATTTCTCTTCCCCTTCCTCACTGTCCATCTCTCTGAGCCTCCAGGTAGAACAGACCTAGTCCAGGGTAACACGCGTCTCGGGAAGTGCAGCTAGATCATATTTCTCAGGCCCTCAGTGCTGCGCATCATTCGGTGTACTCTCCGTGTCCCTTCCTTCGCCTGGTGTCCCTTCAGACCCCTCCTTCAGGCTCGTTTGTGATCATGTGTTTTGTGTATTAAGAGCCAAATCCTACCTAAGTTCTGTGTATGCAAACAGTTGTCTCCCAACGTGAGATGTCTCGTTTGCATTTTTCAGAAGGTCTTTCCCAGAGTCCAAATCTTGGATTTGACAAAGTTCACTGTTCCCTGGTTACTCTTTGTGTAGTGCCATTCTGTATTGTGTGTGAAGACTCAGAGCTCATGTCTAATGTCTGCTCCATTTCCTTCTGGATTTGTGATCCGTTCTGCATGGAATGTATGTCTAGGAATCATTTGTCGTGCATTTGTTGAGAGGTGTCAAGTTTCCATGGACATGCATGTCATCAACTCTGGTTTACAAACGTATTGTTCCTAAACCCATTTGGAGAACCTCTCGGAAAGATGCGGGGTTTTTTTAGCCTGCATTTCCACAGTTGAATGGATGCAGCAGCTCTAGCAGCAGGGATAGTCTAATTGCTTAACATCTTAAGAGAAATCCCACATTCCCTCTTCAAACTCGAAAGAATACTCTGCACCCTATATGCAACTCAAAGAGTTCCCTGAGATACCCGACCAACCTCGAGAGGAGCAGCGAGATTCCTGCCACAACTCAAGAAGAGACCAGTTTTCCACTCGTCATGTCGAGGTGAGGATCGATTCCCCTTCTTTGTCTGGAAATTAATCCCGATGTTCCTGTTGAATGTGAAGAGGAGGCCTATGTCCCCTTGAAACTCGAGAGGACCCTGGGGAGTCGTGTCGCAATTCAAAAAGACACGGATTATCCCATCCGCTCGAATAAGGACTGATTCCACTGTGCTGATTCAAAGAGAACTCCCGGGATCAAGTAACACCAATAAGGGAGGCCTGACTTCGCAGGTGCATCATGGAGGAAAAGCCCCAGGACAGAAATTGAACTCAACAGGAGGCCTCCCACCCCTTGGACAACTCGAAAAGATAGCGGAGTTTCAAGCCTCAACAAGAGACGTGGCATGACTCCCCTTTTGAAACTTCATAGGAAGACTGAGACCCATGTCAGAACTGGAGAGACACCCTGAGGTTAGTGCCTCAACTCCAGATCAGACCCTATTCCCCTGCACTGACTTGAAAGACATCCCAAAGGCTTCTCAGAGCTCAAAAGGATTCCGGACTTCTCAGAGACAACTTGAGATGCTCCCTGAGGCCTCTTTTGCAACTCGAGGGATCCGACAGTTTCCTGCCCCCAACCTAGAAACACTCTGGCTTTACCCCTTTCAATGTGAATTGAAGCCCGATTCCTCTGCATTGACTCGAGAACAATCACGACCTTCCCCTTGCAAATTGAATTCCTTGAAGCAACACGAGTGTCTCCCTGAGTTCCTGGCGTAACTCGAAAGGAAATCCAAACTTCCCTTCGAAACTCGCCAAAAACCACGAGAAGCCCCAGGCAACTTCACATGAGGCCCTTTTTTTCCTGCAGCGCCTGGAGAGCAATCCCGAGTTGACTCTCAAGATAACATAGGAGGCTTGAATCCCTATTTACAATTCAAGTGGCCCACAGAATACCCATCTTCAGTCGAGTGAAACCCTGAGTTTCCATCCACTGTTGAAGAAGAGCTCTGTATTCCCCACCTCCTCACGATATGATCGTTAAAACCCTGTTTCAAATTTAGTGGAATCCTTTCTTCCTCTCCCACCACAAGATAAGGCCTCTGTCTCCTATTGAAACTCGAGGGCACTCCGGAGGGTCCTGATGCAAGGATAAAGGACTCTGTGTTCCACCTCCAATCAAAGTAGGTCCTGATGATCTAGCAAAGCTCCAATGGAAAACCGACGATCCCCTCACAATGTGATGGGAATCCTGACACCCATGCTGAGCCTATAAAAAAAGCCCTAATGAACATCCTGATCACGACAAAAGTACTGGTTCCCATTTTACAACTCGAACGGAAAGCAGAATTCCATGCCTCAAATCGAGACGAAACCTGACTCCCCAGCAGAACCTTCATAGTAACCCCGAGATCCCTGTTGCCACTGGAGAGGAAAACACAGTTGACCAACTCAACGCAAGATGGGGCCCTATTGCTCTACTGTGCCTCGAGGGAAATCCCGAGGTTCCTCTTTCAACACGAGAGGAATCCTGACTTCCCTGGGGCAACACGAACGAGTTCATAAGCTCCCCGTCACAATTTGAGAAGAATACCAAGCTTCCCGCGGCAACTCGAGAAAAACAACCTGATTCTTCACGCAATGCATGATGAGGAACATTTCCACTGCAGAGTCTCAAGAGAAATCCCAAATTCCTGCTTGAAATTTGAATGGGTACTTGACACCCTTTATACAACTCAAAACTTCCCCGACATAGTCGTCCCCACTGAAGAGGAGCACACAGTTTATGTACACAACGCTAGATGCGGCCCTATTCTTCTGCCACACCTGGAGAGAAATCCCGAGGTTCCCCTTCCAACACAAAATGAGACCTGACTTCCCTGGAACGACACAAGCGAGTTCCTGAATTCCCCATCGCAGCTCAAGAGGAACCCAAAGCTTCCCGCCACAACTCGGGAAAAATCACAAGATTCTGCCCTCAAGGTGAGATGTTTAACTTTTCCGTTGCCGACTCTCAGGAGAAATCCCACATTCCCGCTTAAAACTCGACAGGTTACTTAACATCCTTTAGGCGACTCAAAAGTGACACTGACATAATCATTCCAGAAAATTAGAGATATCAAGGGAACATTTCATGCAAAGATGGGCTCAATAAAGTACATAAATGGTATGGAAGTAACAGAAGCAGAAGATATTTAGAAGAGGTGGAAAGAATACACAGAGGAACTGTACAAAAATGATCTTCAGGACAAAGATAAACACGATGGCGTGATCACTCACCTGGAACCAGACATCTTGAAATGTGAAGTCAAGTGGGCCTTAGAGAGCATCACTATGAACAAAGCTAGTGGAGGTGATGGAATTCCAATTGAGCTATTTGAAATCCTGAAAGATGATGCTGTGAAAGTGCTTCACACAATATGCCAGCAAATTTGGAAAACTCAGCAGTGGCCACAGGACTGGGAAAGGTCAGTCTTCATTCCAATCCCAAAGAAAGGCAATGCCAAAGAATGCCAAAACTACCGCACAATCGCACTCATCTCACACGCTAGTAAAGTCATGCTCAAAATTCTCCAAGCCAGGCCTCAGCAATATGTGAACCGTGAACTCCCAGATGTTCAAGCAGGTTTTAGAAAAGGCAGAGGCACCAGAGATCAAATTGCCAACATCCGCTGGATCATGGAGAAAGCAAGAGAGTTCCAGAAAAACATCTATTTCTGCTTCATTGACTATGTCAAAGCCTTTGACTGTGTGGATGACAATAAACTGTGGAACATTCTGAAAGAGATGGGAATACCAGACCACCTGAGCTGCCTCTTGAAGAACCTTTATGCAGGTCAGGAAGCAACAGCTAGAACTGGACATGGAAAAACAAACTGGTTCCAAATAGGAAAAGGATTACATCAAGGTTGTATATTGTTACCCTGCTTATTTAATTTATATGCAGAGGACCTCATGAGGAACGCTGGACTGGAAGAAGCACAAGCTGGAGTCAAGATTGCTGAGAGAAATATCAATAACCTCAGATATGCAGATGACGCCACCCTTATGGCAGAAAGTAAAGAGGAATTCAAAGGCCTCTTGATGAAAGTGAAAGAGGAGAGTGAAAATTTGGCTTGAAGCTCAACATTCAGAGAACGAATGTCATGGCATCTGGTTTCATCACTTCATGGGAAATAGATGAGGAATCCTTGGAAACCTTCAGACTTTCATTTATGGGGGGCTCCAAAAAAAGTGCAGATGCTGATTGCAGCCAGGAAATTAAAAGACGCTTACTCCTTGGAAGGAAATTTATAACCAACCTAGATAGCATATTAAAAAGCAGAGACATTACTTTGGCAAACAAGTTCCGTCTAGTCAAAGTTATGATTTTTCCCGTGGTCATGTATGAATGTGAGAGTTGGACTGTGAAGAAAGCTGATTGCCGAAGAATTGATGCTTTTGAACTCTGGTGCTGGAGAAGACTCTTGAGAGTCCCTTGGACTGCAGGGAGATCCATCCAGTCCATTCTAAAGGAAATCAATCCTGAGTGTTCATTGGAAGGACTGATGCTAAAGCCGAAACTCCAATACTTTGGCCACCTCATGTGACGAGTTGACTCACTGGAAAAGAGTCTGATGCTGGGAGGGATTGGGGGTGGGAGGAGATGTAGACGACGGAGAATGAGATGGCTGCATGGCATCACCGACTCGATGGACATGAGATTGAATGAACTGTGGGAAAGGGTGATGGACAGAGAAGACTGGCGTGCTGTGAATCATGGGGTCGCAAAGAGTGGGAGAGGACTGAGCGACTGAACTGAACTGAACCGAGAGGAACACCGAATTTCCTGCCACAACTGACAAAGTGTCCCGTTTTCCAGTCCTCTTTTCCAGATAAAAGTCGATTCCCCCGCTTTGTCTGGAATGGAATCCGGACGTTCCCGTCGCACAGTACGAGGAGACCTTGAAACTCAGGAGAATTCTGGGTTTCAAAACACAATTCGAAAAGGTACCAATGTCCCCACCCACTCGAGATATTGTCTGATTCCACTGCACAGATTCAAATATATCCTTGAATATCAACTCATAAAACGAATGGAGACCTGTCTCCTGAGGATTTTCAACAAAATCTCCAGGTAAAATTTAACTCAATTGTGGCCTAACACTCCTTTTACAACTCGAGAAGAAAGTGGAGTACCATGTCTGAACACGAGACGAGGCCTGACTCCCCAAGACAATTTTGAGAGCAACCCTTTAGCTACTGGAGAGGAATTCTGAGTTAAACGGACTCAAATCAAGATGCAGACCTACTCCTCTGCAGTGACTCCAAAAGAATCCCGAGGTTCCCCTTGCAAATGGAAAGGCGTTCTGACTTCCCAGAAACAACACAGGAGACTCCCTATATATCCATCGTCACTCGAGAGGAAATCCACATTTCCCGCCGCAACTCGAGAATAACCTCGAAATTCCTCTTTCAAAGCAAGATGATGCCCCCTTTTTTTTTCCTACAGCACGTAGACAAAAGTCCCAAGTTCCTTCTCCAAATTCGATTAGGCTTGAGTTCCTTGATGCCACTTAAGGGTCTCCCAGAGCTACCGGTCCCAATGAGAGAAGAAAACCGATTTTCCCCACCACAATTTAAGAAAAGGCCAGTGATCACACCTCAGCTGAAGATGATGAGCGTTCCACGTTCAACTGAAGAGGAATCCCAATTTCACCTCGTACCACAGGACGAGTCCTGTCACATCTATTTACACTTGAGGGCAACATTGTAGATACTGCAGCATGTTCAAAGGACTCCGAGTTCACACTCAACTAGAGATGAGTCATGTTGTGTTTGCAGCAGCTCCAGTGGAACACGGAGTATCAACTCGCAACATGATCGGAGGCATGAATTCCCTGCTGAGACTCTCAAAAAAGCGCAAATTTCCCGCTAAAACAGAAAGCAGACCTGATAGTCCTTTTACAACTCGGGGGTAAAGTAGAGCTCCCTCCTCAACAAAGACTAGGCTTGGTTTCCCAGTGCAACCATCAGAGCAACACAAAGATCCATGTGGTCACTTGAAAGGAATACTGAGTTTACCCACTCAAGTCTAAATGTGGCCCTCATGCCCTGTAGCGACTCCAACGGAATCGCAAAGTTCCACTTTCAACAGGAAAGGAGACCTGACTTCCCTGAGGCAAAACTAGCAAGTCCAAGTGGTTCCCGTCATAATGCGAGAATACCTCCAAGGTTCAAGCCGCAACTCCAGATAAACCATGAAATTCTCCACTCCACGCGACAGGACGCCCTTTTCTGCTGCAGCGTCTTAAGAGAAGTCCCACATTCCCTCTTCAAACTCGAAAGGATACTTGGCACAGTATAGGCAACTGAAGAGTTTCCCCGATATACCCAGCTAAACTCAAGAGGAGCAGCGAGGTTCCTGCCAGAGCTCAAGAAGAGATCCGTTTTCCACTCGTCATCTCAAGGTGAGGATCGATTGCCCTGCTTTGTATGGAAATTAATCCCGATGTTTCTGTCAAATCTGAAGAGGAGGCCTATGTCCTCTTAAAACTCGAGAGGACCCCGGGGAGTCATGCCAAAATTCAAAAAGACACCAATTTAACCATTTGCTCAATAAAAGAACTGATTCCACCGTCCCAATTCAAAGGGAACTCCCAGGATCAAGTAACACCACTCAGGGAGGCCTGATTTCCCAGGTGCATCATAGAGAAAAAGCCCCAGGACAGAAAAGCAACTCAACAGGAAGCCGACCACCCCTTTTACAACTCGAAAAGTTAGTGCAGTTCCATGCCTCAACAAGAGACTTGGCATGACTCCCCTTTTGAAACTTCGTAGGAACACTGTGATCCATGTAAGAACTGGAGAGACACACTGAGGTTAGCACCTCAACTCCAGATGAGACCCTATTCCCCTGCACTGTCTCGAAAGGCATCCCAAAGGCTCTCCACACTACAAAAGGTTTCTGGACTTCCCAGAGACAACTTGAGGGGATCCGTGAGGCCCCTTTTGCAACTCGAGGGATCCGAAAGATTCCTGCCCAAATTCGAGAAACACTTTGGGATTACCCACTTTCGATGTGAATTGAAGCCCGATTCCTCTGCATTGACTCGAGATCAATCACGAACTTCCCCTCACAACTTTTCTTCCCTGAGGCAATATGAGTGTCTCCCTGAGTTCCCTGGCATAACTCGAAATGAAAGCCATACTTCCCTTTGCAATCGCCATATACCACGAGAAGCCTCCGGCAACGTCACTTGAGGCCCTTTTTTCCTACAGTGCCTGGAGAGCAATCCCGAGTTCTCTCTCAAGAGACCACAGGAGACTTGAATCCCTATTTACAATTGAAGGGGCTCCCAGAATATCCATCTTCAATTGAGAGAAAAGCCCAGTTTCCATGCACAGCTTTAGAAGAGCTCTGTATTTCCCACGTCCTAACGATATAAGCATTCAAACCCTGCTTCAACTCTAGATGTATCCTTTCTTCTTCTCCCACCACAAGAGGAGGCCTCTGTCTCCTATTGAAACTCAAGTGCCCTCCCGCGGAAGCTGCTGAGGACTCTGAGTTCCACCTCCAATCGAGGTAAGTCCTGATGATCTAGCAAAGCTCCAATGGAACACCGACTATCCCCTCACAATATGATGAGAAACCTGACACCCATGCTCAGCCTTGAGAAAAAGCCCTAATGAACCTCCTGATCAGGACACGAAGAATGATTCCCCTTTTACAACTAGAAAGGAAAGCAGAATTCCATGCTTCAAATCGAGATGAAGCCTGACTCCCCAGTAGAACCTTCATAGCAGCCCCGAGATCCCTGTCGCCACTGGAAAAGAACACAGAGTTGACAGACTCAACTCTAGATGCGGCCCTATTCCTCTGCTGCACCTCGAGAGAAATCCCGAGGTTCCCCTTTCAACACGAAAGGAGACCTGACTTCCCTGGGGCAACACGAGCGATTTCATATGGTCCCCGTCTCAACTGGAGAAGAACCCCAAGCTTACCGCTGCAACTAGAGAAAAACCATCAGATTTTCCCTTCAATGCGAGATGAGAAATATTTCCGCTGCAGGGTCTCAAGAGTAATCCTACATTCCCGCTTGGAATTCGAACAAGTACTTGACACGCTTTATGCAAATCAAAACTTCCCCGACAGAGCTGTCCCCACTGAAGAGGAGCACACAGTTTAGGTACACACGCTACATGCGGCCCTATTTCTCTGCCACACCTCGAGGGTTCCCCTTCAACACGAAAGGAGACCTGACTTCCCTGAAGCAACACCATCGAGTTCCAGAGGTCCCTGTCACAAATCGAGAGGGAGCCCAAGCTTCTTGCCACAACTAGAGAATAACCATAAAAATCTGCCCTCAAGGAGAGATGAGGAATATTTCCACTGCAGAGTCTCAAGAGAAATCCCACATTCCCGCTTGAAATTCAAACGGGTAGTTGATATCCTTCATGCGACCCAAAAACTTCCCGGACATAGCCTTCCACATTGAACCGGAGCACACAATTTACGTACACAACACTAGATGCTGCCCTTTTCCTCCCACGCGCCTCGAGAGGAATACTGAGGTTCCCCTTCCAACAGCAAATGAGCACTAACTTCCCTGGGACAACGCGAACGAGTTCCTGAGTTCCCCGTCGCAACTCGCAGGAAACCCCTAGCTTTCCGCCGCAACTCAAGAAAAACGACAACGTTCCCCCATCAATGTGAGATGAGAAAATTCTCTGCTGCAGAATATCAAGAGAAATCCCAAATTCCCGCTTGAAATTCGAAAGGGTACTTGACACAATTTATGGAACTCAAAAAGTTCCCTAACATAGCCGTCCCCACTGGAGAGGAGCACACAATTAATGGACTCAACACGAGATGAGGGCCTATTCCCATTTAACGGCTCAAGAGTAACCCCGAAATTCCCCTTCCAACCCAAAAGTGGACAAGACTTCCCTGAAGCAGCACGAGCGAGTTCCTGAGGTCCACGGCGCAACTCGAGAGGGAACCCAAGCTTCCCACCTCACCTGGAGAAAAACCAAGATTCTGCCCTCAAGGCAAGATGAGGAATATTTCGGTAGCAGATTCACCAGAGAAATCCACATTCCCACTTGAAACTCGACAGGTTACTGAACATCCTTTATGCAACTCAAAAATTAAACCGACATACACAGCCCCAGTCGAGAGGAACACCGAGTTTTGTGCCACATTGACAAATTGTCCCGTTTTCCAGTCATCTTTTCCAGATGAGAGTAGATTCCTCTGCTTTCTCTGCAATGGAATCCGGACCTTCAGGTCTCACTGTACGAGGAGGAGGGTACCGCCTTGAAACTCAGGAGGATCCCCAGGTTTTCAAAACACAAATGGAAAAGGTACGGATGTCAAAACCCACTTGAGATATTGTCTGATTCTACTGCACAGATTCAAATGTATCCTCGAGTATCAACTCATAAGACGAGTGGAGACCTGACTCCCCGAGCATACTCGATACAATCTCCAGGTACAAATTCAACTCTAATGTGGCCTAACACCCATTTTACAACTAGAAAGAAAGTGCAGTTCGATGTCTGAACAATAGACGAGGCCTGATTCCCCAGGTGAATTTTGAGAGCAACCCCGAGATACTTGTTGCCACTGGCAAAGAACACACAGTTGAACGAATCAACACTAAATGCCGCCCTATTCCTCTGCTGCGCCTCGAGAGGAATCCGGAGGTTCACCTTCCAACAATATAGGAAACCTGACTTCCCTGGGGCAACACGAGGGATTTCCTGAGGTCCCCGTCACAACTCGAGAAGAACCCAATGCTTCCCGCCGCACTCGTGAAACACCAAAAAATTATGCCCTCAATGCGAGATGAGGAAATTTTCCGCTGCAGAATCTCAAGAGAAATCCCACATTCCCGCTTGAAATTCGAACGGGTACTTGAAACCCTTTATGCGACTCAAAAAATTCCCCAACATAGCCATCCACATTGATGTGGAGCACACAATTTTCCTACACAACAGTAGATAAGGACCCCATTCCTCTCCCGTGCTTCTAGATGAATCCTGAGGTTCCCCTTCCAACAGCAAAGAGACCCAACTTCCCTGGGACAACACGAGTGACTTCCTGAAGTTCCCATAGCAACTCGAGAGGAACCCAAAGCTTTCTGCCTCAACTCGTGAAAAAGGACAAAGTTCCCACATCTATGCGAGATGAGGAAATTTTCTGCTGCAGAATCTCAAGAGAAATCCCATATATCCAGTTGAAACTCGAAGAGGTATTTGACACCATTTATGCGACTCAAAAATCTCCCTTACATAGCCGTCCCCACTGGAGAGGAGCACACAATTTACGGACTCAACTCAAGATGAGGCCTTAAGCCCATTTAACGGCTCGAGAGTAAACCCAAAGTTCCCATTCCAACAAAAAAGGGGACCAGACTTCCCTGAAGAAACACAAGAGAGTTCCTGAGGTCCCCAGCACAACTCGAGAGGGACCCCAAGCTTCCTGCCGCATCTCAAGAAAAACCACAAGATTCTGCCCTCAAGGCGAGATGAGGAACATTTCCATTGCAGCTTCGCAAGAGAAATTCCACATTCCCACTTGAAACTCGACAGGTTACTGAACATCCTTTATGCGACTCAAAAATTAAACCGACATACACAGCCCCAATCCAGCGGAATACCGAGTTTCCTGCCACAGTGACAAATTACCCCGTTTTCCAGTCCTCTTTTCCAGATGAGAGAGTCGATTCCTCTGCTTTCTCTGGAATGGAATCCGGGTGTTCTGGTCGCACAGTACGAGGAGGCGGGTACCAATTTGAAACTCGGGAGGATCCCCAGGTTTTCAACACACAAATGGAAAAGGTACGGATGTCACCACCCACTGGAAATATTGTCTGATTCTACTGCACAGATTCAAATGTAGCCTTGAGTATCAACTCAGAAGACAAGTGGAGACCTGACTCCCTGAGCATACTCGATACAATCTTCAGTTACTAAATCAACTCTCATGGGGCCTAAAACCCGTTTTACAACTCGAGAAGAAAGCGCAGTTCCATGTCTGAACAAGAGACGAGGGATGAATTCCCTGGAAAATTTTGAGAGCAACCACATTTAGGAGCCCGACAGTGACCACGAGAGAGAATGGTTAAGGAAGCAGAGATGTGCCTGCAAACAAGACTCTCTGCTTGGGCAGAGCATGCTTGCAAACAGGATGTTCTTCCAGGAAGCCTGCACACAATATCCAAGGTTAATGTTCCGCTCGCATACGAGGGAACATGCCTTCCTTAAAAAAAGGAAGAGGCTGGAGTTCTGGGCAGGCTTTGCAGTAAACATGATGTGGTCACTTCCTCCCTTTGTTCCTCCTGTCCTTGAAATGTGCTTTGTTTTTTGTCCTTATTTGGTAGAAGAATGCATTGCTTAGATTTTGGTATGTGCCCAGCTACCGGGGTATAAAATTAAACCGCAAGGGGCTTGCACAGAATTTTACCTCTGGCCGGAGTTGTGTCTTTGTCTGTCTTTTGTGTGTCTTGTCTTTGTGTCATTTAGCCCACAACATCTGGCGCCCAACGTGGGGCCCAAGCGAAACCGAAAGGGTAAGTACCCCCTCGGGCATTGTAGGTCCAAGGCAGGGGAACTTTCTGGAAAATTATGGGGAATTCCCCATCAGCAAAGGCACAATACATGGAGCTAGTCAAAGGACTTCTCCACTCCATCGGAGTTAAGGCATCTAGTCGTCGTTTATCGGAGTTATTTCCCCTTGTGGAGCAGCGTTGTTATTGGTTTAAGTGCCAACCTAAAGTACAATTAAACTTAAAGGAATGGAAATTAATACAGAAAGAATTACGGCAACAGCATCAGAAGGGTAACATAATTCTTTTGAAATTGTGGACTCTATGTAGTGCTATCACTCAAGCACTTGCATTGTTTTCCACCGATAGTGAAACTAAATCTACAAAATCTGAGGTAATTTATGAGGAAGTCCTATTGAGAAACAAACAAACAAAAAATCAAGTGGTGCCGCTTTAAATGACGCTTCCGTGGCCACTGCTTTGCATTCCAGGGATGGGGAATCAGACACCAAATCTGATAGTGCTAGTGATTTCTCCTCGTCGTCCGAAGGGAACGACGATGTTGATAAAGTGACCCGAAATGTTCAACAATGGTGGAAAACACAGAATGAAGGAACAAAGAGGGTTCCTACTCCTACAGCCCCTCCCTATGCTTCTCTTTTTCCAGGATCGCATAGTTCTCCAGATGTAGGCCAAGAGGGGCCCTCTTTCTCATTTCCCCAGTCCATGTTTTATGATGCTGATATCCGTGTGCCCTCTGGTGGTTTTACAGATCCTCCACAGTTATTTCCAATTCAATGGCAAGCAGCTCCCAACAATATGATTAATGTTCAATATTCACCATTTAAATATAAATTTTTCAAGGATCTTAAAGCTGCTGTTGCTCAATATGGTCCCCAATCCCCTTTTGTATTAGCTATGTTAGATTCTGTAGAGAAGACAAAATTGATTCTTCCCTTCGATTTGGAGTCCATAGCCCAGGCTCTGCTTAAAGGATCCCAGTGGTTGCAATTAAAGAGTTGGTGAGAAGAAAAAGCCCAAACACAGGCTCAAATTAATGAGGGACAGAACCCTCCTGGTCCTTTAGAAGATAAATTGATGGGAGAATGACAATTTCGTGCCTTAAGAGATCAGGCTCAATATTCTGACCAGGATTTACAACAGGTGCGCCAAGTACTTCTTAGGGCTTGGCGCCATATTGTACCTACTGGCCACGCTCAGCCTTCTTTCACAAAAACTTTACAAGGACCCAATGAACCTTATACTGATTTTCTTGCTAGATTGTGGGTGGCTGTTGAGGGGCTCTTGGAAGTGATGAAATTTCAGAGATATTTTTACAAACACTTGCTTTCGAAAATGCAAACCCGGAATGTAAACGTGTTTTAGGTCCTTTAAGGGGACAGGGGGCTTCTATAGCTAAATATATTAGAGCTTGTTCGGGAGTGGGAGGAACTGAACATAGTGCTACTGTTTTTGCTACTGCCTTGGCTCAAGCTATGAAGCCCTCTAAGGGCAAAAATTGTTACCATTGTGGGAAAACTGGACATATGAAAAAGGATAGCAAAAAATTAAAGGCAAAACAAGGATATACAAAACAAAATAAGCCCCATGGGCTTTGCCGCCAATGTGGTAAAGGGCTTCATTGGACCAATGAATGCCTCTCTAAAACTAATAAATATGGCAATCCTATTGGTAATCCACATTCGGAAACTACTTAGTGTGCCTCAGTCCCTGGGTCCCAGGATCAATGCCGAGGATGCAATTAACCATGCCTCCTGCTCCTCAAGTAACTCCTTTGTTTCCCAACAACCCTTAGAGATGACCACTACAACCGGAAAAACCAAACCTCTAATGGTGTCAGATTTACGCTCTGCAACTTCAAGAAGAGCTGCTGCTGATTTACCTCTTGCTGAAAATATTCTTTTGTCTCCGGGCTGTGGCATTTATAAATTAAGAACAAACGTATTTGGCCCATTGTCTAAAGGCACTTTTGGCTTAATATCGGGCCGCAATAGTGCCGCTCTAAGAAGCCTAACCATAATTCCATGAGTAATAGACTCTGATTTTGTTGGAGAAATTTTAATTTTGGTCTCTACTTCTGTTACAATTTCACTATTGGCTGGAGAACGTATAGCACAAGTACTTCTTTTATCTTATCTACCATTTTCTGCTCTTCCTTATGAAAGGTCAGGAGGTTTTAGAAGTACTGGGCAACATATATTTTGGGAGATGCTCATCAAGGATTCTCGTCCTGTCCTTTCCTTGACCATACAAGGAAAGAACTTTGAAGGGCTAATAGACACCAGGGCAGATGTTTCAGTCATATCCTCCCAACAACAGCCCCAAGACTGGAGCAAAGAAAAGAGTCCTCTAATGTTGACCGGAATAGGCTCCATTGCAGATGTTTGAAAAAGTACTCGTCCTTTACAATGCCAGTTTCATAATGGAAAAACAGTTTTTGTCACTTTTTATACTGTTAGTATACCTATTAATATATGGGGAAGAGATATTCTCTCTACCATGGGAGCCTCTGTAAGCATTCCATCGGGAAACTAATAGCCACTACTCAAACTCCTCGAGCACTCTCATTAAAATGGATAATTAATACTCCTAAATGCGTTGAGCAGTGGCCATTACCAAAATTGATGCTCGAGTC
This sequence comes from Moschus berezovskii, assembly GCF_049115385.1. Lineage (NCBI taxonomy): Eukaryota > Metazoa > Chordata > Mammalia > Artiodactyla > Moschidae > Moschus > Moschus berezovskii. The sequence goes on from NC_142462.1 coordinate 3,653,397, forward strand.
CTTAGAGTAATTAATAACAAACAACTTCAACTTGGCCATACAGAGCTTTCTACTTCCCCTTGAAATTCTCCTGTATTTGTTATCAAAAAAGAAATTTGAAAAATGGAAAATGTTGACTGATTAAAGAGAAGTTAATAAATGTATTGAACCCATGGGAGCCTTACAGTTGGGCCTTCCTTCTCCTGCTCTTTTTCCACAAAATTGGTCTTTAATGGTATTAGATCTTAAAGATTGTTTTTTTTTTTCTTTTACTATTCCCTTAAAATTGCAAGATAGAGATAAATTTGCTTTCGCGGTTCCTGTTCTTAATCACGCTCAGCCCGTTAAGCACTACCATTGGACAGTCTTGCCACAGGGAATGATATATAGTCCTACCTTATATCAAGAGTTTGTAGCTCGTTCCTTACAATCTATCCATCAAGAATATCCTAATTATATTCTCTATCATCATATGGATGATCACTTATTGGCAGTTCCCGGTATCGCTGAACGTGATAAATTCTTCTGAAAAGTACAGGAGGCTTTGAAATAATATAACTTGCAGATAGAGCCAGAGAAAATTCAAAAGGATTTTCCCATTTCTTATTTGAGGACCATATTAGAACAACACCAAATTTGGCCTCAAAATTTGCAAATTCAAAGATACCATTTAAAAACTTTAAATGACTTCCAGAAATTATGAGGAGATATTAATTGGCTTCACTCGGTACTTGGGATTCCTACTTATCAATTACAACACATATTTTCTACTTTAAAAGGAGACACAGCTTTAGATAGTCCCCGAATCTTAAACCCCTTGGCTTTGCAAGAGCTTCAGTTTGTTGAATAAAGATTAAATGATGGTTTTTTAACATATATTTCTGCGTCTCAACCTATTGCATTCACAATATTTCATACCCCTCATTCTCCATCTGGTGCAATTGCTCAAGGAAAAGGATTAATAAAATGGTTTTTTTTTTTACCTAATAGTTTCTCTAAAAAATTAACTATATATATATATGGATAAATTAGCCTTTCTTATACAAAAGAGTCACAATCGTATTTTACCATTATCCGAAAAAAAAACACACCAAATTTTCATTCAATTAACAAATGCTCAGATATCTTTGTTTACAATTTAATAAAAATTGGCAAATCTCCCTTGCTTCATTTCCTGGTTCATTTTCGAATCATTATCCGTCATCTAAATTGATTGATTTTCTTCGAGCCAACGCCAGGAAATCTCCGATTTCAGATGTTCCAGTTAAAAGACCCACTGCTTTTACTGATGCAAATAAAAACACCGCTGGACATTTTACTTTTGAACGTTCTAAAGTTCTTCCCCATTCATTCTCCTCTGCAGAGCCTGCTGAGTTGTGGTCTATTTATTTAGTTTTGCAAGATTTTCCTCAACTTCCTGTTAACATTGTTTCAAATTCTTGATATGCTGTTCTCTCTTGTCTTCAACTTCCTCAAGTTTCCCTGCCTATAACTCTTAAGACAGTTATTGATAAATTGCTTTATCAGGTGCAGCAATTGCTTCTACAACATTCAAAATCAATTTTCTTTACTCATATCCATGCTCATTCCGCCATTCCTGGACACTTGTCCTTCGGAAATGCTGCAATTCATGCATTACTTTATCATATAAAAGTAGCAAAACAAGAACATCATCTGCCACACACTAACTCTAAAGGATTAAAAATATCTTATGATATTGCTCAAAAACAAGCTGAAAATATTGTTCGCTCATGTCCCAAATGTGCGCCTTTTACTTTACCATTTACCCAACCAGGTGTCAACATAAGAAGACTGCAAGCAAATCAGATATGGCAAATGGATCTAATTTTTATTTCATCTTTTGGGCAACAAAAATGTGTCCATCATACTATAGGTACATGCACACATTTCCAATGGGCTACTGCATTACATTCTGTAAAAGATGACGCTGCTATTACTCATTTATTATCTTGTTTTTCAATTATGGGAATACCAATTGAATTAAAACCTGATAATACATCAGCTTACCAATCGGCTAAATTAGCTCACTTTTTATCCCAATATCATATAACTCATACTTTTGACATACCTTATAATAGTCAAGGACAAGCTACCATTGAAAGAGCTAATCGTACCTTACGTAAATATATTGGAAAAATAAAAAACGGGGAACAGGAGAGATTTATGAAACCAAAAGATATCTTGAATAAAACCTTACTTACTTTAAATTTTTTGAATATTTGACGCAAGGAAATTCTATCAGCAGCAGAATTGCATTTTCGAAGAAAAGATAAGGATAAGAAGATCTTGAATACACTCCTTTGGTATAAAGATAAAAAGGTTGGGTTCCAGCATCACTGATATATTTAGGACGAGGTTATGCTTTCATATCTGTTTATAATTTTAGGTTTTGGACACCAACTCGGTTGATCAAGATTCATCATGGATGACCACTTTGTGCGAAAATTTGAAGAGTTTTCTGCACAGCGGAGCTTTACTTTCCCTCCCCTATCTGCGTCCCTTCCAACAGGGGGGCAACTGAAGAAGCTTACACAGAAGGCTGAAAAAACCCTCGTTAATGCTGGTCCACCTCTCAATCCTACTAATTGGCTGTTGGCTATGATGGCTGTGGTTACCTGTCAGGTAATGTATGCGCAAGCGTTAGAAATTATTTATTGGGCTTATGTTCTTAATCCTCCTCTTGTGAAAGCTGTCTCTTGGGGTGAACCTGAAGTATAGGTATGCACAAATGAAACTGCATTCTTCCCACCACCCGTGTGTGGAGAAATTGAGCATTTGTATCACCATAATAATCAATATAACATAAATAATGTTACTGTTTCTGTGGAGGGCCTCCCCTTGTGCATTAGAGGACAACCATTTTGCCTTTCTACAAAAAAGCACAATCATCACTCTTATAATACCTGGGGGGTATAATATAATAATTATCATCCTGCTGTCTTTACTGTGCTTGTTTCCACCAGGGGATTCAAAACCTCTAAGACACCAATGAGTCATCATTCTGATACCTTTATACCATTATGCCCTTCTAAATTTTTTATTTCTTCTCTAGAATCTTTGGAATGGGAAAGTTGCCAAGGTCATTGGCGTTTCAAAGTCATGACCTATTCTGTATTTGTTATTGTAGATAAGAGCCCTGATCATAGCCAATTTTGGAAAAATGGTCTAACGAAACTCCCAAATGGCATCGAATTATTGGTACATTAATGGGTAACGGTAATGAAACCATAAAATGGCAGCAGTTTGCACTCATTCCCCCTCAGTTGCAATTGTTAGGGTATCCCCACTTCCAAGGGAATATTTGGAAATTGTGGGCAGTTTCCGGGAATCTCACTATATGGTCAGAAAACTATACTTTGGATACAAGTGACAGTTCAGGTCCCTTACATGTTAACTTGCATATTAATAAATCTTATTCTGCTACGGCTTGTTTAAAATACACCTTTGCATTGTTGTATGGGAATTGGACTTGAAATGCAACTGAGGGATCTATATCGTGTAATCATTGTAATTTAACACAATGTGTAAATCAATCATGGTGGAAAAATTTTGACATACAAAATCGCAATTCTAAGTTTTCTATGGTGGTTGTTAAAACTCAAACCGAAGTATGGCTACCTGTAAGTTTGACAAGACCTTGGTCAGACTATTTTGCTGTATCTCATTTGGTGACTGCTGTACAGACTTTGCTTCATTGATCCCGATGCATGCTTGGAGTAATCATAGCTTCAGTTCTTGCAGTGGCTTCAGTTACTACAACCGCTTCCATGGCTGGACTTGCTTTGCATCAAGGAATCCAAACAGTGGACTTTGTGCGGGAATGGCATAAAGACTCTCATTTATTATGGCAACAACAACGAGATTTGGATACCCAACTTGCAAATTATGTGCACAATCTTCAACATACTGTTTCTTGGCTTGGGGATCAATTAACTGTCTTATCCACAAGAAGTGTGTTGAAATGTGATTGGAACTCCTCTCAATTATGTATAACACCTGTGCCTTTCAACATGAGTGAGGGTTGGGAAAAGGTGAAACGGTCTTTAACAGGGTATCAAAACCTAACCAGGGAAATTATGGAATTAGAGCAACAAATTTTGTATACATTTAGCAAAACGCTACCTGATATTACTGGGTCCAATCTGTTAAAGGATTTGCAGGAAGGGATGAAAAATTTGAATCTTTTTGGGCATGTATCTACTCTAATTGGAACTACTTTGGGAATACTTTGTTCATAATACTATTATGCTGTGTTATTATTCTAGTCTTCCGGTGCTGGTGGAGAAGGCAACAACTAAAAAAGGACAGACAATGCATTATTGCCGCCTTACAGCTTGCTACTGCCTCTCAGAAAGAAGGGGGAAATGTAGGAGCCCGACAGTGACCACGAGAAAGAATGGTTAAGGAAGGCTGCAAACAAGACTCTCTGGTTGGGCAGAGCATGCTTGAAACAGGATGTTCTGCCAGGAAACCTGCACACAATATCCAAGGTTAATGGTCCGCTTGCATACGAGGGAACATGAGCTCCTTCAAAATATGGAAGAGGCTGGAGTTCTCGGCAGGCTTCGTAATAAACATGATGTTGTCACTTCCTCCCTTTCTTCCTCCCGTCCTTGAAATGTGCTTGGCTTTTTGTCCTTATTTGGTAGAAAAATGCATTGCTTAGGTTTTTGTATGTGTCCAGCTACCGGGGTATAAAAATAAACCGCAAGGGGGCTTGAGCAGAATTTTTCCTCCGGCCGGAGTTGTGTCTTTGTCTGTCTTTTGTGTGTCTTGTCTTTGTGTCATTTCACCCGCAACAACAGCAAGATCCCTGTCGCAACTGGAGAATAACAAACCGTTGACCGACTCAACGCTAGATGTGTCCCTATTCCTCTGCTGCTCCTTATAGAGGAATCCCGAGGTTCCCCTTCCAACACGATAGGGGACCTGATTTCCCTAGTGCAACTCGAGCGATTTCCTGAGGTCCCCATCGCAACTCGAGAAGAACCCCAAGATTTCCGCCGCAACTCGAGAAACACCACAAAATTATCCCCTCAATGCGAGATGAGGAATATTTCCGCTACAGAGTCTCAAGAGAAATCCCACATTCCCATTTGAAACTCGAAGGGGTACTTGACACCCATTATGCGACCTATAAACTTCCCCAACATAGCCGCCCACATTGAAGAGGAGAACACAATTTACGTACACAAAACTAGATGTGGCCCTATTCCTCTAACGTGACTCGAGAAGAATCCCGATGTTTCCCTTCCAACACGAAAGGAGACCTAACTTCCCTGGCACAACGCAAACGAGTTCCTGAGATCCCCGACGCAACTCGAGAGGAACCCCAAGCTTTCAGCTGCAATTCGAGAAAAATGACAACGTTCCCCCATCAATGAGAGATGAGGAACAATAATGCTGCAGAATCTCAAGAGAAATCCCACATTCCCTCTTGAAACTCGAACGGGTAATTAACACACTTTATGCGCCTCTAAAAGTTCACTAACATAGCCGTCCCCACTGGAGAGGAGCAATTTATGGATTCAACTCGAGATAAGGTCCTATTCCCATTTAATGGCTCGAGAGAGTAATCCAGAAGTTCCCCTTCCAACACAAAGGGGACCTGACTTCCCTGAAGCAACATGAGCGAGTTCCTGACGTCCCCGGCTCGATTCGAGAGGGAGCCCAAGCTTCTCGCCGCATCTCAAGAAAAACCACAGCATTCTGCCCTCAAGGCGAGATGAGGAACATTTCCTTTGAGATTCGCAAGTGAAATTCCACATTAACTCTTGAATCTCAACAGGTTAATTAACATCCTTTATGCGACTCAAAAATTAAACTGATATACACAGTACCAATTTAGAGGAACCCCGAGTTTCCTGCCACACTGACAAATTGCCCCATTTTCCAGTTTTCTTGTTCAGATGAGAGTCGATTCCTCTGCTTTCTGGGGAATGGAATCTGGACGATCCAGTCACAAAGTACGAGGAAGCGTGTACCACGCTGAAACTCGGGAGGATCCCCAGGTTTTCAAAACACAAATGGAAAAGGTACGGATGTCACCAGCCACTCGAGATATTGTCTGATTCTCCTGAACAGATTCACATGTGCCCTCGATTATCAACTCACAAGACGAGTGGACACCTGACACGCCGAGCATACAATTTCCAGGTACACATTCAAATCTAACTTGGCCTAACACCCGTTTTACAACTCGAGAAAAAACGCAGTCACATGTCTGAACAAAAGACGAGGCCTGACTCCCCAGGTGAATTTTGAAAGCAACCGCGAGATCCCTGTCACCTCTGTCAAGGAACACACAGTTGTCCGACCTAAAGCTAGATGAGGCCCTATTCCTCTGCTGCACCTCGAGAGGAATCCCGGGGTTCCCTTTCCGACAGGGACTTCTGTGGGGGAACACGAGCGAGCTCCTGAGGTCGCAACTCGAGGAGAACCCCAAGCTTCCCGCCACAAATCGAGAAACACCACAAAATTTCCCCTAAATGCGAGATGACGATCTTTTCCGCTGCAGAGTCTCAAGAGAAATCCCACATTCCGCTTGAAACTCGGACGGGTACTAGACACACTTTATGCGACCCAGAAACTTCCCCGACATAGCTGTCCACATTGAAGTGGAGCATACAATTTACATACACAACACTACAGGCCACCCTATTCCACTCCGGCGCCTCGTGAGGAATCCTGAGGTTCCCCTTCCAACAGTAAAGGACAGCTAACTTCCCTGGGACAACGTGAGCAAGTTACTAAGGTCCCCGTTGCAACTCGAGAGGAACCCCAAGCTTTCTGCCACCACTTGAGGAAAGCGAGAAATACTCCATCAATTGGAGATGAGGAACATTTCTGATGCAGAATCTGAAGAGAAATTACACATTCCCGCTTGAAACTCGAACGGGTACTTGACACCCTTTATGCGACTCAAGAAGTTCCCTAACATAGATGTCCCCACTGGAGAGGAGCACACAGTTTATGGATTCAACGCGAGATGAGGTCCTATTCCCAATTAAGGGCCCCAGAGTAATCCTGAGGTTCCCCTTCCAACACAAAGGAGACCTCTCATCCCTGAAGCAACAGGAGTGAGTTCCAGACGTCCATGGCCCAACGCGAGTTGGAACCCAAGCTTCCCGCGGCAATTCGAGAAAAACCACAAGATTCTGCCCTCAAGGCGAGATGAAGAACATTTCCGTTACAGATTCGCAAGAGAAATTCCACATTCCCGCTTGAAACTCAACAGGTTACTACTTAACATCCTTTATGCGACTCAAAAATTAAACCAACATGCACAGCCCAATCGAGAGGAACACCGAGTTACCTGCCACACTGACAACTTGTGCTGTTTTTCAGTCCTCATTTCCAGATGAGAGTCGACTCCTCTGCTTTCTCTGGAATGGAATGCAGATGTTCCAGTCACAGAGTACGAGGAGGCGTGTACCACGTTGAAACTCAGGAGGATCCCCAGGTTTTCAAAACAGAAATGGAAAAGTTACGTATGTCAACACCCACTCGAGATATTGTCTGATTCTACTGCACAGATTCAAATGTATCCTCGAGTATCAATTCACAGGATGAGTGGACACCTGACTCGCAGAGCATACACGATAAAATCTCCAGGTAAAAATTCAAATCTAATGTGACCTAACACCCGTTTTACTACTCGAGAAGAAAGCGCAGTTCGATATCTTAACATGAGATGAGGCCTGACATCCCAGGTGAATTTTGAGACCAACCCCGAGATCCCTGTCGTCACAAACAAGGAACACACAATTGACTGACTCAACACTAGATGCGGCCCTATTCCCCTGCTGGGCCTCGAGAGGAATCCCGAGGTTCCCCTTCCAACATGACAGGAGACCTGACTTACCTGGGGCAACACGAGCGAGTTCCTGAGGTCCCCGTCGCAACTCGAGGGGATCCCGTAACTTTCTGCTGCAACTCGAGAAAAATGAAAATGTTCCCCCATCAATACGAGATGAGGAACATTTTTTCTGCAGAATCTCAAGAGAAATCCCACATTACCGCTTGAAACTTGAACGGGTACATGACACCATTTATGTGACTCAAAAAGTTCCCTAACATAGCCGTCCACACTGGAGAGGAGCACAAAATTTAGGGACTCACCTAGACATGAGGCCCTATTCCCATTTAATGGCTCGAGAGTAATCCCGAAGTTCCCCTTCGAACAAGATAGGAGACCTGACTTCCCTGGGGCAACACGAGCGAGTTCCTGAGATATCAGTCACAACGTGAGAAGAACCCCAAGCTTCCCGCCAGAAATCGAGAAACACGACAAAATTATCCCATCAATGGGAGATGAGGAATTTTCCACTGCAGAATCTCAAGTGAAATCCCACATTCCCGCTTGAAACAAAAGGGAATTTCACACCCTTTAGGCGACTCAAGACAGTCCCTGACACAGCTTTCCCCACTTGAGAGGAGAACACAAATTATGGACTCAACTTAAGATGAGGCCCTATTCCCAATCCAAGCCTCGAGAGTAATCCCGGTGACCCCTACCAAAACGAAAGGAAACTTGACTTCCAGGGACTACCCGAGTGAGTTCCTGAGGTCCCTGTCGCAATTCGAGAAGGACCCCAAGCTTCCTGCCGCAATTCGAGAAAAACCACAAGATTCTGCACTCAAGGTGGGATGACGAATATTTCGCCCACAGAGTCTCAAGAGAAATTCCACATTAACGCTTGAAACTCGAACGCGTACTGAACACCCTTTATGCCACTCAAGACTTACCCTGACATAGCTCTCCTCACTTGAGAGGAGAACACAATTTATGGACTCAACGTTAGATGAGGGCCTATTCCCATTCCATGCCTCAAGGGAACTCCCGCTGCTCCCCTAACAAAACGAAAGTAATCCTGACTTCCCAGGGACTACACGAGCGAATTCCTGATGTACCTGTCCAACTCGAGAAGGACCCCAAGCTTCCCGCCGCAACTCGAGAAAAACCACAAGATTCTGCACTCAAGGTGTGATGACGAATATTTCCCCTGCAGAGTCTCAAGAGAAGTCCCAAATTAACGCATGAAACATGAATGGGTACTGAAAACCCTTTATGCGACTCAAGACATTCCCTGACATAGCTCTCCCCACTGGAGAGGAGAAAATACTTTATGGACTCAACTTAAGATGAAACCCTATTCCCATTTCACGCATCGAGAGTAATCCCGATGTTCCTGTAACAAAACGGAAGGAGACCTGACTTACCAGGGACTACACGAGCGAGTTCCTGAGGACTCTATGGAAACTCGAGAAGGACCCCAAGCTTACCGCCACAACTCGTAAAAAACCACAGGATTCTGCACTCAAGGTGAGATGAGGGAAATTTCCCCTGCAGAGACTCAAGAGAAATCCCACATTCACGTTTGAAACTCGAAAGGGTACTTGACAGCCTTTATGCAAATCAAGACATTCCCTGACATATCTGTCCCCACTTCAGTGGAGAACACAATTTATGGACTCAAATTTAGATGAGGCCTATTGCCATTCCACACCTTAAGAATAATCCTGATGTTCCCATACCAAATCGAAAGGAGACCTGACTCCCCAGGCAATACAGGAGCAATTTCCTGAGGTCCCTGATGCAACTCGGGAAGGAGCCCATGCTTCCAGCCCTAACTCGAGAAAAATCACAAGATTCTGCACTCAAGGTGAGATGACGAATATTTCCCCTGCAGAGTCTCAAGAGAAATCCCACATTCCCGCTTGAAACTTGAACGGGTACATCACACCCTTTATGCGACTCAAGACTTTCACTGACATAGCTCTCCCCACTTGAGAGGAGAACACAATTTATGGACTCAAGTATAGATGATACCCTATTCCCATTCCACGCCTCGAGAGAAATCCCGATGTGCCCCTACCAAAACGAAAGGAGACCTGACTTCCCAGGGAATACATGAACGAGTTCCCGAGGTCCCTGTCGCAAGTAGAGAAGGACACCATGCTTCCCGCCGCAACTCTAGAAAAACCACAAGATACTGCACTCAAGGTGAGATGAGGAAAATTTCCCCCGCCGAGTGTCAAGTGAAATCCCACATTCACCCTTGAAACTCAGACGGGTACTTCACACCCTTTATGTGATTCAAGACATTCCCTGTCATAGCTGTCCCCACTTGAGAGGAGAACATACTTTATGGACTCAACATTCGATGAGGCCCTATTCCCATTCCACGCCTCGAGAGTAATCCCGATGTTCACCTACCAAAACGAAAGGAGACCTGACTTCCCAGGGACTACATGAGTGAGTTCCAGAGGTCCCTGTCACAACTCGAGAAGGACCCCAATCTTCCCGCTGCAACTCGAGAAAAACCAGAAGATTTTGCGCTGAAGGTGAAATGAGGAAAATTTCCCCCACAGAGACTCAAGAGAAACCCCACATTCCCCCATGAAACGTGAACGGGTACTTGAGACCCTTCAGGCTACTCAAGATACAACCTGCCATAACTGTCCCCATTTGGAGGAGAACACAATTTCTGGACTAAACTATAGATGAGGCCCTATTTCCATTCCACGCTACAAGAGTATTCCCTATGTTCCCCTACCAAAAATGACAGGAGATCTGACTTCCCAGGGACTACACGAGCGACTTCCTGAGGTCCCTGTCGCAACTCGAAAAGGACCCAAGCTTCCCGCCGCAAAAAAAGAAAAACCACAAGATTCTTCACTCAAGGTGAGATGAGGGAACTTGGTCCTGCAGAGTCCCAAGAGAAATCTCACATTTCCGCTTGATAGGCGAAGGGGTACTTGACACACTTTAAGCGACACAGGACGTTCCCTAAAATAGCTGTCCCCTCTTGAGAGCAGAACACAATTTATTGAGTCAAATTTAATGAGACCCTATTCCCATTCCACGCCTTGAGAGTAATCCCGATGTTCCCCTGCCAAAAGGAAAGGAGACCTTAATTCCCAGGCACTACACGAACGAGTTCCTGAGGTCCCTATCGCAACTCGAGAATGACCCCACGCTTCCCGCTGCATCTCAACAAAAAACACAAGATTCTGCACTCAAGGTGAGATGAGGAAAATTTCCCCTGCAGAGTCTGAAGAGAAATCCCACATTCCCGCTTGAAACGTGAACGGGTACTCGACATCCTTTATGTAACTCAAGACATTCCCTGATATAGCTGTCCACACTTGAGAGGAGAACACAATTTATGGACTCAAATTTAGATGATGCCCTATTCCCACTCATCGCCTCGAGAGTAATCCCGATGTTGCACGACGAAAACGAAAGGAGACCTGATATCCCTGGGACTACACGCGGGAGTTCCTGACGTCCCTGTCGAAACTCAAGAAGGAACCCAAGCTTCCTGCCGCAACATGAGGAAAACCACAAGATTCTGTACTCAAGGTGAGATGATGAAAATTTCCACTGCAGAACCTCAAGAGAAATTCCACATTACCGGTTGAAACTCGAATGTGTTCCTCACACCCTTTATGCGACTCAAAACATTCCCCGAGATAGCTCTGAACACTTGAGAGGAGAACACAATTTATGGACTCAACATAAGATGAAGCCCTATTCCCATCCACGCCTCGAGAGTAATCCCAATGTTCCCCTGCCAAAACGAAAGGAGACCTGACTTCCCAGGGAATACATGAACGAGTTCCCGAGGTCCCTGTCGCAACTAGAGAAGGACCCCAAGCTTCCCGCCTCAACTCTAGAAAAACCACAAGATGCTGCACTCAAGGTGAGATGAGGAAAATTTCCCCTGCCGAGTCTCAAGAGAAATCCCACATTCACCCTTGAAACTCGGACGGGTACTTCACACTCTTTATGCGATTCAAGACATTCCGTGACATATCTCTCCCCACTTGAGAGGAGAACACAAATTATGGACTCTTCTTTAGATGATACCCTATTCCCATTCCACGCCTCGAGAGTAATCCCGATGTTCCCCTACCAAAACGAAAGGAGACCTGACTTGACAGGATTTACAAGAGAGAGTTCCTGAGGTCCCTGTCGCAACTCGAGAAGGACACCAATCTTCCCGCTGCAACTCGAGAAAAACCAGAAGATTCTGCGCTGAAGGTGAAATGAGGAAACTTTCCCCTGAAGAGTCTCAAGAGAAAACCCACATTCCCCCATGAAATATGAACGGGTAGTTGAGACCCTTCCTGCTACTCAAGATACAACCTGCCATAGCTGTCCACATTTGGAGGAGAACACAATTTCTGGACTAACTATAGATGAGGCCCTATTCCCATTCCACGCTTCAAGAGTATTCCGTATGTTCCCCTACTAAAACGACAGGAGATCTGACTTCCCAGGGATTACACGAGCGAGTTCCTGAGGTCCCCGTCGCAACTCGAGAAGGACTCCCAGCTTCCCGCCTCAACACGAGAAAAACCACAAGATTCTTCACTCAAGGTGAGATGAGGGAACTTAGCCGTGCAGAGTCCCAGGAGAAATCTCACATTCCCGCTTGATAGGCAAACGGGGACTTGACATCCTTTAAGCGACACAGGACGTTCCCTAACATAGCTGTCCCCTCGTGAGAGGAGAACACAATTTATTGAGTCAAATTTAGATGAGATCCTATTCCCATTCCATGCCTTGAGAATAATCCCGATATTCCCCTGCCAAAAGGAAAGGAAACCTTAATTCCCAGGCACCAGACGAACGAGTTCCTGAGGTCCCTATCTCAACTGGAGAAGGACCCCACGCTTCTCGCTGCATCTCGACAAAAAGCACAAGAATCTGCACTCAAGGTGAGATGAGGAAAAGTTCCCCTGCAGAGTCTGAAGAGAAATCCCACATTCCTACCTGAAACGCGAACGGGTACACGACATTCTTTATACAACTCAAGACATTCCCTGATATAGCTGTCAACACTTGAGAGGAGAACACAATTTATGGACTCAACTTTAGATGATACCCTATTCCCATTCCAAGCCTCGAGAGTAATCCCGATGTGCCCCTACCAAAACGAAAGGAGACCTGACTACCCAGGGATTACAAGAGAGAGTTCCTGAGGTCCCTGTCGCCATTCGAGAAGGACACCAATCTTCCCGCTGCAACTCGAGAAAAACTAGAAGATTCTGCGCTGAAGGTGAAATGAGGAAAATTTCCCCTGCAGAGTCTCAAGAGAATCCCCACATTCCCCCATGAAACGTGAACGGGTACTTGAGACCCTTCATGCTACTCAAGATACAACCTGCCATAGCTGTCCCCATTTGGAGGAGATCACAATTTCTGTACTAAAATATAGATGAGGCCCTATTCCCATTCCACGCCTCGAGATTAATCCCAATGTTCCCCTATCAAAACGAAAGGAGAAGTGAATTCCCAGGGACTACACGAGCGAGTTCCTGAGGTCCCTGTCGCAATTCGAGAAGGACCCCAAGCTTCCCACCGCAACTCTAGAAAAACCACAAGATTCTTCACTCAAGGTGAGATGAGGAAAAGTTCCCCTGCAGAGTCTGAAGAGAAATCCCACATTCCCGCTTGAAACGCGAACGGGTACTCGACATCCTTTATGCAACTCAAGACATTCCCTGATATAGCTGTCCACACTTGAGAGGAGAACACAATTTATGGACTCAACTTTAGATGATGCCCTATTCCCACTCATCGCCTTGAGAGTAATCTCGATGTTGCACGACCAAAACGAAAGGAGAACTGATATCCCTGGGACTACACGCGGGAGTTCCTGACATCCCTGTCGAAACTGAACAAGGAACCCAAGCTTCCTGCCGCACTTCGAGGAAAACGACGAGATACTGCACTAAAGGTGAGATGAGGAAAATTTCCCCTGCAGGGTCTCAAGAGAAATTCCATATTCCCGCTTGAAACGGGAACGGGTACCTCACACCCTTTATGCAAATCAAAACATTTCCTGAGATGGCACTGAACACTTGAGACGAGAACACAATTTATGGACTCAACTTGAGATGAAGCCTTATTCCCATCCACACCTCGAGAGTAATCCCAATGTTCCCCTGCGAAAACGAAAGCAGACCTAACTTCCCAGGGAATACATGAGTGAGGTCCCGAGGTCCCTGTCGCAACTCTTGAAGGACCCCAAGCTTCCCGCCGTAACTCTAGAAAAACTACAAGATTCTGCACTCAAGGTGAGATGAGGAAAATTTCCCCTGCCGAGTCTCAAGAGAAATGCCACATTCACCCTTGAAACTCGGACGGGTACTTCAGACTCTTCATGCGATACAAGACATTCCGTGACATAGCTCTCCCCACTTGAGAGGAGAACACAATATATGGACTCAACTTTAGATGATACCCTATTCCCATTCCACGCCTCGAGAGTAATCCCGATGTGCCCCTACCAAAACGAAAGGAGACCTTACTTCCCAGGAATTACAAGAGAGAGTTCCTGAGGTCCCTGTCGCCACTCGAGAAGGACCCCAATCTTCCGGCTGCAACTTGAGAGAAACCAGAAGATTATGCGCTCAAGGTGAAATGAGGAAAATTTCCGCTGCAGAGTCTCAAGAGAAACCCCACATTCCCCCATGAAACTTGAACGGGTACTTGAGACCCTTCATGCTACTCAAGATACAACCTGCCATAGCTGTCCCCATTTGAAGGAGAACACAATTTCTGTTCTAAACTTTAGATGAGGCCCTATTTCAATTCCACGCTTCAAGAGGATTCCCTATGTTCCCCTACCAAAACGACAGGAGATCTGACTTCCCAGGGACTACACGAGCGAGTTCCTGAGGTCCCTGTCGTAACTCGAGAAAGATCCCATGCTTCCCGCTGCATCTCTACAAAAACCACAATATTCTGCACTCAAGGTGAGATGACAAAAATTCCCCCTGCAGAGTCTCAAGAGAAATTCCACATTCCCGCTTGGAACTCAAAAGTGTACCTCACACCCTTTATGAGACTCAAAACATGCCCTGAGATAGCTCTGAACACTTGAGAGGAGAACACAATTTATGGACTCAATTTAAGATGAAGCACTATTCCCATCGACGCCTCGAGAGTAATCCCAATGTTTCCCTGCCAAAACGAAAGGAGACCTGACTTCCCAGGGACTACATGAGTGAATTCCCAAGGTCCCTGTCGCAACTCTTGAAGGACCCCAAGCTTCCCGCTGCAACACTAGAAATACCACAAGATTCTGCACTCAAGGTGAGATGAGGAAAATTTCCCCTGCCGAGTCTCAAGAGAAATGCCACATTCACCCTTGAAACTCGGACGGGTACTTCACAGTCTTTATGCGATTCAAGACATTCCGTGACATAGTTCTCCCCACTTGAGAGGAGAACACAATTTATGGACTCAAATTTAGATGATACCCTATTCCCATTCCATGCTTCGAGAGTAATCCCGATGTGCCCCTACCAAAATGAAAGGAGACCTGACTTGCCAGGTATTACAAGAGAGAGTTCCTGACGTTCCTGTCGAAACTCGAGAAGGACCCCAAGCTTCCCGCCGCAACTCTATAAAAACCACAAGATTCTGCACTCAAGGTGAGATGAGGAAAATTTCCCCTGCCGAGTGTCAAGTGAAATCCCACATTCACCCATGGAACACAGAAGTGTACTTCACACCCTTTATGCGATTCAAGACATTCCCTGTCATAGCTGTACCCACTTGAGTGGAGAACATACTTTATGGACTCATCATTCGTTGAGGCCCTATTCCCATTCCACGCCTTGAGAGTAATCCCAATGTTCACCTACCAAAACGAAAGGAGACCTGACTTCCTAGGGATTACAAGAGAGAGTTCCTGAGATCCCTATTGCAACTCGAGATGGACCCCAATCTTCCGGCTACAACCTGAGAGAAACCAGAAGTTTATGCGCTCAAGGTGAAATGAGGAAAATTTCCCCTGCAGAGTCTCAAGAGAAAACCCACATTCCCCCATGAAACGTGAACGGGTACTTGAGACCCTTCATGCTACTCAAGATACAACCTGCCATAGCTGTCCCCATTAGGAGGAGAACACAATTTATGGACTCACCTTAAGATGAAGCCCTATTCCCATCCACGCCTCGAGAGTAATCCCAAAGTTCCCGTACCAAAACGAAAGGAGATCTGACTTCCCAGGGACTACACGAGCGAGTTCCTGAGGTCCCTGTTGCAACAAGGTGAGATGAGGAACTTAGCCCTGCAGAGTCCCAAGAGAAATCTCACATTCCCGCATGATAGGCGAACGGGTACTTGACACCCTTTAAGGGACACAGGACTTTCCCTAACATAACTGTCCCCTCTTGAGAGGAGAACACAATTTATTGAATCAAATTTAGATGAGAACCTACTCCCATTCCACGCCTTGAGATTAATCCCGATGTTCCCCTGCCAAAAGGAAAGGAGACCTTAATTCCCAGGCACTACAGGAAGGAGTTTCTGAGGTCCCTATCGCAACTCGAGAAGGACCCCACGCTTCCTGCTGCATCTCGACAAAAAACACAAGATTCTGCACTCAAGGTGAGATGAGGAAAAGTTCCCCTGCAGAGTCTGAAGAGAAATCCCACATTCCCGCTTGAAACGTGAACGGGTACTCGACATCCTTTATGCAACTCAAGACATTCCCTGATATAGCTGTCAACACTTGAGAGGAGAACTCAATTTATGGACTCAACTTTAGATGATGCCCTATTCCCACTCATCGCCTCGAGAGAAATCCCGATGTTGCCCGACCAAAACGAAAGGATACCTGATATCCCTGGGACTACACGCAGGAGTTCCTGACGTCCTGTCGAAACTCAAAAAGGACCCCAAGCTTCCCGCCGCAACTCTAGAAAAACAACAAGATTCTGCACTCAAGGTGAGATGAGGAAAATTTCCCCTGCCGAGTGTCAAGTGAAATCCCACATTCACCCATGGAACTCAGAAGTGTACTTCACACCCTTTATGTGATTCAAGACATTCCATGTCATAGCTGTCCCCACTAGAGTGGAGAACATAATTTATGGACTCAACATTCGAGGAGGCCCTATTCCCATTCCACGCCTCGAGAGTAATCCCGAAGTTCACCTACCAAAAGGAAAGGAGACCTGACTTCCCAGGAATTACAAGAGAGAGTTCCTGAGGTCACTGTCGCACCTCGAGAAGGACCCCAATCTTCCCGCTGCAACTCAAGAAAAATCAGAATATTCTGGGCTCAAGATGAAATGAGGAAAATTTCCGCTGCAGAGTCTCAAGAGAAACCCCACATTCCCCCATGAAACTTGAACGGGTACTTGAGACCCTTCATGCTACTCAAGATACAACCTGCCATAGCTGTCCCCATTTGAAGGAGAACACAATTTCTGTTCTAAACTTTAGATGAGGCCCTATTTCAATTCCACGCTTCAAGAGGATTCCCTATGTTCCCCTACCAAAACGACAGGAGATCTGACTTCCCAGGGACTACACGAGCGAGTTCCTGAGGTCCCTGTCGTAACTCGAGAAAGATCCCATGCTTCCCGCTGCATCTCTACAAAAACCACAATATTCTGCACTCAAGGTGAGATGACAAAAATTCCCCCTGCAGAGTCTCAAGAGAAATTCCACATTCCCGCTTGGAACTCAAAAGTGTACCTCACACCCTTTATGAGACTCAAAACATGCCCTGAGATAGCTCTGAACACTTGAGAGGAGAACACAATTTATGGACTCAATTTAAGATGAAGCACTATTCCCATCGACGCCTCGAGAGTAATCCCAATGTTTCCCTGCCAAAACGAAAGGAGACCTGACTTCCCAGGGACTACATGAGTGAGTTCCCGAGGTCCCTGTCGCAACTCTTGAAGGACCCCAAGCTTCCCGCCGCAACACTAGAAAAACCACAAGATTCTGCACTCAAGGTGAGATGAGGAAAATTTCCCCTGCCGAGTCTCAAGAGAAATGCCACATTCACCCTTGAAACTCGGACGGGTACTTCACAGTCTTTATGCGATTCAAGACATTCCGTGACATAGTTCTCCCCACTTGAGAGGAGAACACAATTTATGGACTCAAATTTAGATGATACCCTATTCCCATTCCATGCCTCGAGAGTAATCCCGATGTGCCCCTACCAAAATGAAAGGAGACCTTACTTGCCAGGTATTACAAGAGAGAGTTCCTGACGTTCCTGTCGAAACTCGAGAAGGACCCCAAGCTTCCCGCCGGAACTCTAGAAAAACCACCAGATTCTGCACTCAAGGTGAGATGAGGAAAATTTCCCCTGCAGAGTCTCAAGAGAAATCCCACATTCCTGCTTGAAACACGAAGTGTACCTCACACCCTTTATGCGACTCAAAACATTCCCTGAGATAGCTCTGAACACTTGAGAGGAGAACACAATTTATTGAGTCAACTTATGATGAAGCCCTATTCCCATCCACGCCTCGATAGTAATCCCAATGTTCCCCTGCCAAAACGAAAGGAGACCTGACTTCCCAGGGACTACATGAGTGAGTTCCCTAGGTCCCTGTTGCAACAAGAGAAGGACACCAAACTTCCCGCCGCAACTCTATAAAAACCACAAGATTCTGCACTCAAGGTGACATGAGGAAAATTTCCCCTCCCGAGTGTCAAGAGAAATCCCATATTCACACGTGAAACTCAGACGGGTACTTCACACCCTTTATGCGATTCAAGACATTCCCTGTCATAGCTGTCCCCACTTGAGAGGAGAACATACTTTATGGTCTCAACATACGAGGAGGCCCTATTCCCATTCCACGCCTCGAGAGTAATCCCGATGTTCACCTACCAAAACGAAAGGAAGACCTGACTACCCAGGGATTACAAGAGAGAGTTCCTGAGGTCCCTGTCGCCACTCGAGAAGGACCCCAATCTTCCCGCTGCAACTCGAGAAAAACGAGAAGATTCTGCGCTGAAGGTGAAATGAGGAAAATTTCCCCTGCAGAGTCTCAAGAGAAACCCCACATTCCCGCTTGAAACGCGAACGGGTACTTGAGACCCTTCATGCTACTCAAGTTATAACTTGCCATAGCTGTCTCCATTTGGAGGAGAATACAATTTCTGGACTAAACAATAGATGAGGCCCTATTCCCGTTCGACGCTTCAAGAGTATTCCCTATATTCCCCTACCAAAAGGACAGGAGATCTGATTTCCCAGGGACGACACGAGCGAGTTCCTTATGTCCCTGTCGCAACTCGAGAAGGACCCCAAGCTTCCCGCCGCAACACGAGAAAAACCACAAGATTCTTCACTCAAGCTGAGCTGAGGGAACTTAGCCATGCAGAGTCCCAAGAGAAATCTCACATTCCCGCTTGATAGGCGAACCGGTACTTGACACCATTTAAGCGACACAGGACATTCCCTAATATAGCTGTCCCCTCATGAGAGGAGAACACAATTTATTGAGTCAAATTTAGATGAGATCCTATTCCCATTCCATGCCTTGAGTGTAATCCCGATGTTCCCCTGCCAAAAGGAAAGGAGAATTTAATTCCCAGGCACTACACGAACGAGTTGCTGAGGTCCCTATCGCAACTCGGGAAGGACCCCACGCTTCCCTCTGCATCTCGAAAAAAAACACAAGATTCTGCAATCAAGGTGAGATGAGGAAAAGTTCCCCTGCAGAGTCTCAAGAGAAATCCCACATTCCCGCTTGAAACGTGAACGGGTACTCGACATCCTTTATGCAACTCAAGACATTCCCTGATATAGGTGTCCACACTTGAGAGGAGAACACAATTTATGGACTCAAATTTAGATGATGCCCTATTCCCACTCATCGCCTCGAGAGTAACCCCGATGTTGCACGACGAAAACGAAAGGAGACTTGATATCCCTGGGACTACACGCGGGAGTTCCTGACGTCCCTGTCGAAACTCAAGAAAGAACCCAAGCTTCCTGTCGCAACTCGAGGAAAACCACAAGATTTTGCACTCAAGGTGAGATGAGGAAATTTTCCCCTGCAGAGTCTCAAGAGAAATCCCACATTCCTGCTTGAAACTCGAACGTGTACTTCACACCCTTTATGCGACTCAAAATATTACCTGAGATAGCTCTGAACACATGAGAGGAGAACACAATTTATGGAGTCAACATAAGATGAAGCCCTAGTCCCATCCACGCCTCGAGAGTCATCCCAATGTTCCCCTGCCAAAACGAAAGGAGACCTGTCTTCCCAGGGACTACATGAGTGAGTTCCCGATGTCCCTGTCACAAATCGCGAAGGACACCAAGCTTCCCGCCGCAACTCTAGGAAAACCACAAGATTCTGCACTCAAGGTGAGATGAGGAAAATTTCCCCTGCCGAGTCTCAAGAGAAATCCCACATTCACCCTTGAAACTAGGAGGGGTATTTCACACTCTATGTGATTCAAGACATTCCCTGACATAGCTCTCCCCGCTTGAGAGGAGAACACAATTTATGGACTCAAGTTTAGATGATACCCTATTCCCATTCCACGCCTCGAGGGTAATCCCGTTGTGCCCCTACCAAAACGAGAGGAGACCTGACTTCCCAGGGAATACATGAATGAATTCCCGAGGTCCCTGTTGCAACTAGAGAAGGACACCAAGCTTCCCGCCGCAACTCTAGAAAAACCACAAGATTCTGCACTCAAGGTGAGATGAGGAAAATTTCCCCTGCCGAGTCTCAAGAGAAATCCCAAATTCACCCGTAAAAGTAGGACGGGTACTTCACACCCTTTATGCGATTCATGACATTCCCTGTCATAGATGTCCCCACTTGAGAGGAGAACATACTTTATGGACTCAACACTCGTTGAGGCCCTATTCCCATTCCACGCCTTAAGAGTAATCCCAATGTTCACCTACCAAAACGAAAGGAGACCTGACTTCCTAGGGATTACAAGAGAGAGTTCCTGAGATCCCTATTGCAACTCGAGAAGGACCCCAATCTTCCGGCTGCAAACTGAGAGAAACCAGAAGATTATGCGCTCAAGGTGAAATGAGGAAAATTTCCGCTGCAGAGTCTCAAGAGAAACCCCACATTCCCCCATGAAACGTGAACGGTTACTTGAGACCCTTCATGCTACTCAAGATACAACCTGCCATAGCTGTCCCCATTAGGAGGAGAACACAATTTATGGACTCACCTTAAGATGAAACCCTATTCCCATCCACGCCTCGAGAGTAATCCCAATGTTCCCCTACCAAAACGAAAGGAGATCTGACTTCCCAGGGACTACACGAGCGAGTTCCTGAGGTCCCTGTCGCAATTCGAGAAGGACCCCAGTCTTCCCGCCACAACTCTAGAAAAACCACAAGATTCTGCACTCAAGGTGAGATGAGGAAAATTTCCCCTGCAGAGTCTGAAGAGAAATCCCAAATTCCAGCTTGAAACGCGAACGGGTACTCGACATCCTTTATGCAACTCAAGACATTCCCTGATATAGCTGTCCACACTTGAGAGGAGAACACAATTTATGGACTCAACTTTAGATGATGCCCTATTCCCACTCATCGCCTTGAGAGTAATCTCGATGTTGCATGACCAAAACGAAAGGAGACCTGATATCCCTGGGACTACACACGGGAGTTCCTGACATCCCTGTCGAAACTGAAGAAGGAACCCAAGCTTCCTGCCGCAACTCGAGGAAAACCACAAGATTCTGCACTCAAGGTGAGATGAGGAAAATTTCCCCTGCAGAGTCTCAAGAGAAATCCCACATTCCCGCTTGATAGGCGAACCGGTACTTGACACCATTTAAGCGACACAGGATATTCCCTAACATAGCTGTCCCCTCATGAGAGGAGAACACAATTTATTGAGTCAAATTTAGATGAGATCCTATTCCCATTCCACGCCTTGAGTGTAATCCCGATGTTCCCCTGCCAAAAGGAAAGGAGACCTTAATTCCCAGGCACTACACGAACGAGTTCCTGAGGTCCCTATCGCACCTCGGGAAGGACCCCACGCTTCCCGCTGCATCTCGACAAAAAACACAAGATTCTGCACTCAAGGTGAGATGAGGAAAAGTTCCCCTGCAGAGTCTCAGGAGAAATCCCACATTCCCGCTTGAAACGTGAACGGGTCCTCGACATCCTTTATGCAACTTAAGACATTCCCTGATATAGGTGTCCACACTTGAGAGGAGAACACAATTTATGGACTCAAATTTAGATGATGCCCTATTCCCACTCATCGCCTCGAGAGTAACCCCGAAGTTGCACGACGAAAACGAAAGGAGACTTGATATCCCTGGGACTACACGCGGGACTTCCTGATGTCCCTGTCGAAACTCAAGAAAGAACGCAAGCTTCCTGTCGCAACTCGGGGAAAACCACAAGATTTTGCACTCAAGGTGAGATGAGGAAAATTTCCGCTGCGGAGTCTCAAGAGAAATCCCACATTCCTGCTTGAAACTCGAACGTGTACTTCACACCCTTTATGCGACTCAAAATATTACCTGAGATAGCTCTGAACACATGAGAGGAGAACACAATTTATGGAGTCAACATAAGATGAAGCCCTAGTCCCATCCACGCCTCGAGAGTCATCCCAATGTTCCCCTGCCAAAACGAAAGGAGACCTGTCTTCCCAGGGACTACATGAGTGAGTTCCCGATGTTCCTGTCACAAATCGCGAAGGACACCAAGCTTCCCGCCGCAACTCTAGAAAAACCACAAGATTCTGCACTCAAGGTGAGATGAGGAAAATTTCCCCTGCCGAGTCTCAAGAGAAATCCCACATTCACCTTTGAAACTAGGAGGGGTATTTCACACTCTTTAACCGATTCAAGACATTCCCTGACATAGCTCTCCCCGCTTGAGAGGAGAACACAATTTATGGACTCAAGTTTAGATGATACCCTATTCCCATTCCACGCCTCGAGAGTAATCCCGTTGTGCCCCTACCAAAACGAAAGGAGACCTGACTTCCCACGGAATACATGAATGAGTTCCCGAGGTCCCTGTCGCAACTAGAGAAGGACACCAAGCTTCCCGCCGCAACTCTAGAAAAACCACAAGATTCTGCACTCAAGGTGAGATGAGGAAAATTTCCCCTGCCGAGTCTCAAGAGAAATCCCAAATTCACCCGTAAAAGTAGGACGGGTACTTCACACCCTTTATGCGATTCATGACATTCCCTGTCATAGATGTCCCCACTTGAGAGGAGAACATACTTTATGGACTCAACACTCGTTGAGGCCCTATTCCCATTCCACGCCTTAAGAGTAATCCCAATGTTCACCTACCAAAACGAAAGGAGACCTGACTTCCTAGGGATTACAAGAGAGAGTTCCTGAGATCCCTATTGCAACTCGAGAAGGACCCCAATCTTCCGGCTGCAAACTGAGAGAAACCAGAAGATTATGCGCTCAAGGTGAAATGAGGAAAATTTCCGCTGCAGAGTCTCAAGAGAAACCCCACATTCCCCCATGAAACGTGAACGGTTACTTGAGACCCTTCATGCTACTCAAGATACAACCTGCCATAGCTGTCCCCATTAGGAGGAGAACACAATTTATGGACTCACCTTAAGATGAAACCCTATTCCCATCCACGCCTCGAGAGTAATCCCAATGTTCCCCTACCAAAACGAAAGGAGATCTGACTTCCCAGGGACTACACGAGCGAGTTCCTGAGGTCCCTGTCGCAATTCGAGAAGGACCCCAGTCTTCCCGCCACAACTCTAGAAAAACCACAAGATTCTGCACTCAAGGTGAGATGAGGAAAATTTCCCCTGCAGAGTCTGAAGAGAAATCCCAAATTCCAGCTTGAAACGCGAACGGGTACTCGACATCCTTTATGCAACTCAAGACATTCCCTGATATAGCTGTCCACACTTGAGAGGAGAACACAATTTATGGACTCAACTTTAGATGATGCCCTATTCCCACTCATCGCCTTGAGAGTAATCTCGATGTTGCATGACCAAAACGAAAGGAGACCTGATATCCCTGGGACTACACACGGGAGTTCCTGACATCCCTGTCGAAACTGAAGAAGGAACCCAAGCTTCCTGCCGCAACTCGAGGAAAACCACAAGATTCTGCACTCAAGGTGAGATGAGGAAAATTTCCCCTGCAGAGTCTCAAGAGAAATCCCACATTCCCGCTTGAAACGTGAACGGGTACTCGACATCCTTTATGCAACTCAAGACATTCCCTGATATAGGTGTCCACACTTGAGAGGAGAACACATTTTATGGACTCAAATTTAGATGATGCGCTATTCCCACTCATCGCCTCGAGAGTAATCCCGATGTTGCACGACGAAAACGAAAGGAGACTTGATATCCCTGGGACTACACCCGGGAGTTCCTGACATCCTGTCGAAACTCAAAAAGGACCCCAAGCTTCCCGCCGCAACTCTAGAAAAACCACAAGATTCTTCACTCAAGGTGAGATGAGGAAAATTTCCCCTGCAGAGTCTCAAGAGAAATCCCACATTCCTGCTTGAAACTCGAACGTGTACTTCACACCCTTTATGCGACTCAAAACATTCCCTGAGATAGCTCTGAACACATGAGAGGAGAACACAATTTATGGAGTCAACCTAAGATGAAGCCCTATTCCCATCCTCGCCTCGAGAGTAATCCCAATGTTCCCCTGCCAAAACAAAAGGAGACCTGTCTTCCCAGGGACTACATGAGTGAGTTCCCGATATCCCTGTCGCAAATCGCGAAGGACACCAAGTTTCCCGCCGCAACTCTAGAAAAAGCAAAAGATTCTGCACTCAAGGTGAGATGAGGAAAATTTCCCCTGCCGAGTCTCAAGAGAAATCCCACATTCCCGCTTGAAACGTGAACGGGTACTCGACATCCTTTATGCAACTCAAGACATTCCCTGATATAGCTGTCAACACTTGAGAGGAGAACACAATTTATGGACTCAACTTTAGATGATGCCCTATTCCCACTCATCGCCTCGAGAGTAATCCCGATGTTGCCCGACCAAAACGAAAGGATACCTGATATCCCTGGGACTGCACGCAGGAGTTCCTGACGTCCTGTCGAAACTCAAAAAGGACCCCAAGCTTCCCGCCGCAACTCTAGAAAAACCACAAGATTCTGCACTCAAGGTGAGATGAGGAAAATTTCCCCTGCAGAGTCTCAAGAGAAATCCCACATTCCTGCTTGAAACTCGAACGTGTACTTCACACCCTTTATGCGACTCAAAACATTCCCTGAGATAGCTCTGAACACTTGAGAGGAGAACACAATTTATGGAGTCAACATAAGATGAAGCCCTATTCCCATCCACGCCTCGAGAGTAATCCCAATGTTCCCCTGGCAAAACAAAAGGAGACCTGTCTTCCCAGGGACTACATGAGTGAGTTCCCGATATCCCTGTCGCAAATCGCGAAGGACACCAAGTTTCCCACCGCAACTCTAGAAAAACCAAAAGATTCTGCACTCAAGGTGAGATGAGGAAAATTTCCCCTGCCGAGTCTCAAGAGAAATCCCACATTCACCCTTGAAACTCAGAGGGGTATTTCACACTCTTTATGCGATTCAAGACATTCCCTGACATAGCTCTCCCCACTTGAGAGGAGAACACAATTTATGGACTCAAGTTTAGATGATACCCTATTCCCATTCCACGCCTCGAGAGTAATCCCGTTGTGCCCCTACCAAAACGAAAGGAGACCTGACTTCCCAGGGAATACATGAACGAGTTCCCGAGGTCCCTGTCGCAACTAGAGAAGGACACCAAGCTTCCCGCCGCAACTCTAGAAAAACCACAAGATTCTGCACTCAAGGTGAGATGAGGAAAATTTCCCCTGCCGAGTCTCAAGAGAAATCCCACATTCATCCGTGAAACTAAGACGGGGACTTCACACCCTTTATGCGATTCAAGACATTCCCTGTCATAGCTGTCCCCACTTGAGAGGAGAACATACTTTATGGACTCAACATTCGTTGAGGCCCTATTCCCATTCCACGCCTTGAGAGTAATCCCAATGTTCACCTACCAAAACGAAAGGAGACCTGACCTCCCAGGGATTACAAGAGAGAGTTCGTGAGATCCCTATTGCAACTCGAGAAGGACCCCAATCTTCCGGCTACAACCTGAGAGAAACCAGAAGTTTATGCGCTCAAGGTGAAATGAGGAAAATTTCCCCTGCAGAGTCTCAAGAGAAAACCCACATTCCCCCATGAAACGTGAACGGGTACTTGAGACCCTTCATGCTACTCAAGATACAACCTGCCATAGCTGTCCCCATTAGGAGGAGAACACAATTTATGGACTCACCTTAAGATGAAGCCCTATTCCCATCCACGCCTCGAGAGTAATCCCAAAGTTCCCCTACCAAAACGAAAGGAGATCTGACTTCCCAGGGACTACACGAGCGAGTTCCTGAGGTCCCTGTTGCAACTCGAGAAGGACCCCAAGCTTCCCGCCGCAACACGAGAAAAACCACAAGATTCTTCACTCAAGGTGAGATGAGGAACTTAGCCCTGCAGAGTCCCAAGAGAAATCTCACATTCCCGCTTGATAGGCGAACGGGTACCTGACACCCTTTAAGCGACACAGGACTTTCCCTAACATAACTGTCCCCTCTTGAGAGGAGAACACAATTTATTGAATCAAATTTAGATGAGAACCTACTCCCATTCCATGCCTTGAGATTAATCCCGATGTTCCCCTGCCAAAAGGAAAGGAGACCTTAATTCCCAGGCACTACAGGAACGAGTTTCTGAGGTCCCTATCGCAACTCGAGAAGGACCCCACGCTTCCTGCTGCATCTCGACAAAAAACACAAGATTCTGCACACAAGGTGAGATGAGGAAAAGTTCCCCTGCAGAGTCTGAAGAGAAATCCCACATTCCCGCTTGAAACGTGAACGGGTACTCGACATCTGTTATGCAACTCAAGACATTCCCTGATATAGCTGTCAACACTTGAGAGGAGAACACAATTTATGGACTCAACTTTAGATGATGCCCTATTCCCACTCATCGCCTCGAGAGTAATCCCGATGTTGCCCGACCAAAACGAAAGGATACCTGATATCCCTGGGAATACACGCAGGAGTTCCTGACGTCCTGTCGAAACTCAAAAAGGACCCCAAGCTTCCCGCCGCAACTCTAGAAACACCACAAGATTCTGCACTCAAGGTGAGATGAGGAAAATTTCCCCTGCCGAGTGTCAAGTGAAATCCCACATTCACCCATGGAACTCAGAAGTGTACTTCACACCCTTTATGCGATTCAAGACATTCCCTGTCATAGCTGTCCCCACTTGAGTGGAGAACATACTTTATGGACTCAACATTCGAGGAGGCCCTATTCCCATTCCACGGCTCGAGAGTTATCCCGAAGTTCACCTACCAAAAAGAAAGGAGACCTGACTTCCCAGGGATTACAAGAGAGAGTTCCTGAGGTCCCTGTCGCACCTTGAGAAGGACCCCAATCTTCCCGCTGCAACTCGAGAAAAACCAGAAGATTCTGGGCTCAAGGTGAAATGAGGAAAATTTCTGCTGCAGAGTCTCAAGAGAAACCCCACATTCCCCCATGAAACTTGAACGGGTACTTGAGACCCTTCATGCTACTCAAGATACAACCTGCCATAGCTGTCCCCATTTGGAGGAGAACACAATTTCTGTTCTAAACTTTAGATGAGGCCCTATTTCAATTCCACGCTTCAAGAGGATTCCCTATGTTCCCCCACCAAAACGACAGGAGATCTGACTTCCCAGGGACCACACGAGCGAGTTCCTGAGGTCCCTGTCGCAACTCGAGAAGGACCCCAAGCTTCCCCCCTCAACACGAGAAAAATCACAAGATTCTTCACTCAAGGTGAGCTGAGGGAACTTAGCACTGCAGAGTCCCAAGAGAAATCTCACATTCCCGCTTGATAGGCGAACCGGTACTTGACCCCCTTTAAGCGATACAGGACTTTTCCTAACATCACTGTCCCCTCTTGAGGAGAAAACAATTTATTGAATCAAATTTAGATGAGAACCTACTCCCATCCACGCCTTGTGAGTAATCCCGATGTTCCCCTGCCAAAAGGAAAGGAGCCCTTAATTCCCAGGCACTACACGAACGAGTTCCTGAGGAACCTATCGCAACTCGAGAAGGACCCCACGCTTCCTGCTGCATCTCGACAAAAAACACAAGATTCTGCACTCACGGTGAGATGAGGAAAATTTCCCCTGCAGAGTCTGAAGAGAAATCCCACGTTCCCGCTTGAAACGTAAACGGGTACTCGACATCCTTTATGCAGCTCAAGACATTCCCTGATATAGCTGTCCACACTTGAGAGGAGAACACAATTTATGGACTCAAATTTAGATGATGCCCTATTCCCACTCATCCCCTCGAGAGTAATCCCGATGTTGCACTACCAAAACGAAAGGAGACCTGATATCCCTGGGACTACACGTGGGAGTTCCTGACGTCCCTGTCGAAACTCAAGAAGGAACCCAAGATTCCTGTCGCAACTCGAGGAAAACCACAAGATTCTACACTCAAGGTGAGATGAGGAAAATTTTTCCTGCAGAGTCTCAAGAGAAATCCCACATTCCTGCTTGAAACTCGAACGTGTACCTCACACCCTTTATGTGACTCAAAACATTCCCTGAGATAGCTCTGAACACTTGAGAGGAGAACACAATTTATGGAGTCAACATAAGATGAAGCCCTATTCCCATCCACGCCTCGAGAGTAATCCCAATGTTCCCCTGCCAAAACGAAAGGAGACCTGACTTCCCAGGGACTACATGAGTGAGTTCCTGAGGTCCCTGTCGCAACTCGCGAAGGACACCAAGCTTCCCGCCCCAACTCTAGAAACACCACAAGATTCTGCACTCAAGGTGAGATGAGGAAAATTTCCCCTGCCGAGTGTCAAGTGAAATCCCACATTCACCCATGGAACTCAGAAGTGTACTTCACACCCTTTATGCGATTCAAGACATTCCCTGTCATAGCTGTCCCCACTTGAGTGGAGAACATACTTTATGGACTCAACATTCGAGGAGGCCCTATTCCCATTCCACGGCTCGAGAGTTATCCCGAAGTTCACCTACCAAAAAGAAAGGAGACCTGACTTCCCAGGGATTACAAGAGAGAGTTCCTGAGGTCCCTGTCGCACCTTGAGAAGGACCCCAATCTTCCCGCTGCAACTCGAGAAAAACCAGAAGATTCTGGGCTCAAGGTGAAATGAGGAAAATTTCTGCTGCAGAGTCTCAAGAGAAACCCCACATTCCCCCATGAAACTTGAACGGGTACTTGAGACCCTTCATGCTACTCAAGATACAACCTGCCATAGCTGTCCCCATTTGGAGGAGAACACAATTTCTGTTCTAAACTTTAGATGAGGCCCTATTTCAATTCCACGCTTCAAGAGGATTCCCTATGTTCCCCCACCAAAACGACAGGAGATCTGACTTCCCAGGGACCACACGAGCGAGTTCCTGAGGTCCCTGTCGCAACTCGAGAAGGACCCCAAGCTTCCCCCCTCAACACGAGAAAAATCACAAGATTCTTCACTCAAGGTGAGCTGAGGGAACTTAGCACTGCAGAGTCCCAAGAGAAATCTCACATTCCCGCTTGATAGGCGAACCGGTACTTGACCCCCTTTAAGCGATACAGGACTTTTCCTAACATCACTGTCCCCTCTTGAGGAGAAAACAATTTATTGAATCAAATTTAGATGAGAACCTACTCCCATCCACGCCTTGTGAGTAATCCCGATGTTCCCCTGCCAAAAGGAAAGGAGCCCTTAATTCCCAGGCACTACACGAACGAGTTCCTGAGGAACCTATCGCAACTCGAGAAGGACCCCACGCTTCCTGCTGCATCTCGACAAAAAACACAAGATTCTGCACTCACGGTGAGATGAGGAAAATTTCCCCTGCAGAGTCTGAAGAGAAATCCCACGTTCCCGCTTGAAACGTAAACGGGTACTCGACATCCTTTATGCAGCTCAAGACATTCCCTGATATAGCTGTCCACACTTGAGAGGAGAACACAATTTATGGACTCAAATTTAGATGATGCCCTATTCCCACTCATCCCCTCGAGAGTAATCCCGATGTTGCACTACCAAAACGAAAGGAGACCTGATATCCCTGGGACTACACGTGGGAGTTCCTGACGTCCCTGTCGAAACTCAAGAAGGAACCCAAGATTCCTGTCGCAACTCGAGGAAAAC